>NC_138980.1:20000932-20600932 GCF_964341445.2 Mesoplodon mirus | reverse complement strand
TAATAGTCTAGTCCCAAAATTTAAAAAAAAATAAACTCCTGCACATTATGAACCAATTATCCTTTGAATACACATTTGTTTAAATATGTAGATTTCACTTTTTATATCTGAAATATAATTTGAAACATTGACTCAAAGTGCAATAGTTCATTTCATTATAATCCTTCTACTTATTATATTTTTATTTTAATATAATCTCAGTACTATAAAATGCTCTTCTCACAGTCTCCCAAACTAATCAGTGTTCAGAAAGATGCACCCACCATTATTAATCAACAAAAGATTCTGTCAGTCTCAGCCCTCAAATGTTAAATTATATTCTCTCCATCAAGACACAAAGCCCTTTTTGGTATTAAAACATCTTTAATCTCATCATGGTCTATTGCACAGTCCACTCCTTTAAGTTAGTAATCTCATTATATAACCTCCCTTCCCAAGTCACTACTTTAAAAGGAGTTCCCTATTGCTATCATTGTAAAGACCAAAGGAAAAGAAGATAGCTCTTTCCAAAGCTCAAAGGGGAAGGAATTGATCTATTCTTTATTATACTTTATTATGTCCTTTTAAAAATCTTATCATGTATTAGCAGTAATATTCATGACACTGGAGTACACTTACAATAGTCAGCTCTTATGATTATCAAAAAGCTTCACTTTAGCATTTAATCAACTCTAAAAGCCATTTATTGCTTTAGATATTCCCAGCACAATGAACATTATCCATAAGCATTTGTTTTTTCATAGGGAAGCAAGATGGCATAGAAATGGAACATAACTCTGGGAGGGACTTATTTGATTTTTAAAAGGGCATTTTAATTTCCATAATAGCTTCTCCAAAGGAGCCTGCTGAGCAGCCTTTAATCTATCAAGTTTAGGAAAATCTTAAAAGCATTGTCTTGCTTTCTGTTGTTAGGGCTCCTTTCAGGAAATGAGCAGATATCTTGGTGTAGACTCAAGTAAAAAAGCTGAGTTATGTAGTTGTAGTATAATTTTCTTCCTTGTATGGTGGATATTGGGACACAGAAAGGTCTCCAAAATCTAAAGTATCCCTTTCTGTGGTGATAATACCACTGTTCTTTCTAATGGAATAGCTTCTTAGAAGCATGTTCATTGAACCTGGATTAAGAGATTTGAATTTCTGAAAGAAGAGGAAACCCTTCTTCCACCTCATCCCACAAAACATTATGTCTGAGGGCCTTGAAGAGCGATTAAGCTTTTGCTATCTTCTCATTACTGTTACTATACTATTATTAGCCTGGCATAAGTAGGGGCTCAATCAATGTTTCTGATAAAATAAAACCTATTCGTCAGCCTGGAGCTAATAGCACTGAAGGAAAAAGATTCTCTGCTCTGCTCTCTAAGCAACTCAACCAAAAATCCAAAGGGTATTTTTGTTTTGTTTTGTTTTTTCTTTGCTTTGTTTTTTGTTTTGTTTTTGTATTTGTCATATGTGACATCTAGGATGCATTTGACACTTGATTAAATCTGTTATCTCTTATTTTCTCTGTTCTCCTACATTTGTGATCACTCATTACCTACTTAACTTATTATTTTTTGTCCTTCTGAAATCTGTTTTGTGGATGTATCATGCTCAGACCCTCAAAAACAACAACAAATCAAGAAAAATCCTTCTTTTCTTTCTCTATATTCTTCAACTAGTGCTTCTATGACTGAGCTTCAATCTGACATCTTACCATTATTTTGAACTTTATGCTGGAAATTCCTACAAAACTACCCCATTAGCACTTCACACACAACATTAAACATGCTCATACACAGCCATATTTTTGTATGTATGTCTCTTTGGTTATATCATATGGTCCTTGAGAGAAGGGACAATATCTCTTATTCCATTTATTCCACTACAGTTGCTCATTATTTTAACATCATAGATGCTGTATCAAGCTGTTGTATAAAGACTTGTGATGAGCTAACTCACTCATATCACTTCTGTGATTTGCTTTTTGTTTTACAGTGATCTCTGTCAATATCTTCTAAGAAGAACTAATGTTGAGAAATATATACATAGCTACCAAATAACCAAACTTCATTACAATATGCTTGGCAGCACGCTAAGTGATTTACATATATTATCTTATTAAGTACCACAACAGGGTGACAGCACAGTCACTCTGGTAATTTTTTATTACCTATATTAGAGCTGAAGAAGCTGAGACTTGGAACGATTAAGCAATTTGTTCAAGGTCACACAGCAAATGAGCAGTAGAGTCAAGGGTCAAATCCAGGTCTGGCTGACTCCAGAATTTTATGTCCCGGCAACTTCTCAAACAGAAAGCAAGGCTTCAGAGGAAAGAGAGTCAGTACCAAGGCCTGGTAAATGCATTGGTATCAGACCTGAAGGGAACATGCCAAATGGGAAAATAATCTTCAGGGAGCATGGACAATGTATTCATGAGAATGGATAAAAGATGAAGAAAGGGTTTTCCCCATATGTCAGCATTGATATGATCCAAGTGTCTTCCCTTCACTGGAAGATAGGTGCATCAGAAATGACCAAGGGTAAATTTCTCCAGCACCGTGGAGAGGATATTCAGAGTCAAAGTTAATATAATTTAGAAAAAATAAAGACATGCATTATTTTTACATATATGGTTAAATTTGGTAGGATGAAGTTTTTATTTTTTCCCCCTTATTTATTTAAGCTTCATATTATAAAAAATGTTAATTTCATATAATGTCTAAATTTATAGAAAAGTAATGTAAAATTGTCATTTGTGTTACATTTTTCAATTTAAAATAAAAAAAATTTACTAACTTTCTTTTTCATGTCTTATCATTTTATTGTTCTGGCACAGAGGGTGACAAGCAAATGTCAGAAGCTGTGATCTACAAAGAAGGTAGACATGCAAGCATTAACCTCATTTAAATTTCTGAGTGATTTGGTGGTTGAATTTCCCAACAGTAAAGTTGCACCTAAAATTGATCAACTTCAGTGTCATCAACAGATGTCCCTAAACCATTAGCAACTAATGGATTGTTTAAAGGACCTTAATAGCTCATTTGTCTACTCAAAACCCCATCAATTCAACCTTTGAAAACCATATTTTCCTGTCATTAGAAAATTGAGTCCATTGTCCTTTAGTTTTGAAATGACATGTATTTCAAATCAATTAAGGCAAAAAGACCAATTATTTGGTGAATTTGTGACAACCAAAATGTTTTGAATAGCTGATAAAAATGATAGCTGCAGAACTGCAGGCTATGTACTGATGAATCAGGTAGAGGAAATAAAAAGGAGATGTATGTAATCTTAACATAAATATGTTAGCTCCCAAAAGGTTATTAAGTAAGACATGTGTGTCTTCTTACAACAGCTCCCAGTGGTTTTTAATAATGAAATCCTATATTTAAAGGCTTCTATCTTTTCTATACCTCTTGAAAGTGTTCTTGGCTTAAAGTTTCTCTGTTGTATCTTACTGTTAAACACTTTTATTTCTCCTTTTTCTTATCTTCCAATAGTCTTGGTTATAAGCTGCAATTTGTTCTATAATTGAAACATAACAACTTTTATTTATAAAATTTGTTTTTAGAAAAAATGAGAGGCATTTTCCCTTCATGTTTCTATATTATCTATAATGATATATCTGATCCAAATGATGGTTAGATAAATGCACAGAGCTATGCAAAATTTCAGTGTGAAATTTCTCAGAAGGCTACAGTCATGGGATGTTAATGCCTTTTGAATTGTCATACTGTCACTGAAAAGGTAATTATATACAGTCAGTTACTAAGAATGGCTTTACCATCACTCAAAAAGCAGTCACATGAATGCAACTATGTGGTGAGGAAGCATATTTGGACATGTAAAATACTTCAACTACATATTATATTCTTGCAGTTTTTACTCTATAATAAATATTCTTAATTTTATTCATACTGACTTCATTTAACATGTTTTGTTGGGGAAAAATAAAACCCACAAGCTTCTTACTTGGAAATAAATTTCTTTTCATAGAATAGAGGTAAGTGAAAGATGTTCTAGATTTGATTTAATACGGCCAAATTATTGAAATTTTAATTTAATTGCACTATTTTTTAGAGGAGACTAATTTAAATGGGGGTGTGTCTGAGAATGCCTTGTTAAATGAAAGGTTTTTCTCCCCATTAAAAAAAATTAAAGTACAATCTAGACACAGTAAAAGTAACCTTTTTGGTGTGCAGTTATACAAGTTTTGGCAAATGCGTATGGTTATGCAACATCATTAAGATAAAGATAGAGAACACCTTCATTAAATCAGAAATTTTTTTCTGGAGGCACTTTCTAAGTAACCCCTACCTTCATCCTCAGCCCCTAACAACACTGATCTGTTATCTTTGTCTACAGTGTAGCCTTTTTCAGATGGCATTATTAATGGAATTATTCAGTATGTAGCATTTGGAGTTTGACTACTTTGACATTGCATAATGCACTATGGAATCATCCATGTTGTGTATGCCAGCAGTTTTCTCCTCTTTATTGCCGAGTAGAATTTCATTTTATAGATATACCATGGGTCATTCAACCATTCCTCAGAAGAGGGACATCTGGGTTTCCAGGTTGGGGCAGTTATGAATAAAGCTGCTCTAAATATTTGCATAAAGATTTTTGTGAGAACATGTTTTAATTTTACTAGGGTAAATACCCACGTGTAGGATTATTGGGTTATGTGGTAAATGTATGTTTAATTTTGTAAGACATGGTTCAACTCTTTCCAAGGTAGTTGTAAAATTTGTCATTTTATACAAGTACTGTTTGAGAGTTCCAGTAGCTTTGCCTCTTTGCCAGCTCTTGGTATTGTCAGATTGGTCTGTTGTGGTATCTAGTTGTAGTTTTAATTTACATTTCTCAAATGGCTAGTGATGTTGGACATCTTTTCATGTGCTGATTTACAGTTTTTTTATGGAATAGTGTTTAAATATTTATCTATTTATTTTTTGGTTGTTAATTTTTGTATTGCATTTTGGAAGTTTTAAAATATATTCTAGATATACATATTTTATGTCATATGTGCTTGAAATTATTTCCTCTCAGTCTGCCACATTTAATTCTCTTAGTAGTGCCTTTCAAGGAGTAAATTCCTTAATTTTGATGAAATTCAATTTATTATTTTTTTTCTTTTATGGTTCAACCTTTTGGTGTTGTGTCTATATAATTTCACCTAACCCAATCTCATAAAGATTTTCTTCCAGATGTTTTGTAGTTTTAGTTATTGCATTTAGGTCTGTGATTGATTCTGAATTAATTTTTTATATGGTATGCAGGAGGAATACAATTCACTTTTTTGCCTATGAACGTTAACTTGTTTCATCATCATTTATTGAAAATACTATTCTTTTTCATTGAATTGTCATTATACCTTTGTCAAACATCAACTGACCATATATGTGTGGACTTATTTCTAAATTCTCAATTCTGTTTCATTGATCTATGTGTCCATCCTTTCTCCAATAACATACTGCCTTGATTTCTGCAGCTTTAAAATGAGTCCTGAATTCACATAGTGTGTATTCTCCAACTTTACTCTTCTTTTTGAGTTATTCTAGCTCCTATGCATTTTCGTAAATATTTTAGAATCAACTTGTTAATTTCTACACACACACACACCACTGCTTGAATTTGGGTTGGAATTTGATTTGGATTGGAATTGAATCTTTAGAAGAGTTTAAAGAGAATTATGTAATTTGAAGCTCTGTTTTTAGGTGCTTAACCATTTAGGATTGTTATCATGTCCTTGTAGAATGACACATTTATAACTATTCAATTTTCCTAAGTATAATTTGCAATATCCCTTATTCTGAAATCTACATTGTCTGATATCAATATAGCTACCCCAGCTATTTTGGAAAGTGTGTGTGTCTTTCTACTTTAAGTGTTTTGTTTTATTTTTTAGACAGCTTAGAGTTGGCTCTTGCCTTATTTTGTTATTCAGTTGAACAATCTGTCCTTTAAAATAAATGTGTGTTTAGACCATTTACATTTACTTTTGCTAATATGATTAAAGTCTATATTTTGATTTTTTCTATTTTTTTCATGTGCTTTTGCTTCTCTTTCACTCTTTTATTGCCATTTTTGGATTAATTATTATTTTTTACAAATCCATCTTATCTTACTTGTGACTCATTATATATACATATTTTTAAAAATGTGGTTGTTATCCTAGACTTCCCAATATGCCTCTCTAAACCCAGTTTATCTTCAAATAATACTGTACCACTTCATGTATAGTGAAACTATCTTACAACAGTTTCTCTCCCTCATCCATTTGCTATTTTATCATATATTTTACTCCTACATATGCTATAAACACATAGTACATTGCTACTATTTTTGTTTAAATCAGTCATTTATCTATTAGAGCAATTACAAGAAGAAAAAATAAAGTATATATTCATCTTTATTATTCCACTCTCAACATTATCAATTTCTTTGTGTAGATAAAGGTTTTTTTATAGAGTTTATTATATTTTTTATGACTGAACAGCTTCCTTTATAATTCATTGTATTTAGGTCTTCAAGTAAAGAGCTCTCTGCTTTTCTGTGTCTGAAGAAAAAAGAAGTCTTTATTGCTCCTTCATTTTTGATAGGTATCTTCCCTGAGTACAGAATTCTGGGTTGACTTTCTTAAGCATAATCAAGATTGCACTTAGTTGTATTCACTGACAAAATTTCGGATGCAAATTTTACCTTTGTTTACCTGTATGAAATATGTTATATTATCTGGCTGCATTCAAAATGTTCTCTTTGTCTTAGATTTTCAACAGATTGAATAACTTATGACTAGTTTGTTTTTGTTTTAATTGTCTTGCTTGATGTTCTCCAAGCTTCTTGAAACTGCCTTTTTAAATTTTTCATTAATTTTAAAAACATCTTATTCACTGTCATCTTTGAATACTTCTGCCCCATTTTTTTCACTTTTCTCCTCTTATAGATCTACTAGCATGTATGTTAGATTTATATTTTCCCACAGTCCTTGGCTTCACTATACTCTGTTCTGTTTTAAATTTAATCTTTTATTTTTTCATCTTTGCATTTCAGTTTGGGCAGTTTCTATTGATCTATCTTCAAGTCACTGATTCTTTCTTTATATGTATCATCTACTGGTGGGACCACTGAAAACATTCTTTACCAGTGTTAATGTGTATTTCATTTTGAGCATTTCCATTATGTTCTTTTTTTTTATATAGTTTACCATATGATCATGCATGTTGTCTGCCATTTCCACTACAGCCTTTGATGTATTAACCAAATTTGTTTTAAACTCCCTGTCTGATTTCCAACAGCTTTCTCATTTCTGAATCTGGTTTTGTTGATTGCTTTGTCTCTTCACCATGTGTTGTTTTTCTTGGTTCCTTGTGTGTCTTGTAATTTGGGGGTGAAATCCAGGTATCTTACATAGAATAGCAGAAAATTAGGTAAATAATATTCATGCTTGGAAATGTATACACCTTCTTTTTTCTGTTCTTAATTTCAAAGTTTGAGTCAGTTTAGTTAAGGGTTTAGCTAGATCTGATTTGTTGCTATGCCTGCCTTCAGTGTACCACAGGTTACAAATGCCTCTGAGTTACCTGTGTTTAGGTTGGGGTTGATCTTCCAGAGAGTTTTCCTATTGTTTGCTCCACCCTTAGTTTTAGGTCTTCCCATTACACCTATCTTTAGAGAAGATTTATCTCTCTTGATTTTTCCCCAGGGTTAGACTGCTGTTACTCTTTACATAACCCTTCCTAGGTTTGTGGTGGTTGGTGGAGTGGAGAATCTCTTCTGCTGTGGTCCTATCTCAGTCTTAGGCAAGAGTTATGCCCCTGGTTCTCAGGGATGGGAGACTTCTCAATGATCCTATCTCTCTTCCAGCAGTAGAGGGACTCCTATGGTCTCAGCTCAGAATATATTCCTGCACCTACCTCAGAAGTAGGGACTGCTTTTTGCTGCTGTTCCTCCTCCATTAGCTGTAATGGGTTTTTATTTATGGCCTGAGGGTGACGGTGTTTGTTATGCTTTAGACTTTTGTTCTGTGGGACATATAAGGAAGAAGAATCCCAGTGAGGATTTGTGTCTTTTCCACAGTAACTAGTTTTTCTCATCCTCTAGGCTTGCATCATAAATAAGACTCTTGTCCTCTATCAGTCTTTCTTGAGAACATATAGTGAATCCTGTGGAAAAGAGCCTTTAAGTGGATGTCAGTTCCTCTTGTGTTTTTAACATCCCAAGTTTCTATACATGTGAGATATCACACTCAACTTTTAGCCATTTATTTAAAATTTCAGCTGAATGTTTCCTCTAGCTTGTATGGCATTTGGCATCTGTTACAGGAAAGCCAGTAATCTCATTCACTTTTCCCTTGGAGATTCCTGTTTTTCAAAATTTAAGTTACTTGATTGTCAGGAAGTATCATGTACCTGATGTAGTCAATAAAATACAAGATCTTAAAAATAATTAACCAGTTGTTGGTGGTGGTATTTTGGTTAGTGTTATAGTGATAATGCCTAAAACAAAGCCAATAGTGACAATTTAATGAATCTGGTAATTACAAGTAATATCTGAGTTAGAAATATGAATGAAGTAACATAAGTATGTCAAGACAGTTAGAAAGATAGTGTTATTTTATTTGATTCGTTTATTTGGGGTTATGTTTTTAGTGTATATGTTTCTGTGTGCACATGTGAAAGAGTGCATGGGTATCTATGTGTGAAATACTGTGCATAATGTGGAAGTATTTGATGGAGTTATTAAATCAGAAAATGATGATATGATTCTATTATAAAAGAGAGGCACCCCAATGACTCCCTTTCATCTGACCTAACAAGGTTCCTAGTTTACATACCAGGACAGTAATTTTTTATAGATATAAAAAAATGTGGTTTCAGTATATCAAACATTGAATATTTGTGGCTGGTGGAGTGGGGAATCTCTGCTGTTGTGGTCCTGAGACCATAAGAGTCCTTCTACTTCTAGAGGAGAGATAGATTACTGAGAAGTCTCCCATCCCTGACAACCAGGGGCATAACACCTACCTAAGACTGAGGTAGGTAGTCCATGGGAACATGAACTTATGTGAATTTTAAATAAATATCATTATGAAAATTCGAATCTCAATTTTTATAACACAGTATATATTGATATGTTTATGGTCTCTGTGTTTTGAATATTGTGGGTTTTTCCCCTCCTTCTTTCAAAAGAAAGTCCACTTGCTTGTTCAGAGAAATTCAGTATAAAATTTCTATTAGAGAAATATGCATAACATTTTCTAAGATGGGTCTTTGCTTTAAATATTTAATAATATTTTTAAAGCTTGCAAAATTGAATAAGTTAATGCATTTCTGTCATAAAAGTGAAAGATTATGTATTCTGAGTATGTTGAAAAGAGTGATGACAGGAATAATTTGGGGCACACATGTTGGGCCTGCTTTTTTGCCATGGGTGGTTCTAATAAAAATTACTTAAATCTGAAACTTCTGGTTTTTATTCCAGAAATGGAAATATCAGAATTAAATAGCTTGTACTCTCTCTCTCATGTTATATAATACAAGATGTGTATAATGCGGCACAGCTTGGATTGGAATTTTGTCTATTAATAAAAACAAAACCTTATTATTCAAAGAAAAATATATACAATAGCATAAAAGAGAAATATATTACACAATGAAAATTAGGTACCCCATGATGAAAAAAAAAATAAAACCTCTCCTTTTAAATTTGTAAAATATTTAAAAATTTTTTGTTGAAGTTTAATCCACATCCAAAAATGATCACATATCATGAGCATACAGCTTGATGGAATTTCTAGCTAAATAGCCTTGTCTAATTGCTCTGAGATAAAATCCTAAAACAAAACAAACAAAAAAATAACTCAGATCATTACCAATAATACTACAGAGGCTTCTGTTTCCTTCCAGTCACTATACCTATGGGAGTAGCCTCTACCCTGACTTCTAACAGCATAGATTAGTTTTGTATGTCTTTGTACTATATCTGAATGGCATCTTGGTGTGTATATTTTTCTTCCTGACTTATTTTGCTCAACATTATATGTTTGAAATTTATCCATGTTGTTCTGTGTAGTTGAGAATTATCCATTCTCATTGTAGAAGTATGGCGCTTCATTTTGTGAATATAGCACACTTTATCCAATGACAGAAATCTGGGTACTTGTCAGTTTGGTGGTTTATGATAAGTGCTGCATTGAACATTCTCATACATATCTTTGGCAAACATATGCACATTATATTAGGTAAATCTAGGAGTAAATCTAGAGTAGATTTGTTAAATCTAAGAGTAGATTTAATAAATCTAGGAGTAGAATTGTTAGGTCATCATGTGTGGAAATTTTTAGCTTTGGTAGATTCTGCCATGCAGACTTACAAATTGATTTTACTAATTGCTACTCCTGCCAGCAGGTTATGAGAGTTTCAGGTACCCCAAACACTTGCTAATACTTTATATTTTCCATCATTTTACTTTAATTATTATGGTGTATGTTTTATGGTATCACCTGATTTTAATCTGCATTTTCTGATACACAATCACAAAGCAGATGAATAGCTTTACTTATATTTATTGGTAATTTGGATATCCTCTTTTGTGAAATGTCTCCATAAATCTTTTGTCCATCTATTGGATAAGTTCTGTTTTTCTTAATAATTTGTTAGATAACTTGATATGGTCTAGAAACTAGTCCTTTGCCAGTTATATTTATAGTGAAGATCTTCTCTTATTCTGTGACATTTTTCCATGTTCTAAAGGTGACTTCTGATAAACAGAAGTTCTTAAATTTAAGATCAGTTATCATTTTTTTTATTTTATGATTAGCACTTTTTGAGTTTTATTTGAGAATCTGTGCGTATTAGCCTCATAAAAATTTTATTCTGTTGATCTCCTTAAAAGCTTTATTACTCTACTTTTCACATTCAGATCTGCTATTGATCTTTTACTAATTTTTGGTTATGTAAGAGATAGAAATCCAGATACATTTTTCTCATATAATGTACCCAGCACCATTTATTGAAAAGATCATTCATATCTTAAAGCACCAGTGCCACCTTTGTTGCAAATCAGTTGAGCATTTATGTGTGGGTTTATTTTTTAACTCTTTATTCTATTTAAATGGTAAACTTGTCTATTGTTGCATCGGTATCACATTGTCTAAATCACAGTAATTTTATCTTAGATATTGATAAATGGAGTAAGTTTTTCATACTTCTTCAAGATTGCTTTGACTATTTTTAGCCCTTTTCATTTCCATATGGGTATGAGAACCTGGTTTTCCCTTTACACACACATGCATATGCACCCTTGCTGGCATTTTAATTGGAACTACACTAAATCTATAGATTAATTTGGGAAGAATTGACATTTTTATACTTTGAATTTCCAATCCACGTACAAGTATACCTACTCATTTATTTATCTCTTTTAAAAATTTCTCTCATACTGTTTTGGAGTTTTTAGTCTAGAAGTATTGCATATCATTTGTCAGATTTATTTAAGCATTTGACATATTTTGCTGTTACTGTAATTAACTTTATTTTTAAATTTCAATGTTACTTATATTGCTAATATGTAGAAATACAATTTATTTGTCTGTTGACTCTGCATGCGGTCTCCTTGTTAAAGCATTTATTAATTCTAAAAGTTTTTTTGGTAGATTCTTCTGAATTTTCCATGTAAACAATCATGCCTTCAGATAATACTAGTTTCATTCATTTTATCTAACCACTATACTGTTTCTGTCTCCTTTGTTCCTAGGCTTTATTGTACTGGATAGTTAGATAAAGTATACAATTTTGAATAGAAGTGAGGATACTTGCATCCTTGTCTCGTTCCCAATTCTAGGGAGAAAGTTCACAATAATAATTTGATGATTACATTTGTATTTTCTGTAATCTCCCTTTTTCTTAATATTTTTACTCAATCAGGGCACATTTAAATGTTTAGTGGATTTATTAGTTCAAAGGTGAAAAGAGGGAAGGAAGAGCAAATCAGGAGAAAATTGACAAAGGAATTATAGTGTTTTCTTTCACTAGTTCTTATTCTGCCTGTCTAGATAATAGAAATGTTTAAGGAAAACAAGGAAGCAGAAAAAAGGATTCAAAGATGAGAAGAATTCTGAGGCATCACTGATATCCTCTCAGAACTGTGGTGGTAGGGAGTGTAAAAAAAGACTTGATTCTGTGACTTCCCCACAGCTAAAACACTTTATTTTTGAAATGACATCAATGATTGTTATTAAAAATAACAATGAAGAAGTTTAAGGTACCACAAAGAAATGCCATCCTTTAATTCGTCTGTTATAGGGTGAGATCATTCTCTCAAACCAATATGAGGTTGCTTCAGTACATCATTAAGTTTAGGGAGTAGCAAAAATCCACAGGTGAAGATCAAGCACTAACTTAGGGTAAGATCTAAGAATAATACACGAATTTTGTCCCTGGGCACAGTTGCAAATTGTATTTTAGAGAACTCATCTCATGTAGTAGGAGGTAGTGTGGCAGACCTTACAGGAAAAGTTATATTAGACTTTAAGTAGTTAATACATTCTTGCCCATCTAGTCTTTATGGATTAGATGATATTAAGGATATTTGGGATGTAGAGTTTAGACCAATTTTCCTATTTTCATTATATTGACTTTATTTCATTTATTAATAAAACTCCTTTTGGCAGAATTTGGATACTGACTCTAACCTTTTAAACTGCAACAACTCTAAAGTATAACCTGGCCAAAGATTCTCCTGAAAACAGGTTTATAGCAAGAAATATTTGTGGCATAAGAGGGAAATGTTGAAACAAACAAAAACTACAGCTCTAGGTATACTATGTGTCAAACAGTATTACAGGCTTCAACGAAAACATAGAGAGGAAATCAGTTATGTTTTCTTCCTTCATGTTGTCCTCTGTGTGTGTGTCTATGTGTGTGTGTGTGTGTGTGTGTGTGTGTACACATATGCAATTGTCATAAAGTGCAATGCCAACTAGTGGAAAAATAGAGTAATAATGGAGATCATAACAGGGACAACTAACACAGTCAAGAGCTGGGCTATAGGAAAGAGTTATCTAGTTAATAACTTGATTCATTTTTCTTCTAATATGTATATTGTGGGACTAGTATATGCTAGGTAAAATGAAAAGAGTGGTGAAAAAAATTAAACATGGTTCTTGTGGTCACAAAACCTAGAATCTGGTCTTTTGGGTGAGGGAAAACTAGACAAGCAATCACAAAAATAAATACATACTTTCAAAATGTATAAAATTATAAAGGGAAGGTGGAAGGTGCTTTAGGAAAATGTAATAGGGGACCTTACTTAATCTTTGGGTCAGAAAAGGCTTTCCTAAGAAACTTTAAAGTTGAGATCAGAAGGATTTGTAAGAGTTAACTAAATAAAGAATAGTGGCAGGAGCATCCTCAGCATAGACATAGCAACTGAAGGTCCTAAAGGCAAAGAGGAACATGTTATTCAGAAGGTCACTGTGGTTGGAAGAAAGGAAGAGGGAAGCAGGAGATGAGGCTGCAAACTGGGCAAGGATAAGGTTAAGGTTCTGTAAGACATGTCAATAAACTTGAACTTTACACTACGAACTATGAGAAGGTCTTTAAGGGTTTGGCAAAGAAATAATCAGAATAAAATATTAATATATGTACCAGATTCCCAACATAACCTACTGATAACTGTAGGAAACTAAAGTTTTTCATATTAGTCCATAGCTGAATCTGCTTCATTGGAATTTTGTAGCTTGATCTTAAAGAAAAACAGTGTACCCAGTTCTTCCATTTAGAATTTTTATGCTACTATTTGTGGTAAACAAAACAAAACAAAACAAAAAACAGCAAAAATGAGGTATTTACCAGAAGTTCAATTATGTCTTCAAGGCCATATTGTGAGGACATTTTCTATCCTCCTCAATTTTTGTCCCTTGTGCTGGTTTTTCTCTCTCTAAAAGTGCATGACTGAGTAAAATAAGAATTAAGGTTGAAAATTTCATCACAACATTTTTGAGTCAAAATGGAAGTCTTAAGAGGAATTTGAATTTTGAGAAATTTTCTTGGCCCTATTAGGTGCTTCCTGTAAGCAGATGCATTCTGCCAGACAAATGAGGCATACCGTAGCATGAAACGGGAGGAAAGAACCTAAGTCTAATACTGATATTTATTGTTACTCACACTGGTATTGTTTGAATTCTTGAGCTCTATACTTTATAAAGTAGTTATTCATTCATTTGGTTATTCATTCAATATTTATTTAGTGCCTACTGTGTGAAGATGTTTGGGACACATCAGTAAACAAATCAGACAAATATCTCAGTCCTCATGAAATTTACATATAAGAAGAAGGAGATGGGTAATAAACAATAAACTTTATAAGTAAATGCAAGCACATTAAATAATGCTAAATAACATACACTATATAGTATGATGGAAATGGTAAGTGCTATGTAATAAAGAGGAAAAAAAAACAAAGTAAGTTTAACTGAGAGTATTAAGTGAGAGGGGTGGGGAAGGTAGACTAAAATAAGATAAAGTCAAAAGGTAATGAGGATCCAGCTTATGCAGGGCCCTCTAAGCAATTATAAGGACTTTGGGTTTTACTCTCAGTGAAATGAGAAGCCATTGGAGAGATTTTTATACAAAATACTGGCTGCAGTGTTGATAAAACCCTTTAGAAGATTAAGGGTAAAGACAAGGAGAACTCTACAGTCACCCAGGTAAAAGCTGATGATGTACTGCTCTCCCTCCCCCAACTAGCTACTACCACATTTATTTTCTCCTTGTTACAGGAAAACACTATATGATTTTAATACTGTTCCCAGAAACTCTCCTACTGTTATCTCCATCTCCACTTAAGTCTGGCTTTTACCCTGAAGCCGCTCTTGTTAACGTCAATAATGACACAACCTGTTAAATCCAAAGGTTAAATTTCAGTCATTTTCATTTTCCCACCAGCAATAGCTGACATAGTTGGTTACTCAATCCTTCTGAAATAGTTTATTTTAACTTTGATGGAGGAATACTGCACACTGTTGGTTTTCTAACTTCCTCTGTGGTCATTCCTAGAATGCCAACAAAGGAAAAAAAAACACTGATTGTCTTGGATACCAATTGCAATGTTCAGATGGAACTTTTTTTTTTTTTTTTTTTTTTTTTTTTTGCGGCACACGGACCTCTCACTGCTGCGGCCTCTCCCGCTGCGGAGCACAGGCTCCAGACGCGCAGGCTCAGCGGCCATGGCTCACAGGTCCAGCCACTCCGTGGCATGCGGGGTCCTCCCGGACCGGGCACAAACCCGTGTCCTCTGCATCGGCAGGCGGACTCTCAACCACTGCGCCACCAGGGAAGCCCCCAAATGGAACTTTTATAAAGGCAGTTTGGAGAGTGTCTTATCTCCTAAAGACATAGGATCAAGCTCAGGGCCTAATCACAACCTAAGTAGAATTAAAGAGCAAATTAATTGTGCAATTCTACCATATCTCTATGCTAAGAAATTGTTATGGTTGTAAAAGAGTGGGAGGTTGGGATATGGGATGGGCACATTATGGAAGAAAACAGGTAAAGGTGAGAAATTTGAATTCCCCAATACACCTGAAATTTCTTGTTAATAAAAGCAACTGCTGTCTACATAAGCTGGAGCAAGTTGTGTTTCAATGGAATGCCAATTTTCTCAGGCCTAACTCCCAATTCTTTTATGGCCTCCAGGTAGAGGATGATCTAGATGCCAACATAGTTTAAATGGAGAAGTGCAAATACTAATCTAGAAGGAAAGAGCTGTAGAATCCTGGGAATTTGTATCAGTAAAAGTCTGGAGAGCATGAATGGGAGGGACTCTAATGTTGTTAGGCCAAGCAGCATGAAATGCAAAATCAGTATGGGTTGAATTTACTGAAATGAATGCATTCACTCAGCATTTATGATTTGTGTTGATTTAAGCACTGTAAGTGAATATGAGTAGCATTCTAAGATGATGATTTAAAGGCAGGCCTATAGTCAATGAAATTGAGATGCTGGAATTTGTAGATCCTACTGAACAGGAAAGGTGCCCAAAGGTTCAGAGAATGCTGGAATGAATGTGCTATGTGGAATCTACTTAATCGATTCCTAGTTTCTACTCTAGGGCGTCATGGGGGACATACTTTTCCCCAAGTCCTCTTCAAAACTCTGTAAATATCCATTAGGAAGCTGGAGATAATGATGGGAGGTACTGTTATGAAACTGGACTCCCCAGTTTCCATGGCAGTAGTGGAATACTGATATGCCGAAGTAGTAGAGAGGCTTACCTGTTAGCAAAAAGTAGGGACAATTACTATAATAAACTTCAGAGAGAGATCATAATAAGAGCACTGTCCCAAGTAGAAATATAGATGGTTGATCATAGGATCTCTAGGAATAATTTAGGTGGAGAAGCTATTAAGATACATTTTGAAAATTATAAATGGGAAAATTCTAGGTTTAGTGAGCAGAAACCTGATTCAAATTGCTGTAGTGGGTTTATATTCTCTTACTCAAGTTCTAGATCTAAGACATTTCACAGAATCCAAGATATAGGTATCTCCCACTGTCTGAAAGTTTGCATTATACCACTTCATTTTTACAATAGACCTACATTGGAAAAGTAACAGATTTTTTATTAAAAGCAAAAATCTTTGGATTTCTTTCAGTTTGCAAAAAGAGATACTAATGTAGGTCTTTTAAAAAGTGAAGTGGCATCATGCAAACTTTCAGAAAGTGGGAAATACTTTTCCCTTTATGCCGTTTCAGCTCACAAAATGTTTCACAGAAATGCTCTACTTTAGGATAGCTGGGGAAACCAGTTTGTATTTATGGATAAAGCCAGCTCTCTTGGAGGAAACATTCTTCAATGCAGCCACACGGTAATCATCCCCACATTTTCTCCCAGAGAGACATGCAGCAATTCATGAAGGTGACTGTGCACTGGGCAAAGAATAGAACTCTGCCTCTAAGTTTTGTGGACACTGGCACCAGATTGATACTAACCTCTAATAACTTGAAATACACTGGACAGATTTGTGGTTTATAGAGGTCAGAAGACAAACAGAATCTTGGTTGAAGTAAAACTCATTGTGATTATTTTCCTAGTTCCAGAATAAATAGTGAAAATAGCTATATCTAATACATACCAAAATACCCACATTAGTTCCTCTGTTGGTGAAGTATGCATTATAGTGTTGGAAATAGCACAGTGGAAGCTACTGGAATATCTCACTTCCCCCAAATATACTAAAAGCAATACTACTTTCCTAGGGAAATTTTGGAGATCAGTGACATCATCAGAATTTGAAAAAAACAGGAGTAATTATTCCTATTTCATTCACATCTGTCTCTCCTGTTTGGCTAACACAAAAGTCAGACAGATGGGTCTTGGAGTATGATTGGGTTTTTCAAATTTAAGAAGGAGTCATGCCAAAAGAGCTACAGTTCAGATGTTGTATCCAATCACTGGTGCTAATATACTGCTTTAGGTATAGCTTTTTTTTTTTTTTTTCTTATTTTTACCAGCAAATATAATCAGAAGCCATTTACATCTACCTGGCAAGGAAAGCGATATACTTTTACTGTCTAACCTGAGGATTATTTCTGATCTGTTCTCTATCATAATAGACCAGAGAGACCTTGATTTTCTGGCCATCCTACAGACCATTACATTTGGCTATTATATTGAGGATGCTATACTAACTGGACATATCAGATAGGAAGTAGCATGAACCCTAATTACCTTAGTAAAACATGCAATTGCTAGAGGATGGGAGATAAACTCCAAAAACTATCTGCCAAATCAGGTGTCAATTGTATCTCAGTGAAGCTGGGGAAAACACTAAGGTGCCAATTGACATTCTCAAAAAAAAAAAAAAAAAAAGAAAAGACCTCTGAAAAGTGAGAGATAAGTTGCAGAGCCATTTACAGTCTACAAAGAAAGTGACATATGATGAAACTCTAAGTGTTGGAGATAATACACATCACATCTATTTGTGCAGCTTCAACTTTTTAGCTAAATAATTCAGAAGACAGTTTTAAATTGGGAACAAAGAAATAAAGGTTCTGTACTACCTCAAGGCTGTAGTACGAGCATCCCTGCACTTAGACCTCCTACCCAGCAAACTTAATCGTATAGAACATGTCTGTGGCAGTTGAAAATGCTGAGTGGAACTCCTGGCAAACTCCAATGGGAGATTCTATTATGGCAAAAGTTATTCTCCATTAGAAAAATAGATTTTAAATTTCTGCCAGGCTCTGATAGTGTCTAAACACTTGGCCATGGGCAACATATAACTATCTGATTTGAAATCATAACTATTTCAAATCACAACTATATGATTTGAAATTCCCGTTTTGAAATGGTTGCTATTTAATCAAAAGAATCCAAAAAATGGATGTGCACTACAGCATCCTATGCTAAGTCAAGAATGTCTGAATAGTATAATTGCATGACTGACTGCTCAGACTCCCATGAGCCCATGAGCAGTGGGAGTCTATCAAGTGCCACAGCCTTTCTTTGGAGGGATCCTACCTAAAAGCAATGCTGAAGAAAAATTCTTCCCCTTGAGAAGTGACAGAACATTGTTTGTCCAAGCCAAACTGAAGGAGACAAGTTCAAGGTACACTGAGTTATGTGCAATGGCTAATGTATTGGCTAGAAAAATGGAAGAATGATGACAAGGAGGTCTGAATCATGGATATGTGAATGAGCCTTTCTGAATGAGTGGAATGTGAAGATATTCTCATGGAAATATCCTCACGGAATGTCTACTGCAAAGCATCTTTGCAGTAATTTGATAGACAATATGGTCCTTCCTCTAGATGCCAGTCAGCTTTCTCCCCTTGCCATCTGGTGGAAGTGTGGAGACTTTCTCTCATGAAGGAGGCAGCCATTTGTCCTTATATAAATAGATATATATTCACATGTCATACACTTTACCTTAACAGATTTTTTTCAATGCCACCTTATATGGTCTTAGAAAATGATTTTGCTATTGTCATGGTATTTACACATTGAAGATATGGGGATGTACGTATATGTATAGCTGATTCACTTTGTTATGAAGCAGAAACTAACACACCATTGTAAAGCAATTATACTCCAATAAGGATGTTAAAAAAAAAAGTCATTTTGTAGCAAGCTGCAGTACAGCAATGGCTCATGCCCACAAAATTTATGGGTTCTACCACGTGTCTTACTCCATATAGCATTTAGCTATGTAGAATATTGGAATGGCCTGCTGAAGTGTGGGTTAGAGTAGCAGTTGGGAGATAATGCCCTGCAAAGCTAGGGAGCTTTCCTATAGTGTATAGCATACATATGAAACAAGGGGCCAAGAGGTGGTGCCTTCTTTCTCATAGTCAGAATTCACTAGTCTAGGAATCAATGCATAGAGGCAAATGGGACTCATCTTGCTATTATACCTATGAACTATATTAAGGAGTGCTATGTACTGAATTGTGTGCCCCCCTTTCTCTCAAATTCATGTACTGAAATCCAAACCTTCAATATGACTGAATTTAGAGATAGGGCTTTTAGGAGGTAATTAAGGCTAAGTGAAATCATAATGGTGAGGTGCAAATATGATAGGATTGGTGGCCTTGCAAGAAGAGGAAGAAATCTTTCTCCCTCCTCCCTCCCTGTGCATGTACCATGGAAAGGCCATACAAGCACACAGCTAGAAGGCAGCCTTCTGCAAGCCAGGATGAGAACCCTCACTAGAACATGAGTGTGCTGGTAGCTTATGCTATGCAATCTCTGTGCCTATTTATGTTGTATATTCTGAAATTCCCTTCTCTCTTTTTTCTTAAAAAAAGCTTGTCATTCGGAATAGGTTCAAGTATAGCCTTTTCTAGGAAACCTTCCCTGACTCTCTAGGTCACTCTTGCTATTGTTCTTTTGTAGTTTAATTTTATTTGGTATATATCATTGTCATTGTCCTAAATATATTATATTGTAACCACCAGTCTATGAAGCTCTCTCTTTCCTGAGACTGGTGACCAAGTTTTATTCATATTTATATCCTAAGCCACAAACACAGTAGCTGACATTTGGTAGGTTCTCAATAATACTTGGGAAATCAAAGTGTCAATAAGTGAATAGAAGGGAAAGGATGAAGTATGAGTTTAGGAAGTACAGCTGTTGGAAGGCATGGGAAATTGAGACTCCTGGTCTCAAGGACTCTCAGTATATTGGGATGAGAGGTCTCAGAGTACTGATAAGTGCAAAGGCAGCTGTACAAAAAAGATGTTGAAAGCAAACCTCTCAAGTTCTGTTTTGTCTATACATACGTTCTAATGCAAAGGCTTTGCTGCAATGGACGATTCAATATATTCATTAGTAGAAAGTTAGCAGAACTAAGAGAATTGGACTATATCTTTAAGAAATAATATCCTAGAAATGCCAATATAGACTCAACACACGTTTCTCATCTCTACCTGTTCTAGGTATTTCTGAGCCAAAAGCAAAACTGTTTTTCAAGGCCTACTCACAGCTTTATGTGCCCTAGCTAAATGCTGAAGGAAGTTTAAAACTGAGCAATTAAGTACTCAAGAGAAATTCTCATAAACATTTTAAAGACACTTACTGGCTGAGTTGTACCTGTTTCCGTTAAACTCCTGATCTGATCTCTTTCCATGCAAAGTGGAGGGTAACTCTGACAGTTAACTACTTATTTTTTGGAAGGTAGATACAGTGAGTTATCTTGATTTATATTTATGGAACAAGTCAAATTCTGTCCTATAGACTTGTCTTCTGAAAAATTAAGAGAAAGAAATTTATAGGGAAGGTGTTTTTCCTCAAAAATGGTTTGACAATGATGATCTAATTTAAGAAAAACCTAAAATAGAATTTAGAAAAAAATCTGAAATAGAACATATGCATTCTAAAAAAAATGCATATCTTAAAACCTAGCATACAGGTGACATTTAATAAGTATTTGTTGACTGAGTAAATCCTGGATTAAATGAAGTAAAACTGAAAACTAATGGAAATATTGCTATTAACAGAAACCAGAGGCTTTCCTCTTACCCTGCTTTCTCAGCTATCCAGAGCACACATGATAATACTAATGTGCTACAGGTAAAAAGGCTGACAAGTCATTACTGTGATCAGCTATGAAAAGGTCATTTGCATATACCTCCAGTATTTTTATGCACTTCCTCTCTGGGTACTGTATTCAGGCCTGGTGTCTCTTTCAGCTGATGTGCTGAATTGACTTTGTTTTTGGATTGGCATCTTCTCGAGAATTTTTCCTACACTTTGCTTTGAAGTAAACATACTGTTGTGAGAAATACGGTGAGAAATATTCCTTGGCAAGCATTCATTTTCTACTTACCGTATTCCCAAGGATGATGAATCATTATTTGTCTTTAATTTTGGCAACCATCTATAATTGGGTGAGCAAAATTGTACCTGCAGACACCTCAGCTTGCATGTATAACATTTCTTTGAAAACAAACAGACCACCACAACAAAATTCCAGCAGATCAACCAAATTCTTACATTGGAAAAGTAATTGATCTGTTGTCAGCACTATACAGGGGCTATTCCAGCCTTACAGCTATTGGTGAAAGTTGTACAGTATGCAGATGCTTGAGATACCAGTTTACCTCCTTTTTTTCGGTTGGATGTTGGTTGTTTAATCCTCTGGGTTCTTTTCTTTTCTTTTCTTTTTTTCCTTCCTGAGAATTTCTGTTATTACTTCACATTGCAAAATTAAGAACTAGGGTAGTAGATTTTTTTTTGAAAGGTAGTAAAAGCACACTTTGATTTTTATGTTAGACAAAGCTGTTTAAAATACGTAATTGACATATGGGTCAGCAAAAGAAGATGTGCATTTTATTCACATTTTCACTGAATTCTTGAAAATCAGGATGCCAAGTAAAATGTTTTATTTCCATGTAAATAAGGTAGTTGTTACTCCTTTCTAACTTTTCCTCCACCAAAATCAGGCCTCAACAGGTCCGATGATGAAATGGAATGAACCAGCTGACAAGTGAAGTAGAATTTTAAACATGTCCCACATTTGTCTCTTTAACGTTCTCTTCTCTACAGTCTACTTTAGTGCAAATTTCAAAATAGTCATTTGAAACACTTTTTGAACTTTCAATTTCAAAAGTGTTTGTAAAATGCCTTGTAAATAAATATATTTATATACTTTTGTATATGTACAGGGAGCAAAAAGAATACAGAGGAAATAAAAGGAATAAGGAACAATATATTTGCTAACTATATGGAATGTTCAATTTTTGAATAGGAAAATGGCATTTTTTAAAACTTTTGTCAACCAGAAGAGGTGTGGACAATCCCTTAAATGCTCTGATCAAAATGTCATAATTGTTGAGTCTAAAATTATTTTATGTGCTATTAAAAACACTGCCGATTAAACTATGCTTTCTCATAGCTTATAACTTTTATTATTATTATGAAAGAGCTCTTTTAGACTTACATAGACAGAGATTTTTATCTATATCAAAATAGTGTATACAGATGAAAAAATAAACAAAATAAATTGGTTAAGCTATTCCTAAAATTTCTTCAGATTTAGAATCTGACATTCCCAAATCACTTTTAGGTTCTTAGTCACAAATTTTTGTGTTTCCACATAAGACAGTCTTTTGTGCATTTCTTAAAAAATTTCTCCAGTATTATTAGGATTTTCTCCTAACATGCTGATGACCATTCTGTAAGTTTTGAGGCACATACAGAAATAAAGACAGCTACATCATGCCAGTTACCTGCTTTACAGCACTTGTTAGATACATCCTGATTTTACAGATGTTGAAAGGTGAAAAAAGGAACTCATAATCAACTAGATTATAATAGAAACACAAGAGTATTTGATCTGTCCTGCAATATAAAATAACCAGTCATAGCAAGGTCAACTCAATTATCCCAACCATTCTAGAAATATATTCTCAAAATTTAGAGAAAGAGAAAAGCAATTCAAAGTAGAAAATGAAAGATTATATGACTGAAGGTAATTAATATCTGAGGTGGAAGTTTGGGAAAATAAAGTGAAATACTCAGCTCTTCTTTTAGCAGTCATGGATTAGACTTTTAAGAATTCTTTCCCATTGATTATTTCATGAGCGTTTGCATCCAATTTGTAATTCTATAGATGTCACTCTAAAAATCTCTACTTATCTTAATCAAAACACTAAATTGATCATGTTACAGCTAATTCATTACAGTTGCTTAATTAAATCACAACTCATAAATAATAATGTTTAAGAGAAGGAAAAATTGTATAAAATATTGTCATTGAAAATCTTTATAATAATATGAAATCATGTTAAAGATCTTTTGTTTTAAATTTTATTTTTTAATCCTAAAACTTGGCTGCAACAGTTTTTCTAATAATCCAAAGCATATTCAATTGGATTTGGTTTTGTCTTACACCAAGAATTGCATATACTCTCATAAAGATAAGACATGACATGAGCATTCATCTTATTAAGTGGTTTGTGAGGATCTGAAAGAATATCTCTCCACAAAAAAGTTCCTATTATCATACTTAATGTTTAATACTTATATCTAAATTATGAGCAAGTATTCACTTTTTCAAATTTAAAAAAATCAATTTAATTGTATTAGAAGACATCCATCATACTGTGACACTATTATGTCTTCATTTGCTTTGTTTCCAAAATGTTTATTTAAAAACACAATCTGTATCACTCTGAATTAAATGACGACAGTTATACCATTGGTTTTCATTTTTCAGAGAAAATGCAAATGTAAAACATTTCTCTTTGCTATAGTCTATATTACATAAAATGTGATTATGCTTCAGACTTTGTTCAGAAAATAGCCTTCAAATGCAGAAAACTAAATAGGCAATAAGAAATTGCACAAAGAAAAGAGAGACATTGTTCACATAGATCTGAAGAAAAAGAGAAAAGGATAGGTAGATTCTGATTGATGTTCTAGAAACACCAGAAAATTTCATGCTTGAAAATTGGTTTTTAAAATGCCATTTGTCTGCCAACAATATGTGAAAACTAATGATACCTCTGCTGAGCATTTCTTGATCAGATATGGGGTTTCAGACTTGAACTTAACTGTGGGCCAAGGTTAGCTACTCTGTCCAAATTCTTAGTTTTTTCTTTAAGGAAGCAGCTTAAAATCTCTTAGATAAAATGAAAATCATGAAAGCATTTAAATTTAGAAATGTAAAAAAAATGTCTTTATTGAATTCTATTTCCTTTCAAGAGTAGATTTTATAATGAAAGGATAAACAGTCTATACACAAAATTAATGCTTAGCCATCCTCATTTTCTTATGAAGAAAAACTGTGTTACTAAGGGAAGAAAAAGACTGTAATATTATGGAAAACACTCATCTGACAGCAGATTAACATCACAGTTATGGAGTTTTAAGGTTGTAAATCACTCTGAATTACATTTAGGCAATACACTAAATAGAAAGTTTAAAATTAATTTTTTCCAAAGAGACAACTCTGTCGGTTGTTTAAAGGTAGTTTAAAAAGAACATTTATTCCTTCAGCAACACTCAAATTAAGAATCTCATGGGACATTCAAACACTGGTTTATTCTATGGCTTAAACTATTTTTTATCAGCTTCAGAAAAAACAGAAAACATTTGGTCACCCTTCTCAGTATAAAAGAGGAAGAGTGAAATTCTCATTTGACAGAGCGACTACTATAAACTAAATATGTTTGATAGCAGGATCTCATTTAATCTACTAAGTGATACATGTCACACACACACACATATATACACAGACATATGTGTAGGGAATTAAGGTTGCAGATAGAATCAGGTTGCTAATCAGTAGACCTTAAAATAGGGACATTATTCTGGATTATGTAGCTGGACCCAGTGTAACTCCATGGACCCTTAAACATAGAAGAGGAAAGAAGAGTGGATCAGGGATGAAAGAACAAGGACGATCAAGTCAAAGCATGATAGAAGGACTCAACCCACTATTGCTGACTCTCATTAGAAAGGGAACCATAAGCCCAGAATTGCAGATGGCCTCTAGAAGCCAATTAAGGCCCTCAGCTGTGAGCCAGGAAGGAAAGGGGGATCTCAGTCCTACCATGGCAAAGAACTGAATTTTGCCAACAACTTGAATGACCAAAGAAATGGATCCTCCCCATGGAGACCCTGGAAAGAAACGCTACCCTGCCCATTTGGTAAATTAATATTAACGTATTAATATATGTTAATATCTATAAACATATTTTATACATATTTTATATAATTATATTTAATGCTGTTCTATAGATATTTATTTTAGATGTTTAGAATTAAATTAAGCAAATGTTAAGAAAACCTTAATATGTTACCTTGGTGCTGAAATCAACATTTGAAATGTTTCACAGCAAAGTGAAGGTGGTGGTTGTGGACACTGACACAGATAGCTACTGAGGATGAAGTAAAATCAGTAAATATATAGAAGAAACCTGGAAAATCATCACTATTTAAAAAAAATATTAGACTAAACATATTTAAGAACATTTAAATGCATGAGATTTAGTGTGCTGTTTTTGTTCTTCTGAAAAATAACATAGAAGTGACTTTTCTTTAAAAAAGTGTAGTTAAAGTAAACTAGGTATAAATCTAAATATGAGATGAACATATAGCTTATAGGACAAATAGACAAAATGGAATTTATCAAACTGAAGCAAAAATCTGTATGTAGCAATTAGGGTTTTACAATAATATATTTAATCTTTACCAGCTTTATGGCTGTATAATTGACATACGTATAATAGTTTGTACATATACAAGTATACAGTTTGACAAGTTTTGGTGTAAGTACATACTCAGGAAACATTTAGAAAATTAGGATAAGATCCAAAAGTATCCTTGTACCTGTGTAATCCTTTCATTTCACTCTTCTCTCCATCCCACCACACCCCATCCCATCCCATCCCATCCCATCCCATTCCCAGGCAGCCACTTGTCTGCTTTCTGCCTCCACAGATTTGTCTGTACTTCCTAAAACTTTATATATATATGGAATCATAAAGTATGTACCCTTTTTGGGGGACTTCTTTCACTCAGTATAATTATAATTATTTTGACTCATCCATGTCCTAGTGTATATCATTCATTCATTTCTTTTTATTGCTGAGAGTACTCCATCACATAAAAATAGCACAATTATATTATAGAGATATCAATAGGAATGACTTCTGTTGATGGAAATTTTGGTTGTTTCCCATCTTTGTCTATTACAAGTAAAGCCATGATCCTTCATGTTTGTTATGTACATACACTTTCATTTCCCTTGGATAATTCCTGGAAGTGAAATGGCTGAATCATCTGATAGATGTAGGTTTACATGTTTAAGAAACTGCCAAACTCTTTTTCAAAGTGATTATACTTTACATTTGTACCAGCTTTCTGAGAGGTATAGTTCTTCCATATCCTCACCAATGTTTGGTATGACCAGTCTTTAATTTTAGTTGTTTGCCATCTGTTTATCTTTAGCGAAGAGTCTGTTCATATCTTTTGGCAATTTATATCTGGTTATTTTCTTGTTGAGCATCAAAAGTTCTTTTTATATTCTGGAGAGGAGTCCAGTGTCAAATACATGATTTGCAAATGTTTTCTCCCAGTCTGTGGCTTTTCTTTTCATTATCTTTAATATTGATTCTTGATAAAGTAATGTTTTCAACTTTGATGAACTCTAATTTATTATCTGTTTTCTTTTGTGAAATGTTCTTTCAATATCATATCTAAGAAATATTTGCCTATGTCTCCTATGATTTCTTTTAGAAGTTTTATGGTATTAAGTTTTGCATATAAGTCTATAATCCATTTTAAGTTTTTCATATGATGCAAGGTAGTGATCAAAATTATTTTCTTTTTTTTAAACTTTAGAACATCTACTTTTGAGAAGATTGTCCTTTCTCTACTGAACTGTCTTTGCATTTGTGTTCAAAATAAGTTTTCTATATATGTGTGGTCTCTTTTGCACACTCCATATATTCCATTGGTCTAACTTAAGCTAATACAATGTTGTTTTTTGTTTTGTTTTGTTTTGTTTTTTACCTTTATAATGAGTCTTGAAATCAGGTTATGTTAGTTTCCTTACTTTGTTCCTCTTTTCAAAGTTGTTTGGAGTTTTCTAGCTCATTTGAATTTACATATGAACTCCAGCATCAGCTTGTCAGGTTTAACAAAACAAAACACAAACTGCTGTGCTTTTCATTGGAATCACATTAAATTAAGTTCAGGAGAATTGACACCTTAATAATAGTGAGTCTTCTGACTCATAAAAACATCACTTATTTAGGCCTTCCTAATTTTTCTCAATAATGTTTGGAAAGTTTCAGATCTTGCACATATTTTGTCACATTTTTGCCTAAATATTTTACATATTTTTGATGCTAATGCAAATGGTCCTTTTAAAAATTCATTTTGATCATTTCTAACATGTAGAAATACAACTGATTTTTATATGGATCTTGTATGCTGTAGCCCTGATAAACTCATTTATTATTTTTGTTAGCTTTTTGCAGATTCTGTTAAATTTTCTATATACATGAGTATGTTATCTTTTGTTAAGAAAATTTTTACTTCTTTTTCAGTCTGGATGCATTTTATTTTTCTTGCCATATTGCACAGAGTAAAACATCATGAGCGATACTGAATACAGGTGGTGAGACTAGGAATCCTTGTTTTATTCCTGATCATAGAGGGAAAGCATTTTATCTTTCACCATTAAGTATAGTGTTAACTGTAGGTTTTCTGTAGATACTTTTTATCAGGTTTAGGCAATTATCCTATATTCCTAGTTTACTGTGAGTTTTTATCAGGAATATATGTTAGATTTTGTTAGATGCTTTCTCTGCATCTATTGAGATGAACATATTGTTTAGAATTTTAGTTTGTTGGTAGGTGAGTAGTATTGATTGTTTAATGTTAAATGCATCTCGTATACCTGGGATAAATTCTACTTAGTTGTGATGGATTATCCCTTTGATGTGTTGTATTTACTTTGCTAATATTTTGTTTAGAATTTTTCCATTTTTGTTTATGCAATACAGTGTTATAGACTATTTTTTGAGAGGGAGCTGTTAAAATTTATGTCTTCCAAGGAATTTAGCCATTTCATTTAAGTTGTAAAATTTACTGGCATAAATATTTTTAAAATAATATTCTTTTAGTGGCCTTTTACTATCTATGTAATCTGTAGTGATAACATCTCTCTCAATCTAGACATTGGTAACTTGTGTCTTCCTTTTTTATTCTTGGTCAATCTCGTTGAAGATTTTTTTTCTTTTTTTAATCTTTTTAAAAACCAGTTTGGTTTCATTTAGTTTTCTCTATTATTTTCTGTTTGTTTCTTTGATTTTTCTCTCTGATTTTTCTTTTTAATGTTTTCTTCTGTTTACTTTTATCTTAATTTGCTCTTAATTTCCTAGTTTTTATGATAGTAACTGAGGTAATTGACTTGACACATTTATTCTTTACTAATAGAACTGAATGCTGTAAATCCACTCCCCACAATGTAGTGCTTTATCAGCACCTTTCAAATTCTGATATCCACTATTTTCATTTTAATTCCATTTAAAATATTTTTTAATTTTTCTTTTAAATCCTTCTTTGACCCATGAGTTACATTCATTTATATAGATACACTTTTCTATCTGAGATAATTTTTCTTTTCCCTGAAGGACTTTATTCCATTTTTCTTGTAGTGTTAATCTGATGGTGATGAATTACTTCAGTCTTTGTATGTTGAAAAAGTCATTATTTTGTCTTCATTTTTTGAAACATTTTTGCTTTGTATAAATTATAGGTTGAAATATTTTTCTTTTCATATTTTAAAGTTATTTCTGTACTGTTTCATCACATGAATTGTTTCAACAGGAAAAGAAATCTGCTCTCATCCTTATCTTTGTTCTTCTGTAGGTAATATATTCCCTCTCCCTCTCCATTTTTTTAAGATTTTCTCCTTAACACTGGATTTGACCAGTTGGACTACTGTATACCTTAGTGTCGTTTTCTTCATGCCCTATGTGTGTGTGTGTGTGTGTGTGTGTGTGTGTATGTGTACTTGAGATTCATTGGGCTTCTTGGATCTGTGGGTTGACAATTTTTAAATCAATTTTGGAATACATTTAACTAGTATTTCTTCATCTTCCTCCTTTCACAGTTTCCAATTACACAAATATTAGGCTATTCAAGATCATTCCATAGCTGCTGACCCTCTTTTCATTTTTTTTAATAATTTATTTTTTCTATGGGTTCCATTTTGCATACTTTTTGTTCTAATATCTTCAAGCTTACTAATCTTTTTCTATGCAATGTTTAATCTGTCATTAGTTTCATCCAGTGTATTTTTCCTTTCAGATATTAAAATTTTTACATATAGAGTTTAATTTAGTACTTTAAAAATATATTCCATTTCTCTCCACTTATTTTCAACCTCTTCAACCTATATCAATGTATGAAATACAGTTAATCCTTGAAAACTATAGGGGTTAATCTGTATATAATTTATAGTCTGACCTCCATATCTACAGTTCCTCCACATCTTCAGATTCAACCAACCACCAACCCTGAGTATTTACTATTAAAAAATATTGACATATAAGTGCACCTGCACAGTTCAAACCTGCATTTTTCAAGGGTCATCTGTGTTTATAATGACTCTGTTCATTTCCTTGTCTACTAATTCTAAAAACTGTGTCTGTTCTGGATTATATTTGATTTTTTTCCCTCATGATAGGAGTGTCATATTTTCCTGCGTTGCATGACTGGTAATATTTCATTGGATCCTAGTCATAGTAAATTGTATCATTTTGGGTTTTGTATATTTTTGAATTTCTATATTCTTGAGTTTTGTTCTAGAATTTAGATAAATTAATTGGAAATTGACCCTTTTGGATCTTGCTACAAAGATTTCTTAGTTGGTATGAAACGTGCATTCCTAGAGCTAATTATGTCCACTACGGAATATTCTGTGCTCACATTACTGGGTACTCTGTACAATTCCCTATGAATTAGGGGGTTTTCCAGTGTGCCTAGTGGGGACAGGTATGACTCTTAATGGCCAGTGTGAGTGCCAGACTCTGCCTGAGGTTTTCCTCCTTGTGCAATGACCTGGAAATTCTCTCAAGGCAATAAACTGGGAAACTGTAGGACTCATTTCATTTTTCCCATTTCTCTGGGATCACTGTCTTGCATTGCCTGATAAACCATAGTTTTATATATTTTTTCTTGATTTGTGTTTCTTTCAGATGGGAGAGTACCTAATATTCTATCTTGACTAGAAAGAGATATCTGAATTTATTTTACAAACTCTACTGTTTGGATGATTTAATTCTACCTCATCATAGAATTCACCTATGTGCTGAATTTTTCACAAGGGAGAGAATTTTCATAGTTTTCACGTTTGTTTATATATAAGTCATCATATTGAAGATGGATTCCTTAAGGACCCATGACTTACTATTTTGTTTTTTTTAATCCCTAGAATCTAGCAAAATGCCTAGCGTATAGTAGATTTTGATTGTTGGGCCTATATGAATAGAGGACCAAATGAAAGAATGTAAAGGAGAAAATAAAGAGTTTCGTGTTGAATTTCCATCTCTTCTGGACTGAATTGTTTATGTCCCACCAAAGTTCATATGTTGACGCCCCAAAGCCCTAGTGTGGCTGTATTTGGAGATGGAGTCACTACAGAATTAATGAAGGATAAAGGAGGTCATTTTAGGGTGGTGTACTAATCCAGTAGGATTAGTGTCCTTATAAGAAGAAACACCAGGCAGTTTGCTCTCTCTCCCTCTCCGCATGCACACACAAAAAGGCATGTGACCACACAGTGAGAATGTAGCCATCTACAAGCCAGAAAAAAAGCCTTCACCAGAGAGTGACCATACTAGCTCTTTGATCTCAGACTTCCAGCCTCCAGACTATGAGAAAATAAATTTCTGTTCTTTAAGCCACCCAATCTATGGTATTTTGTTATGGCAGCCTGAGAACACAAATATACCATCTAAACTTGGGAAATATAGAAAAAAATTGAGAAAAAATATGAATGGGAATCACTTAAATGATTGAGAGTCTTCATAAGTCCTCTTTAATGACTATAATTTATGAACACTCAATTCTCCAAAACAGAAGTTTTTTATATGTGCCTCTTTTAATAGTCACCTCTTCTTATTTTAATTAAATCATATTAGAGAAGAATATAGTCTGCTTTTTATTTAAAAGGAACTTTCCAAAAAATGACACAATCAGTCCCAGAATAGTAACTTTTTACATTAAACTCACTTCTAGTTGGCATTCCTGAATTTCTGGAACCATGCATCAGAAATGATGTGAAAGAACCTAATGCTGGATGATAATGAAGAGATGGAAATTTTTGCTGTTTTGACCCCAGGTGAAGATAGTTTGCTGTGTACTTCTGAATTATATTTTACATTTTTTATTTGAACATTAACAAGGACACATATCTTAAGAAAAAAAAGTCAGTTATTAAATTGATAATGTTTGAACCTGACTCTTGTTTTGATGCTTTTTTTTTTTTTTAAGACCATCTAGGATCAGTTTTGTTTTAAATAGACCATAAGAAATGTGTGGACTCTCTGCTGGAGTTGCATTAGAGCCGTGGGATTGAAACAAACTTTAAGAAGTCCTCTGGCATATCCTACTATTAATATTTTAAAAATTAACTACTTTAAGAAAGAATTAGTATTAATACTACCCAACACCTTTGTGTGTATACTTCTTTTGAGTTTACAAAGCACTGAGAGTTTATAAAGCTCCATAAAATCAATCTTCACTGTAATTCTCAGATATATATGGCAACTAATGGCCTCATTTTACAAATGAGAGAACCGTAGCTGGAAGAGGATAAATGATCTATCTCTGGCCTCCCCATTAAAAAGTGGTAAGGTCAGGTTATAACTCAGACCGTGCTGAGATTTCTGCTCTGGTCTTAGGCCTATATCATGGACAGCTTAATTAATTAACAATTAATTAACAATTGTTGTACAGTACAGATAGGTTATACAGTAGCAAATCCAGATTCATAGCCTACTCTGAAAGAAACCTATCTACTACTTTCAATCTGACATTAACAACATCACCCAAATTAAATTTGATAATATTTAAAATATTATTTTTGAATCAGAAAGGCAGAATTTTTTTCTTAGAATATTATAACTGTGGTCTCACATCGATAGAGGATTGCCAGGAATAGTTCCTCATGACTGATGTGGTAAAGTTTCAAAAAGCTTTAAAATAACTTTTATAGTAATAAAAATTATAGTATTGTAAAGGAACTTTATTTCAGAAAGTTTTCTAAAAGAAATACCATTAGCAATGGACAAATATAACAAATGGTTAATGATCCAAATGGGAGAAGATGGAAGGAGTAATGAAGTATCCTAGAGGAATCTTCTTTTACTTATTAGTTTAAGGAGGATACAGGCTTCAAATTGGGTTCTTGGCAGGGAGGAAGAGAGTGAAATCCTCTTTAATTCCCATGATGCTATTGTGACACTGGATACTGTTTCTCAATTACAACAAAATGCAATATATCAAAGCAACATAGTATGTGGCTTAAAGTAGATGGAAGAATTGTCTAATTCAGAAATAATCTGCTTAAAAATTCTTGTCACTCTTTTCTCCCCTCCCCCATTATATCTTCACACAGTGAAGGTGCTGAGTTACATTATAATTTCATTTGAGTTCAGATTATCATTCTGGGGCACTAGTTACAAATAGCCATATTTTAGATGGCATGAGAAAAACACAGTGTGGCACCTTATCACTGTCAGCCCAAATGGAAATTTCCCATTTTTCCCTTGATCAGTACTGGTTGGAACACCGTCTGGCACTTGGCTAACACTGAACAACTGGTAGTGATTATTGTTATTACCCAATCTTCCTAAATGAGATTTTGTCAGTTCAGCACTTCACAAAATTTCTTTAACTAATCTGCAGTTCCTTGATTTTGTGAAACCTTCAACTTCATATACCCTGGAAAATACTCTTTTCAGAACTTGATCAAGACACATAGCTACTAGATAAACGTTGTCACTCTAGCAGCTAAGTAGAAAGATTTATAGCACAGTTGACTTGTAAAGCTTAGGGACAATTTACAGAAGACTTGCTAGCCTAGAAATGATTACTGGCCAAATCTTAAAGCTCTGTCCAACATTATTTCTCTGAACACTTTAGAGAGTTTATTTTTCAAACTTATTTACTATTTAGCACACGACTTCATATCACAAAGTTATAAAATATCTGAGACTCTACATTTTCTGACAAAAACATAATATTGTTTAAAATAATTCCTCTAAAAATAAGTTCTCTCTAATTCACGTAGTGTGCATACAGGAAATGAGGTATCTAGGCTCTCAATACATTATGTTTGATGGGATCTTAATTCAGCATTTCCCATATTGGCATGGATAGTATGAAAATGGTGTTCTGTGTTCAAATTAATTTGATAATGGCTTTTAAACAAGAAAAACAAGTTTCTTTACTCCAGAATTTCTTAAAACCTGGGCTGTATGAGTACATATTATAAATCTCCTAGAGGGAGCTAAGGAGTATGCAACATTTGCTGAACACATTTGCCTGTGGAATATACTCTTCAGGCACAATTAGTACCATGTCCTTAAGAAAAAACAATTGAGGATCTACTGTTTTAGCAAGCAGTCATATTTTTGTGACCTTTCATAAGTGAATCATAGTTCAAATATGGAAACATACAATCTATGAATCACTGTTAATAAGGATACAACTCAGAGGAAAATACATTTTATTATTTCTCAATTATTAGATTATATTATTATACCTCAAATGATCTATAAAAACATAAATAGATTTATTAGGTTTTAGTTTTCCATGGAAAAGCCATAAAATTGCAAGTTAATATTTTACATTACCTAGTGTATTTAATAATTTACAAAATATAAACCACATTTTGTTTTTAAAATTATTAAATAAATAGGGTTTGATATATTTAATATATCTTTTAATTTGGGAAGAAAACCTGAATTATGGATGAGGTACAGAATGAAGATGCAGAATAAAGAAACTAAAATGATACATTATGATGGCAGAGTCAACATCCACCATGTTTATTGCTCACCTGTAAAAGTTCTTAAAATAAACAATGAAGAATTTAATTGTCCAGCAAAAAAGGAAAAATAATATAAAATGAAGGAGGACCTTGTTGACTAATACTGAACTTGTATCAATATGAGCAGGGATTTTTTACATGCAGGGTGAAGTACAATCCTCATCATACGTTTACCACTGGAAAGATTAGAATTCAGGGACTGGCTTTGGGTAGATGTTTCAAAGTCTAAAAAGACATTAAGAGGTTGATGTTGAAGAATTAATAGATTAATTTTTTGAAAATAAGATCTCATAACGAAAGCTTGAGAAGTCAGAGTTAATTAACTTTGGGAAATTTGAATGACGGTAGACATAACTATTTTCAGAATGATTCTGACTCAATCATTCTAAATGATAAGGAACTAAGAATATAACCATCACTAACACTGGAAGAAAAATAAGAATATAGTTTGGGAACATTCTTGGTATTTTAGATAGAAAAGAGGAGCATGAACTATTTAATACAAACCTGTGATGTAGATGGTAATTATTTATTATTGAAATTCTATACTATCCTTTTTTGAAAAAAATGCATAAATATATATACACACATAAACATATGCATATATGCAATACATAAATATTGAATATATATATTCAATAGAAAGTTAAAATCTTCAGATGTTAGTTGCTACCTTAACATTAGTTAGGAGTCTGCACAAGTGAGAATAATTTAATTTATGGACAACTCAATCAACCCAAGGTTTTAATGATCAGTTTAACAGTGGAAAATTAGACAAAGCAGAGAAAGGGAAGAATTATGATAAAGAGTAACAACAGCAGCAATGACCAACTTTAAAGTGTGCTTTGCAGTACAGGGCAGTGAAATTGTATGAGTTTAGAATTAGGTTTGATTCATAATTCTACTTTATTCATTTATTAACTTATTAGTATTCATTTTAAAAGGACTAATAATCTCTATGAATAATTTCATATACAAAATGTGGAGAGTAATACATATATCCTTCATAGGATTATTAGAAGAATTAGATATCCTGTAGATAAAATATCTGGCTAATAATAATATCACTGTTTATTGATAATCTGCTATGTGTTTCAAAATTAATTTTGTGGAGAAGTTAATTGAGACTCAGAAAAATTGAGGTACACATAACAAGAGAAGTGCCTGAGATCTGAATCCAGCTCTCCTGACTTCTAATTCAGTACCCTGTCTACTACACCAGAGCAACTTCTCTTTATCTTCTATAGTTCATCATAGTTTCACATTTCCTTTGTTGAGAATTTTTCATTTTTTAACCTTATTATATTTTTATGTATTATCTTTATTCATAAATTATAAGCTTTTAAAAGCTCATCCATATTTATCTCTCTCATTTTATTGCAAAGATGATTTAAATATCATAGATGTTCCAAAATGCCTATTGAATGAATAAAATAATGAATTAGAAAAGAATGGCTACAATAATTAAATTCCCCTTCAATGGATCCAAGAACCCAACTAATTCTGAATTCTTCTTTAGTGAATGTTACACTGATGTGAGCTTGCAGAAATTAAAATCATTATAAATATCTCAACTTTACCTTTTGGCAAACACTACTTAGATATGTACTCATAATGCTAATTTGAACTTTACATTTAATGCTTCTTTATTCCCATTGACACTAGCACTAATTTTCCACAGTACTTGAAAGTTTAGAACTATTGTAATTGCAGAACAAAAATTAACAGAAAAAAAAAATTCAGTCCCACATTTTTAGCAGGCTCTCATGCAGTTAGTTAATAAAATGCTGAAAAATATACCAAGCAACATTTTGGAACAAATATCAAAAAAAAAAATTCCTCTATGGACACATATTGCACATTTAAAATCTTAATTGAGATGTGTGAAGTTAATCATTAAATTGCAATAGGAAGACAGAGTCTTCTCTGGTTAACAAATAGATTACCTTTCTAAAGGAGTTATGTGTGTATGTGTATATATATATGAATATCATATATACAAAGGGTATTATAATGTGGTTGGTATTATGCTAGAAAAGATAGATTATAAATTTCAAATAATATTTTAAGAAACAAACATTAAAATCTTGGAGAACTATTTTAAAGAAAGGAAAGAAAATGAGAAGTTTGCTTCTGATTTTGTCAAAGTTACAAAATCCGAGGAAAGGAATTGGGCTGAATCATTTCTCTAACCTACAATTGAAAGCTGATGGGAAACAGATGAGTGATGATTACTATGAAGAGATGACACCAAATGAAATGGAGACATCTGAAAGTACTCAAGCTCACACCGCTAAATGGTGGCATATGTAAATTCTATTGTAGTCTTTGAAAGCTTATGATTAAGTGCTCAAACAGCACAGTAGCAAATCTTTTCCTCTCCTACAGTCCATGTTGAAATCTTCATGCTAATTAGTATTAGGGGCAAATGTCACATATGGATTTAAGTGGAAATTTCTGAAGGATATAAAATACAGATTCTGTATTTGATTGAAAATTGTTGAAGAGAAGCACAAGGAAAAAAATCACCCTGTATGGAGATTGTTAAGACAAAATCAATAGCCCTTTGGAGGACCCTATTAATTTAATTTTATCCAGGCTCATGTATAACACCTAACATTTTTGTGAAACTGCAGTCCTAACAATACAGAGCCAGTCAGAATACAGAAATGAAATATCACACTAGGAGACCAGGGAATGTTAATATACGGTTATAACCAATATCTAACTAAGGGAGCCGACCAATGTATAGATAATCAGTTTTTCCTTTAGCTGCCTTCATTATTCTTACATATTCCTATTTTCTTTTAAGTACAGAAAGTGTTTAGTAATTGTTCTGTTTTTAGCTAGTACTTTTGATTTTTGGCAGAAATATCAAGCCATAGGAGCTCATTCAAGGTATTGTCAAAAACCCATGACAATCAGAATAAATGAGATTATTTAATCTATATACAAGTGTTATTGTATATTCAATAAAACACTCTATATTAGGGATTGTGTGGATCTAAAAGAATTATAATATGAGATCTGTTACTGTAAAATGCTTGTAATTTAAGTGGATATATAAGATAAAATGAATCTTCCATCTATCAGCTGTAGCCAATAAGTACATAAGTAATCTTATGTATTCATTCCTCTCATTCAATCACAAAGTCCTCTTGGCATGATCTTTAAAATTTATTTCAAATCTTTCCATATCTTTGCCAGCACTACACTCTAAGTTTCCATTATTCTCTCCAGGAATAATGTCAGAGCTTTCTAAAAGATAACTATGTTGACTGTCCACCTCCCCCCCCCCTTCCTTACTTCCCTCTTCTAGTTAATTCATCCTATAAAAACAGGAAGAGTAACATTTTCAAGATAAATTATTTCCCTACTGGAACTCCATCCCTGATTTTCCACCAAACTTGGAATAAATCCAAACTCATAGCCATGGCCTTTATGGCTTTAAATGAATTCACCTCTCCCTATCTATTCAAACTTACTTCCTACCACTTTTACTTTCTCCCATTGTATGATCCATATAAACCTTCTTTCTGGTTCTGAATAAAGTGTATTTATAATTTCTCTAGGATCTTTACACTAGCTATGTGCTTTAACTAGAATGTCTCAGCTTAAACATTTTCTCCTTTGGTAAGCTGTATTATTTAAATAGTGCTGTATAACAAATTATACCATCAATTAATTACTTAAAACAAACATTTATTATACCACAGTTTCTATGGATCAGAAATGACTTAGAGTGGTTTAATTGAGTTACTCTGGCTTAGGGTCTCTCACAAGTTATGGCCAAGATATCAGCCAGAGCTACAGCTTGACTAGAGGAGGATTCACTTCCATGCTCCCTCCTGTGGCTGTTGGAAGGCCTCAGGTATTCACTTGTTATTGACCAGAGACAGTTTCTCATCAAATGGGTCTCTTCATAGGGCTTTGTAAAACATGGTAGCTAGTATCCCTCAGACTGAGCCAGCAAAAGAGGGAGAGCCCTCTCTTCCAGCTCAAGATGAGAGTCATAGTCTTCTTTTTAGCAAAATCTTGGAGAAATGACATTTTATCACTTTTACTTAATTCTATTTATTAGAATCTACTCAAAACTCTAACCCACACTCAAGGAGAAGGTTTTATGCAAGAGTGTAAACACCAACAAGTAAGGATCATTTGCGACAATCTGTCTACATCAGTCTGTCCTAAGACCCTCAATAATTCATGTTTTCCCCATATGCAAAATACAGCACAACCCAAGGTTTCCAAAAGTCTATCACAAGAAGAGCTTAAAATTCAGAATCTCTTTGTTTAAGTCTGGTGTAGATGTGGATGAGGCTCCTCAAAAGTAGCTACTTAAATACAGCTATTTGAGTGTGGTTCCCCTTGATCTGTAGAATTATGAAACTAAAGAGACAATACATGCTCTCCCTCCACACACATTCAAAATACTGTGGTGAGACAGGCAAAGTATAGTTATTACAAACATCCATCTTCAAGAATGAGGCACAAAGAAGTCACTGGTCCATAGCAATTCTGAAATCCATTCAGGTAAATGCTGAAAGTTCCTTAATCAGTTTTCAAATCTTGAAAAATTGTTAGATGCTCAGCTCTACACTCTGAGGTCTTGGTTCTACTCTCTGATTATTCTTTCTTTTTCATGAAAGGCATCGTGTGCTTTCAGATTAGTAGTTTACTCAGCCTACTTCCTTCCAGTAGAATTGTGGGGGTCCAACTACCTCTTTCCTTTTATACTATTACTCTGTCTCCTTCACTCTATGATAGTAGTACTTCTACTAATATAATTCTTTCAAAAACTTTGTGGGCCACCTATGAATCTCATTGGCATTTACTCAAAAGCTGCATCTACAGAACTCTCCTAGACACCCCTCCTTAACAAAGAGTTCTCCTCAGATGATTGCTGAACAATGCCTGTAAACTTTTTAAAGATCTTATTGCTTAACTGAGAGAATCTGTGAGACACATCTTTGATCTCTCTAGGGACTTTTTGTGTGATTGATTAGTACACTGAGACAAAACCTTTGGGCTTTTGTAGGTCTTAACAAAAGTTTCACAGTCACATTATCAGCTTCTTCTTTAGACCATGTTTTTCAAGCAATATCCTGGATTTGATGTTTTCTCAGAGACATTTACTTATTTTTATCATCATTTGCTGTGTGGAGAGACTGAGAATCTTCAAAAGCATCAAGCCATGACTAGTTTTGTTTACCAGTCCTCCCTCTATTTAACTCTCTCATCTTGCATTTTACTTTAAGCAACAAAAAGAAACCACATGGCATTTTCAACACTTTGTTTTGAAATCCCCTTAGCTATAACACCTAGTTCTTTGGGAACTTTATCTATCACATTGTCAATTGGCCTTCTAGTAGATGACTTTGTTCTTGGCATTGACCTTTTGTCACTTGAATATTGAAAGCTGGCTATGTCTAACTTATGAACTCTGATTCCAAATGAATCTGGTTTTCTAGATTACCTTTTCATTTGTGAGCCACACAGAGGTACACAATGTATTGCCAAGCCCACCGTCAAAACAGGCCACCTTTTATTCATTCTAAACTTCAGGCATATCCTGTTGCTCATCAAAAACTACTGGTTCAGGTTCATCATGATTTCTAAATGTGACATACAACTGATATAAAGGCACAAAGTTGCCCCTGTATTGTGGATGGATATATTTGCCAAGAAGGACGTGAGGTTATCTTTGTTGCATGAAAGTAGCTGCAGATGTCCCTTAAGAATTCAGACTTGATGATGCAGATCAAATCCCACAATACAAAGCCATGATTACAACACAAACTCCCTATAGAACCTAAAAAGACCAAAGAACTGCCTAGTGATCCAGTTATTTCAAGAAATTTCTATCGTAAACAAATTCAGCTTATATCCTTAAAAATTGTCAAAATGAAGCCAAAAGTAGTCTCAAGAAATCATATCTAATATAATATTTTGGTAAAGAAATCATTCAAAGCCAAATAGGTAAATAAATTACTCTGACTTTACTACATGAAGTGGGGAGGAGAGGATCAGGAAGGAGGGAACAGGGACATGGTATAATATTGATGACATTTATATGGTCAGGCCACTCAAGATAGGGGTTCTCTTACTCTCTGAACATCCCCTGCTCAACCACTGCCTGCTTCACCTATACACTACTCACACGACTGAACTTCCTACATGCTTGCCCCAGGCCCAGGCTACTGATTGTCCTTATCAAAGGGGTAGTATGGGTCCTGGTAACTAATGCACCAAACTGATGTAATTCCCTCTATAACTGGCAATCTCCAACCCCTACCATCCATTAAGCCACTGGTGTCTCTGTTGCTGACTCCAGGCTTCTTCTTTGGTCTTAAACTGGGCAAATGTAGGCCTTAGAGGCCTGCTGGGTGCAGCCCAACAGTTGGCAGAGCCAGCCAGGAGATCAAGGAAACTCTTGTGAGCACTGAGATGTTGGGAAACACAGGATGGGGAATGGAATGTTGCAGGGGTTGTCCACTAGCTTGTGGGGCCTGAAAGTTGTGGGTTTTATCCCGGAGTGGCCGGCCATTCACACGTGGGGTCCAAAAGTTGAGGGGGTAATCCTGAAAGTTGCAGGGGTAGTACTGCAGTGGATGTCTACTAGTATGTGGGACCCTGTAGTGGCTGTGCATGATGAATGGGGGCTGCCAAGAGATCTGGAGAACAATGGCCCCTCATGGCTCTGCTATTGTATCAAAGTGAGCCTTCTGTAATTGGTTAAGCTAGCTCTCTGGAAGGAATTGGTATTTCTCTTCCTGTACCTTTGAGATGTATATGATCTACCTGGGTTCTCAGGAACTTTAATCTAATCATATGTGATCTCTAAGAGTAAATGAACAAAAAGGAGCAAGGATTTTAAAATTCTTTATGGGAATAATTATGTTTTGGGAATGTCTATCTAAAATAGTCTCTCAAGATTTTTGTAACTTGAAACTAAACTAAATTACATGAAGAGAATTCATTGACTAAGTCATTTCAAAAAAGGTAAAATATTGGAATATTAATTGCTGGGCAGGTCTAAGTTTATCTACTTTTGCCTGCTTAGGAGAATAAGACTAAAGCATTAAGCTTTCCAACCAGGAAATGCACAATTGTTTTTTGGTTTTGGCGAGAGATTAAGGTTTTTAAGGGTTAAGATTATAATCAGTCATAATTCTAGTTACTATAACCAAGTTTCTTTATCACTTACATTGTGATAATATGTTTAACTGTGACTTTTTAAGTCTTTTGTCTTTTGTAGACAGTTATTGTTGTACTCTGATGCTTTTGCAAAAGTGCTTCACCTTCCAGATTCATAGGAACGACCTTTTGACAATGACAGGTCTCTGATAAATTTCAGATTACACTTCAGAACTGGGTAAAAACTTAAATAATCCTAAAGGAAAACCTGATGGCTTCATAAAAAGTTAATGGAAGGATTGGTTACTGAGTGAACTGGTGAATATGGTTATAATATTTATGGGTTTTGTCTGGAAAGTTTTTTTTTTTTTTTTTTTTTTTTTTTTTTTTTTTTTCTTTTTGCGGTATGCGGGCCTCTCACTGTTGTGGCCTCTCCCGTTGCGGAGCACAGGCTCCGGATGCGCAGGCCCAGCGGCCATGGCTCACGGGCCCAGCCGCTCTGCGGCATATGGGATCCTCCCAGACCGGGGCACGAACCCGCATCCCCTGCATCGGCAGGCGGACTCTCAACCACTGCGCCACCAGGGAGGCCCTCTGGAAAGTTTTGATCTGTGTTTTCCAGATAGAGGGATGCCCTTCTCCTCAAGTTAGCTGTGACTTACAGCAATTGGGTAAACTACTCCTGAGGGTAGAATTGAAATATTTTTCTTTTCTCTCTACCCAGTCCCTCCAAAAACTGGGACTCTTGGTTTCTGAGCAGCCTTATCAGGTGAATGGGAAAGACTGTCTCCTGGCATGTGCACGAATCTTGATATTTGGGATACCTCTAGAAGACAGAAATCCACTGAGGTGGAGGCTTATGGCAGGCTTTTGTCTTGGCATTCCTGGCCTTGAGAGGCCTTTGGGGAATTCAGTCTGAGACTCCTGAGGACTTCTACCTCAGCCAGCTTGAAGGAGCTGATATGGTCAATTGCAAACAAACTAGTTTTGATTTGCTGTGTTTGGTGGAGATGAGGGTTATTTCAGAGAGAAAAAAGACTATCTTTTAGTGGATGTTAAATTCTAGTTCTGATAGTTAAGGTCTGTATTTATGACAGGTATTGTGTTAACCACGCTTTTTCCCTGATGTTCTGAATGGAAAGAAAATTATCTAGCGAAATTTTCACAGATTATAACTACTCATGAAATGTGACACTGTTTGCTTTAAGTCTGCTGCTAATAGCACATGTGCAATGCTTCTGTGACATTTGAGTGTAAGTGATAAAATGTATAGCCTATAAAGTGTTTCCCCATTAACATATCTCTGAGCCTGTTCATGAGATCAGCGTAGTTTTCCTCCAACGTGAGTGACTAGGTGAAAATAAAGGAGACGTAACAGCGAGGGACATGATCTGAACCTGAGGTAAGAGCCAGCACCCCAGCATTGAGGGATGGATATTTTGAGCATCATTGCTTTCTAACAAGATTTGCAAACAAAAGGGGAAATGATGGAAAATATGCACATATTCAGGTATGTGGGAAGTCAGAGGGCTTATGCATGTATTAACTTAAATTTTACCACCCATTTATGATAAAAACCCTGCAGAAAGTAGGCATAGAGGGAATTTACCTCAACATAATAAAGGCCATATATGACAAACCCACAGCCAACATCGTCCTCAATGGTGAAAAACGGAAAGCATTTCCACTAAGATCAGGAAAAAGACAAGGTTGCCCACTCTCACAACTATTATTCAACATAGTTTTGGAAGTTTTAGCCCCAACAATCAGATATGAAAAAGAAATAAAAGGAATCCAAATCGGAAAAGAAGAAGTAAAGCTGTCACTGTTTGCAGATGACATGATACTATACATAGAGAATCCTAAAGATGCTACCAGAAAACTACTAGAGCTAAACAATGAATTTGGTAAAGTAGCAGGATACAAAATTAATGTACAGAAATCTCTGGCATTCCTATACACTAATGATAAAAAATCTGAATGTGAAATTAAGAAAACACTCCCATTTACCATTGCAACAAAAAGAAAAAAAATATCTAGGAATAAACCTACCTAAAGGAGACAAAAGACCTGTATGCAGAAAATTATAAGACACTGATGAAATAAATTAAAGATGATACAAATAGATGGAGAGATATACCATGTTGTTGGATTGGAAGACTCAACATTGTGAAAATGACTCTACTACCCAAAGCAATCTACAGATTCAATGCAATCCCTATCAGACTACCACTGGCATTTTTCACAGAACTAGAACAAAAAATTTCACATTTTTTATGGAAACACAAAAGACCCCGAATAGCCAAAGCAATCTTGAGAACGAAAAATGGAGCTGGCTGAATCAGGCTCCCTGACTTTAGACTATACTACAAAGCTACAGTAATCAAGACAGTATGGTACTGGCACAAAAACAGAAAGATAGATCAATGGAACAGGATAGAAAGCCCAGGGATAAACCCACGGACATATGGTCACCTTATCTTTGATAAAGGAGGCAGGAATGTACAGTGGAGAAAGGACAGCCTCTTCAATAATTGGGGCTGGGAAAACTGGACAGGTACATGTAAAAGTATGAGATTAGAACACTCCCTACCACCATACACAAAAATAAGCTCAAAATGGATTAAAGACCTAAATGTAAGGCCAGAAACTATCAAACTCTTAGAGGAAAACATAGGCAGAACACACTAAGACATAAATCACAGCAAGATCCTTTTGGACCCACCTCCTAGAGAAATGGAAATAAAAACAAAAATTAAAAAATGGGACCTAATGAAACTTCAAAGCTTTGCACAGCAAAGGACACCATAAAGAAGACCAAAAGACAACCCTCAGAATGGGAGAAAATATTTGCAAATGAAGCAACTTTGTCAGTTGGATTAATCTCCAAAATTTACAAACAACTCATGCAGCTCAATAACAAAAAAGCCAACAACCAAATCCAAAAATGGGCAGAAGACCTGAATAGACATTTCTCCAGAGAAGACATACAGATTGCCAACAAACACATGAAAGAATGCTCAACATCATTAATCATTAGAGAAATGCAAATCAAATCTACAAAGAGGTATCATCTCACACCGGTCAAAATGGCCATCAGCAAAAAGTCTAGAAACAATAAATGATGGTGAGGGTGTGGAGAAAAGGGAACACTCTTGCACTACTGGTGGGAATGTAAATTGATACAGCCACTATGGAGAACAGTATGTAGGTTCCTTAAAAAACTAAAAATAAACTACCATATGACCCAGCAATCCCACTGCTGGACATATACCCTGAGAAACCCATAATTCAAATAGAGTCATGTACCAAAATGTTCATTGTAGCTCTATTTACAATAGCCAGGAGATGGAAACAACCTAAGTGTCCATCATCGGATGAATGGATAAAGAAGATGTGGCACATATATACAATGTAATATTACTCAGACATAAAAGGAAACGAAATTGAGTTATTTGTAGTGAGGTGCATGGATCTAGAGTCTGTCATACAGAGTGACGTAAGTCAGAAAGAGAAAGACAAATACCATATGCTAACACATATATATGGAATCTAAGAATAAAATGTCATGAAGAACGTAGGGGTAAGATGGGAATAAAGACACAGACCTAGTAGAGAATGGACTTGAGGATATGGGGAGGGGGAAGGGTAAGCTGTGACAAAGTGAGAGAGTGGCGTGGACATATATACACTACCAAATGTAAAATAGATAGTGGGAAGCAGCCGCATAGCACAAGGAGATCAGCTCGGTGCTTTGTGAACACCTGGAGGGGTGGGATAGGGAGGGTGGGAGGGAGGGAGATGCAAGAGGGAAGAGATATGGGAGCATATGCATATGTATAATTGATTCACTTTGTTATAAAGCAGAAACTATCACACCATTCTAAAGCAATTATACTCCAATAAAGATGTAAAAAAAAAAAAAACTAATCATAGAATTACCATATGACCCAGCAATCCCACTACTGGGCACATACCCTGAGAAAACCCTAGTGAAAAAGACACATGCACCGCACCCCAATGTTCACTGCAGCACTATTTACAATAGCCAGGTCATGGAAGCAACCTAAATGCCCATCAACAGATGAATGGATAAAGAATATGTGGTACATATATACAATGGAATATTACTCAGCCATAAAAAGGAACGTAATTGGGTCATTTGTTGAGACGTGGATGAATCTAGAGACTGTCATACAGAGTGAAGTAAGTCAGAAAGAGAAAAACAAATATCACATATTAATGCATGTATGTGGAACCTAGAAAAATGGTACAGATGGACTGGTTTGCAGGGCAGAAATTGAGACACATGTGGAGAACAGATGTATGGACACTAGGGGAGGAAAGTGGCAGTGGGCAGGGTTGAGGTGACGAATTGGGAGATTGGGATTGACATGTATACACTGATGTGTATGAAATGGATGACTAATAAGAACCTGCAGTATATAAAAAAAAAAATAGTGAGGGAAGCTGTGTATGTGGGTAAGGTAGGAGGTCTATGGGAGCTCTCTGTACCTTCCGCTCAGTTTTGCTGTGAAGCTAACAATGATCTAAAAAAATAAAGTCTACTAAAAATGTTGGTAAAACTGGTTTGGGAGAGAAGATGAAACATCCAATTTAAAACATACTAAGTTTGAGATACCTAAAAGAGACACTTGCTGTGAGGGTGAAAGAGATACTGTTAACTCTGTCAAATAACACTGTTTGGTGTGTTAAATACTGTCATACTATTATTTGGTAGAAAATTTCCTATAAAAATACTATGGATACTAAAAAGTTATTTTGATCAAAAAAATCACCTAATTATTTAATAAATAAATTGGTTGTTAATGGCCCATTTTACAATATAAGTCCTGGTGACCAGGTATATACTAACCTGTCTTCTTTTCTGTATTAAAAAAGCTAACAAGCACATTACTGTACTATAGTTTTGCAAGATGTTGCCACTGGGGAAACGGTAAAGTATACACAGGAGCCCTGTGTGTTATTTCTGACAACTGCATGTGAATCAGTAATGATCTCAAAATAGAGTTTAATGAAAAAAAACAATTAACCAAAGAACAAGGGGATGGGTGATAGGTAATAAGATAAGGAAATCCTTTCTCTTTCTCTGTGAAAGAATTTGACCTTGGAATAGCATTTTAGCTCTGTTCCCCTGGTAACCACCCAAGAAAGTATGTCAACTGTGTTTCTGAACAATCTTATTTATGTTTCTGACTGCCTTGGTAACATGCTCGAAAGATTCATCAGCTGCATGATGAGGCAACATTGCTTAAGATAAAAATGACTCCTGATTGGTAAAGTGTATTTACACTGGGCAAGTCCCTTGCAGAAACCTTGGAAACTAAGCTATTCTCATAGGCTGTTACAAGATACATTAGATCTGATAGGGCCTAGGGCTTCAAAGCCATCATGAGTCTTGCTTCCTTGTACCTGAGCTATCATCTGAAACATCTGAGGAGACAGCTGCTGAATAGTTGTATGCACCTCTGAAAAGACCACTCCCACTCAAGGGAAATATCTGAGAAAGACCAGATGGCACACTGCACTCCTTGTATCTATTCAAAACATAAATGAAACAATAAAATGGTGTGAAGCCAGCTGAAATTATGGCTGCTGGGCCAGAAGATACTTCTGGACACTTGGAGGATGTGGAGGATAATGGCCCCAAAGTTACACCTATCTAATCTTAGCTATATATTCTTGGATAGAAGGTATAAGATCTAAATTTTTCTGTATGTTAAGATGCATGGGTACGTTTATTAATCATAATTTTTTACCTTTACCTCTTGGGACAGAAAATGCTCACTTCAACTTAAAGACTATTCTCAGATTTGTCCTTCTGTGTGGGCCATTGTTACCTGGTGTCTGGAGGCCTTGAGAACACACAGAATCACATGCCTTATGAGCATAGTGCTTTAGACACAGGAGGAAATCTGTAAGGGGTATCTTGAAATCTTTACAAAATATATTCTGTGCCAGCAAGAGATTAATATGCCACAATTTGCTAAGTCACATTTCTTGGGCTGATGTATTGCTGAGCCAAGAAATGAAAGAAAGTATTAATGTAATGTCATAAATGATGTGAATGAGAATAGAATAAGTGTGGATTACTTGTTAGAACTGGATCAATTTTAAATGTTTCAAAATATGTGCTCCTTAAACCTAGCCAATGATTTGAGTCCTATAGGACAAGATTAGATTTGGGTTTCAATGTTATTAATTGGTATAGGTATAATGATATGCAGTACTGATTACACATGCATGTTGTTATGTATTAGACAATTCATTAATTAAACCTCTTATAGGAAAAACTTTAAAGATGATGTAAGGACTGGAGCCATGGGGATGACGTGCAGTGTGACCCCTGAAGTCTACTGGTGGTAGAGCAAGCAGTGTGCTTCCAAGTGGGGTCATCTGAAGACACAGAGCTGTGCCACGGCTCTGGTACACAGCTGAGCAACGAAGAACATAGCATATAGCGAGAATGTAGAGTCTGTGCTCAGGATAAATTTCTTTTTCTTTATTAATTTATTTTATTTTATTTATTTTTGGCTGTGCTGGGTCTTCGTTGCTGTGTGCGGGCTTTCTCTAGTTGGAGCGACTGGGGGCTACTGTTCGTGACAGTGCGCTGGCTTCTCATTGCAGTGGTTTCTCTCATTGCGGAGCACGGGCTCTAGGCATGCGAGCTTCAGTAGTTGTGGCTTGTGGGCTCTAGAGTGCAGGCTCAGTAGTTGTGGTGCACAGATTTAGTTGCTCCGTGGCCTGTGGGATCTTCCCGTTCCAGGGCTGGAACCCATGTCCCTTGCATTGGCAGGTGGATTCTTAACCACTGTGCTACCAGGGAAGCCCAGGATAAAAGTTCTTAACAGCATGAAATAACTGAACTGAGTTTTATATCAGTTTTGATATGAATTTTATCAATCTGAGTTTGACAAAATTCAGCGAGTCCTTTCAGAGGCATTCCCTACCTACAGAACCATTGTTTGACATACCTAAATTCACCAAGGAATGTTTAGGAGCAGCTAAGTTAAGATACTGTGACCAAAAGGCTAAGGGACAGTTTAAAGCATCTAGAGGTTTAGTGAAGTTTAATTTGTGGTTGGGAGAATAAGAAAAATAGCTCTGATGGAGGACATCCCACATCACTGCAATTCCTGACTCCCTTTAGATCTGCTTGTATCCTTTGGTACCAAGTAAATCATATTTCACAGAGACCTTGAAAACTGTGATAGTGACTTGAAAGAGACTTGAGCTGATACTTCACAAAAGAACATATACAAATGACCCATGAGCACCTGAAAAGGGTCTCAAAATCATTAGTCTTCAGGGAAATACAAATTGAAAGTACAATGAGATGCCATTATACACTCAATAAAAGGCTAAAATGAAAGAGATGACAGTACCAAGTGTTAGTGAACATGCGGGAACTCTCCTACATTGCTCCTGGGAGTGTAAAATGATAAAACCACTTTGGAAAGCTAGTTAATAGTTTGTTATGAAGTTAAACGTCACCTACTGTTATGGACTGAATGTTTGTGTTCCTCCCAAAATGCATATGTTGAAGTCCTAACCCCCAGTGGATGGTATTTTAAAATGAGGCTTTTGGGAAGTAATCAGGGCTAGTTGAGGTCATGAGGGTGGGGCCCTCATGATGGGATTAGGACCCTTATAAGAAGAGACACTAGGGAGCTTGCTCTCTCTCTCTTTCCTGCACTCACAAAGAGATCATGTGAGCACACAGCAAGATGGCAGCTGCCTACAAGCCAAGAGAAGAGGCCTCAGAATAAACCCTACCTTGCTGGTGCCTTAACCTTACACTTCTCAGATCAGACTTTCCAGGACTTTTTAGCCTCAAGAACAGTGAGAAATAAATTTCTGTTTTTTAAACCACCCAGTCTGTATATTTTGTTATGGCAGCCCAAGCAGAGTAATACACCTACCCCACAACCAGTTGTTCTAGTCTTAGGTATTTACTCAAGAGAAATAAATCGATGCCCACCAAAAGACTTGTGCACCAATGTTCATGGCATCTTTCTTCATAATAACTTAGAAACAATCCAAGCGTGCATCAACAGGTGAATGCATAAATACTGTTGTACATTTGTGCAATGAAATACTACACAGTGGGACTTCCCTGGTGGTCTAGTGGTTAAGAATCCACCTTCCAATGCAGGACATGTGGGTTTGATCCCTGGATGGAGAACTAAGATTCCACATTCAGCAGGGCAACTAAGCCCGTGCAGTGCAACTACTGAGCCTGCACACCACAACTAAGACCCGATGAAGCAAAAAATAAAATTAATGAAATAAATATTTTTAAAAGAATGTAAATTCTATTGATATTGGGTATTTTTTAAAAAAGAAAAAATACTACACAGTAATGAAAAGAAGTATCGATACACAGACCATAATAAATTAATCTCATAAATAATATGTTGAGGGAGAGAAGTGAGACACAAAAAAGTACATACTATAAGATTCCATTTATATGAAGTTTTAGAACTGGCAAAACTAATATACAGCAAAAGGTATCAGAAGAGTGGTTGCTTCTGGGTGGGTGGTTTTGAGTGGGAAGTAGTTTGAGGGAACTTTCTGGGATAATGAGAATGTTCCATGTTTTATTTGGGGTCAAACAAATTTATCAAATTTGACGAAAATGTACACTTACAAATCTGCATTTAAAAAAGAGAATAAATGAAAAGACAAGAAGCTTCATTAACATGACTGTTTCAAGTTGTTGTTTTGGCCAGTTTGTGATATTGTGATTTATAATAAGGAATATATATATGATCTTCAACCAGTTTCTGGCACAGAGCTCCCAAAACCCTTGGGATTTCCTAAGTGGTAAGAGAGATAAATGTGTCTTTTGATATTCATAGCAAGCTCTTTTCAACCACACCAGACCTCATGTTAATGAACTAATTTTTGGAAAACACCTAAAGATGGGGGCAGGTTGCCAGGGAACAACCCATGTTATTAGAGTGTTGAAGTAGCCCCATTCCCGCTCCCCAATATCAAGGGAGGGAAGAGGGGCTGGAGAGCTGGAGATTGAGTTCAATCATCAATGACCAATGATTTCATCAATCATGCCTATGTAATGAAGCCTCTATAAAATCTCAAAATGACTGGGGTTCAGAGCGTCCAGGTTGGCGAACTTGTGGAGGTGCTGGGAGAGAGGTGCTGAGAGAGAGCAAGAAAACTCTGCATCCTTTCCCCATACCTTGTCCTATGCCTCTCTTCCATTGGGCTGTTTCTGTATTATATCCTTTTATAGTAAACTGGTGATTTGGTAAGCAAAATGTTTTCCTGAATTCTGTGAGCAGCTGTAGAAAATTAATCAAACTTGAGGAGGGGGGTGCATAAACCCCTGATTTGTAGCCAGTAGGTCAGAGTCACAGGTAACAACCTGAACTTGAGATTGGTGTCTGAAGTGGGGGTGGAATTTGGGGTGGTGGACAGTCTTGTACGACTGAAGCCTTAACTTGTGGCATCTGATATCATCTCCAGGTAGCCTGTGTCACAATTGAGTTAACAGCTAGGTGGTGTCAGAAAAAATACAGGTTAGACATTTAATGCGCCCTCCTGTGGATGAATATGGAGCAGAGCTGAAGACAAAGTTGACATCAGTGAGTAAGCCCAGTAAGTTTCTCTGGTTGGCATCCATTTTGAAATACTTTTCACATCATCTCCTGCAGAACGGTGCTTGCTTTAAAAAAAAAGTGTGTGTGTGTGTGTGTGGTGTGTGTGTGTAGCATTTTAATCATTCAATATTTTCTTTACCAGCGCCTTAATTGCATTGTTCTCACCATACACTCTTTCTTGAAAGCAGTACATTATTTGACAGTTTGTTGACTAGATGAGAAGGGACAGTGAAACTACCACGACTCTCAAATTGTTGAAGTATCTGGTCTCAGAGACTGCTAAGGGCCTATATACCCCATTTCTAACAGAAATGTGACTAAAGACAGGGAAGCCCCATGTGTGGGGTCTTTCATGAATCAGAAAAGAAGTCTTCCTAGAAAAGACTCGTTTCAGTAGTCCTAGACTGTGGTACTCCAGAGAGTTTGACACCATTGGGCACTGCACCATTTTAAGAGTCCTCTGGTGAGTGGGAGAGGGTTATTTGAAGGGAATGAAAAGAGGAGAGAACCTTCCTTGCTCAGGAGAACACAAATGGAAATTGTGGCCTAGACATTCATTCCCTTACAACTATCAGTAACTATGCACTCTTGGGAAAGTCTTAATTATCCACAGGTACCTGCAAACTCTAGAAAAACTCATGAAGAGGTACATCAGCATGTACAGAATATTTACAGCAGCATTTTTTCCCAAGACATTTTATTGTGGTAAAATACACATAAAATTTACCATCTTAACCATTTTCAAGTGTACAGTTCAGTGGTATTAAATATATCCACAGTGTTGTGCAACCATCACCACCATCCATCTCCAGAACTCTTCATCTTGTAAATCTAAAACTCTGTACCAATTAAGCAATAACTCCCCACAGCACCTCCCCCAAGCTCCAGGCAACCACCATTCTGCTTTCTGTTTCCATGATTCTGACTATTCAAATAACCTCATATAAGTAGAATAATAGAGTATTTGTCTTTCTGTGACTGGTTTATTACGGCAGCATGTTTTTTAAAGCTACTATTACTCTTACTTGAAAATGAAAAACAAACAAATAAAGCTTGAGATAGTCTATCATGAGTCATTTGGTTAACGAGAGAGAAAGGATTTTGTTTAACCTTGTTTTCTGTTTCATGTTTCTTGTTCTGCTTCTCTTCTCTGGCCTTCTCGTATGTTACTTAAACATTTTTTAGACTTCCCCCTTGATTTATATAGTCTTCTTCAGTATATCATTTTGTATAATTTTTTAGTGGTTGCTCTAGGCATACACACATAACTTAGCAAAGTACAGAAACCTCAATTCCACTGAGGTCCCTCTGTCTCCCCACTTTTTAAAATATAATTGTCTTAAGTCTTTCCTCTGTATACATTGGGCACCAATCGTGCTATCATTTTACTTCAACCATCACTTCTCTTTTAAGAAACTCATAGTTAGGAGAGTCTGTTTTAGTTATCCCTATTTTTACCCATTCTGATGTTCTTTTTTTTCTCTCTCTACAGTTCCAAGCCTTCTTCTGTTATCATTTACTTTGTTTAGAATACTTCCTTTAGTTATTCTTTAAGGGTAGTTCTGCTAGCAATGAATACTCTTGGTTATCCTTTGTCTGAGAATGTCTTTATTTCCCTTTTACTCCTGAATTGTATTTTCACCAGATATTGAATTCATGGTTGACAGTTCCTTTTCTTTCCATTTGAGAAAAAACATGCTGCTTCCTTTGGCTTCCACAGTTCAGATGAGTGGGGGGTGGTTTCCCACTGGTGTTTGGTTACAGTAAGGTGGGTATTACCAAAAAAGTTCTCTGTGTTAGGCCACCATTTTCCCCAGTTTCAACTAAGGGAAATAGGCTTTTCTTAGAGTTTTGTTTTTTTCTTGTCTGGGTCTGTTGTTGGTTCTGGCTTGCAAGCTTCTGCAACACCCTAGCTGAGACATACAGGAGGTGGTAAGGAAAACAAGGGAATTTACTACATGTCCTTCCCTGGCTCTAAAGTTCTCAGTTTGCCTTCTTCCTTCCACATTTCAGAGTCTTCCCTTGCTTGTTCGTTGTGTTATGTCCATGGATTTTTAATTGTAAAAGGGATGACATGGGAGGAATGGGGCTACTCCATTTTGGGTCAAACCCCAGGTATGGAGTTTTCCTCAACATTTTATTATGAAAATTTTCAAATACAAAGTAAAGTTGAAAGAATTTTACAGTGAACGCCCATATACCATCATCTAGATTCTACCAATAACATATCACTAAATTTGTTTTATCACTGTTCCTAAAAGATAAAACTTGGAAACAACACAAATGTCCATTGACAGTATAATAGGTAAAGCTACCTGCAATAATGGGGATACATCTGACAAAATGTTTGGAGAACAAAGCACACAAAAAATATGACTATATGACTCTATTTTATAAAGTTAAAAACAAGTAAAACTATTACGTAAGGATGTATGAGTAGGTAGTAAAACCATAAAGAAAAGCACAAAAAGGTCTATCTCAAAAGTCATGATAGTAGCTGATTAGTGATTAGGAAGAAGGTACTGAGTGTTAGTAAGGGGCTACCTCTCAAGTTGGATAGATGTTTACAGGGGTGATCTCTTTATAATCATGTGTTACACTGGATTATATGTTCTAATTGGCTTTCTGTATGTATATTTCACATTTTTAAAAGTATGAGAAATATGATTCTATTTTTGTTTCATACTCACAAATGTGTATATGCACATACAACAGCATATATGAATAGCATATAAACATGTAACCAATGTTTCTGTTGGATTTATTTCTTTATTACATGTTTCTTCATTCCATATACTGTGTGTAAATTTTTTTAACAATGAATGCATTATTTTCATAGACAGGATAAACAACAAAGCACTTTTCTCTTTAAAAAATTGTGCATATACAGTATTTCAACATGATACCAAAAGTTTTAACATTTCAATAGGAAATGGGCAAAGTACATATACAGGCAATTTATATATCTGAATGGTTCAATAAATATGATATTATATTTAATTTCAAATTAAATATAAAAATTTTGCTCTATTAAATAAAAAAAAGAACATTTTTTAAATCGTTAAAAAGAAAAAACCCAGAGTGGGCATGGGTGTCAGAAACTGCTTATGGAAATATAAATTGTAAAATCTTCCTGGAAGGCAACTAGTCAATATACTTAGAATTCTACCAGTCCTTGATCCAGCAATTCAACTTCAGGGAATTTAAACTAAAAAGTAATTTTCGGGCTTCCCTGGTGGCGCAGTGGTTGAGAGTCCGCCTGCTGATGCAGGGGACACGGGTTCATGCCCCAGTCTGGGAAGATCCCACATGCCGCAGAGTGGCTAGGCCCGTGAGCCATGGCCACTGAGCCTGCGTGTCCGGAGCCTGTGCTCCTCAATGGGAGAGGCCACAATAGTGAGAGGCCAGTGTACCACAAAAAAAAAAAAAAAGAAAAGAATTTTCAAGCTTCCCTGGTGGCACAGTAGTTGAGAATCTGCCTGCCAATGCAGGGGACACGGGTTCGAGCCCTGGTCTGGGAGGATCCCACATGCCGCAGAGCAACTGGGACCATGAGCCACAACTACTGAGCCTGCGCATCTGGAGCCTGTGCTCCGCAACAAGAGAGGCCGAGATAGTGAGAGGCCCGCGCACCGCAATGAAGAGTGGTCCCCGCTCACCGCAACTAGAGAAAGCCCTCGCACAGAAACTAAGACCCAACACAGCCAAAAATAAATAAATAAATAAATAAATAAAAGAAAATAATTTTCAAAGATATAGTTACAAGGATATTAATGGAGCAAAAAACTAGAAAAAATATAACTAACAGTAGGGGTAAAATATTAGGTAAATACACTTAAATAAATAAGTTTAAATATGTTTACCAAAAGAATTTATTTAAATGCAATGGAATGTACTGAAGTCACTGAAAACACTACTGACGGATAATATTTATTGGCAAGTTCAAATATTCAAGGCATATTCTTAAGTGGGGAAAAAACCCACACATAATTGTAACCAACATAGGTTACAATTGCTATCTGCAATATTCCATTTTGTTAAAAACAGATTGGTGTGACTATCAGAGAGATTAATATGGAGTTCAAAGGGCTGCTAAAAGATGTTCACCAAAATGTTAACCATTTCTTTTTGTGTGGTGGCATCAAGTGCATCTTTCTTTATTTTATTTATCAAACCTTCTAAATGGGCCATGTGTTTCTTTACCCAAAAAAAATTTGTTGGTTTCTCGGTGCCTGAAATGGCCCTCCTCTCCTGCACTGCCTCTGACTCTTCCCTCCATTCTCACTCTCTCAGTGAGGCCTGCGAGGAGCCACCCTACTCACTTTCCTAAATGAGCCCCAAATCCCCACCACACTGCTCTTCTTTCACTTTTTCCCATAACACTTATCTCCTAAAATGTTATATAATGATATTCATGGCTTATTGTCTGCTCTCTACCTCCTTCCCCCACCCCCACCTCCCAAAACTGTTCTCCAGAGCAACGATCTCTCTTTTGCCCACTGAGGTATTTCAAATCCTTTACAATGGGGCTTGGCACATAGCAGGTGATCCATACATTTTTTTTTCGAATATAAATTTCTTTCTTTATTTTTGGCTGCGTTGGGACTTCGTTGCTCTTCACAGGCTTTCTCTAGTTGTGGTGTGAGGGGGGCTACTCTTCGGTGAGGCTCGTGGGCTTCTCATTGAGATGGCTTCTCTTTCTTGCCGAGCATGGGCTCTAGGTGCGCAGACTTCAGTAGTTGTGGCACATGGGCTCAGTAGCTCTGGCTCACCAGCTCTAAAGCACAGGCTCTGTAGTTCTGGCACACAGGTTTAGTTGCTCCAAGGCATGTGGGATCTTCTGGGACCAGGACTCGAACCCGTGTTCCTTGCATTGGCAGGCGGATTCTCAACCACTTAGTCACCAGGGAAGTCCTCCATACACTCTTGTTGAAAGACTTACGGGGAAATAGGTTTGTTCTTGGCGGTTGTCTACTTGCCTTGCTCTCATTTACGCACATGCAGAGCTACAAGTCACTGCCCTGTAGGAACATCGGTTTCCTCCTGGAAGAACCGGGAACCCAGGAGCCAGCAGCCCAAGGAGCTCGACCACGAACCCAGAATGGGGTCTGGACAAGTGATAGGCTCAGCCAGGGCTCTCCTCGCAGACGAGCTCGAAGAACTACATTTCCCAGAATTTTTTGTTCTCGCATGGACTACATTTCCCAGAGGGGGCTCGCGACTGTCCCTGCCCCGCCCCTCCCGGAGCTACGTGGGGCGTCGGGCGTTGGGCGTTTGCCGGTGGCGTGAGCTGATTACCTGCCAGAGGTCCGCCAGGGCGGCACCGCGTGGAGTCCCCAGCGGAAGCTTCTGTCCGGCCGTGGCAGTTCCGGAGCCTCCAGCCTGCGGCCCGCGGAACCCCCGATGCCTGGGCGAGGTGAGCGGCGGGGGGTAGGCAGGATGCGGGAGGGAGGACCGGGCTTTGGGAGGATGCGTCGCCGGGGCATGGGGCACAGGCCCAAGAGACGCGAGCTGGGTCTTTCTGGGCGCCCGCGGGTCGAGAGCCGGGCACCCCTGGCTCTGTTCGCCTGCCGCCCCCAGCCATCCCACTGACGTGCCCCTGAACGAGACAGGTCGGACAATTCGTCCCCAGTGGCTGGACCCAGCCACCCTCCTGCTTCTTCCCGACCAGTTCCCAGCGCGCTACCTGCTCAGCGCCTGCTGGCATTTGAATTTGTTTCGGGCTGGCAGTGAACGTGAGAAAATTATTTCCTCCCCTTACCATCACACCTGCACTCCCGAGTGACAGGCTTGTTTTACGCGAGAAGTGAGTCGCCGGCTTCCCCCAGTGGCAGAGCCAGGACTGGACCCAGGTCTTTGGTTTAATGTGCCCTTTCCTCAAGACAGCAGCCCCTCCCCGCCATAGGAGAGCTGATGTTTTCCCTTTCCGAAGCAGCTTTCTCTAGAAATCTGGAAATTGTTTCCTTGACAGGAGGGGGAGGAATTGGGTGGGAATGCTTGAGGTGGAGAAAAGTTGTCACATGCACGCAGGGAGGTTAGAGCAGGTGCTCTGGAGCCCGCGGTGCCTGGAACCCTGGTGCCACCCTCCCTGGCTGTGTGGACTGGGACAAGTTGCTCCCACTCTGCCCTCAGTTTCCTGATCTATAAAATGGGGTGCTGACAATGCCAACTGTGCTGTGGGACTCGATGTATTGATAGGTAGTGCCTGGCACGCGGTGAGGCTCAGGGAGTTGCTGCTACCGCTGATAGAGTCCTAGGACTTTTCCTCTGAGCCAGGGAAAGAGCTGGGCCTGGACCAGGATGACCCAGCCCTTCTCTCTGGTCCTGTCTAGCCCTCGTTCCTTCTGACTTCCTTCTCTGGGGGCACTTGGCATCATTTTCAAGTGGTATAAAGGTTTCAGAGCTGCTGATTCTGAGGTCTAGAAAGCAGAAGGGGCTTCCTCCTGGTTCCCTTTTTCTTCTCTCAGATCTGGCTTCTGGAGACTTCTCCCATCCTAAGGTGAAACTGCCCAGAAAGAGGACATGGCTACTGAACAGAGGGAAGCAAGGTCTCGGGTGAGTTCATTGCCATCTCAGGTCTTAGAGATAGATGGGTTTTTTTTTGTTATTTTACCCTTAAACTGAAGTTTTCTCCCCAATACAGTCTTCACCAGGATTTGGAGCCCATGTCCTTCTGCCTTGGAAGAGTTGGTCCACCCTGGTGGATGGTGGATTGCATAGGGAATGCTTGCCTCCAACCCCCCAATCCATGGCCTGTGTTTCTCTTTTTTTTCTAATAGACACTCTTTTATTCATTAATCTCAATTCACTGTATGATTACTGAATTGATAGGTAAGATGCCACATGTCTTATACCACTTGGGGTCAGAACAAACAAACATGCACACTTGGCAGAGCTCCTTTCTGGCCTGTCTCCTTTGCTCAGTCGTGTCCCCCTCCCTACCCTTGGCCAGAATGCTTTTCTTTTTCTTTCCGCCCCTGAGAAATCCTCATGATACCTTCGCCAGGCTTTTCCCAGTCCATAGTTTTTAGTTTTTCTCCATCTTAACTTTCTGGATCATGTGCCTTGCTTCTGTCACTCTCTTGAAAACTGATGTTGACCTGCCATTTTCATCTTTATGTTGTGAGAATGAGGGTGGGACCCCATCCAGATGAGCCACTGTGTGAACAAAGGATAGCCATGCTGGTGGGGACATAGATGGAGAGGTCTCTTGACTCCAAGAGCAGAGAGAAGACTCCTCAGGAAGCAGCAGTGTATGGGATATCATGGGATATTGGTAGTGGAGAAGCAGTGTATACGGTGATTCCTCAGTGGGGCTTTTGAGCCAGATGGCCAGGTTTGTGCCCATCTCCTCTGTTGCTGTTAATGGGTCTTGGGCAAAAAACTCCACCTCTCTGTGCCTCAGTTTCTTACCTCTCTGTGCCTCAGCTTCTTCACCTGTAACATGAATACAGCAACTGGGCCTACCTCAAAGGGTAGATGAGAGGATCCTGGGAGTTAGTGCATGGAAAGCATTCTTATCAGCGCCGGGCACATAGTAGATGTTCAATATGTGGTGGTTGTGGTAGCTAAACGATGTTATTCTAGTTCATGATGTCTATCTATCTACTGTTGGTAGATAGAAATGACTATAGTGTCCTTCCTTTACTCATCCTCATCTAACAATAGTAGTTAACGTTGCTGGGGAATATCCTGAGGGCTTCACCTTTGTTCTCACTGTCATAGCGAAGCAGAAGTTATTACCCCCATTTTACACTTGAAACTGAGGCTCAACGAAGTCAGACAACCTGAAATCAAACCCAGGTATGTCTGGCCTCTAAGTTCATGTTAGTTATCATCCAGCCTTTCCTCTAGTACATCTTTCAGAACACAGGGCAGGCCTGGCCCCCAAATGACCAGAGTTCTCTGCAATGTGATGTTGTGTATCTTTTGGACCCATGAAATGTGGTAGTGGTTGATCTTCTGAGACTGTGGCTAGGACCTGCCTCTGCATATTTGGGCTACTTTTTTCTAAGCCCTTCCCATTCCATTCCAACAGAGCCAGGCTGCTCTCTTACCCAGAATCTTCTCCATCCCTGCTTGTGAGTCCTATGTGACATTTCTCCCTAACCTCACCTGCTGCCGATACGTCAGTACTATGTGGAATTGTGTGTAAAACTCAGTGACAGGACGTTTAAGACCAGAGAGAGAATATACCCACCAAGTGCTGGGTTAAAAGAAAACTTCAGTTATCGTCTTGTCTCTGCCATTGATAAAGTATGTGACCTGGTGTCTTAACTGCCCTGGACCTTGTGTTTCTCATCTCTAAAATGAGGATTGAACGAGGAAATAGTATATGGTCCTGTCCAGCGACACTTTTCTTGTTCAAATTGTTTCACGCGTTTTTCTTGTCTGCCAGTTGGATTGTAAATTCTTTTGAGGGCAAAGATCATTTCTTGTATTCCCTGCCATGTGCCAATAAATTATCTTATTATACCTGCACTGCATGTTAATGTTAAAAATCTCAGAGAATAAAAACGTAAAATCACTCTTACCCCAACATCTTGAGATAATCATGGTCATACCTTTGGTACGCAGCCCTCAGAATAATTGTCTGTGTACCTTTATTTATTTATTATTTATTGATGTACATGTGTACATATGTATGTATGTATATTTTTATTTTATCATTTTAGCTTTTTATTTTGATAAAATACACATAAGATTAAACTCACCACTTTAACCATTTTTGAGTATATTGGCATTAAGTGCGTTCACAGTGTGGTGCTACCATCACTGCTCTTTACCTCCATTGTATGGATTATCATTTATTACTTAAGCCTATGAGATAGGCGTTGAGAGGCAGTTCCTTGGATTGGAATTCTACCTCTACCACTGACCAGTGATGTTGTGATTTATAATACGAAATATATATTTGGTCTTTGTCCCTGTTCCTGGCACATAATTTCCAAAACCCTTGTGATTTCCTAAGTGGTTAGTAATATATGCTTTTTATCCCTGAAATTACTTCAGAGCAATGAAGGCACAATGGGTGTGTTTTGTATCCACACCAGAGTTTATGTTAATGAGGTTACTTTTGTACCCCACCTAAGGATGCGGGCTAATTGCCAGGGGAATCAACCTTGATTAAAGTGTTGGAATTTTCAGTCCTGCCCCCCAATAACCCCTCTTATCCATCTGTCACCACCGTAGGAGATGAAAGTTGCATCCGTCTCCAATGGTCAGTGATTTAATCAATCATGCCTATGTAATGAACCTCCATAAAAACCCAGAAGGGTTCAGAGTTCTTCCAGGTTGGTGAACATGTAGAGAGTCAGAGAGAATGGTGAATCCCGAGAGAGCATGGAAGCTGTGCACCCCTTCCCTGTGCCGCTCTTTCACCTGCCAGTTCCTATATCTTCTTTTATAATCAACCAGTAATCTAGTAAGTAAATGTTTTCCTGAGTTCTGTGAGCCACTCTGGCAAATTAATCAAACCTGAGGAGAGGGTTGTAGAAACCTCCAATTTAGAGCCAGTCAGTCAGCAGCACAGGTAACAACCTGGACTTGTGATTGACATTGAAAGGGGGCCAGTCTTGTGGGAATCTGACACTATCTTCAGGTGTCAGAATTGAGTTTAATTGTAGGACACCCAGCTGGTGTCCCACAATTGCTTGGTGTGTGGAAAACCCCCCACATCTGGTGTCAGAAGTGAAGTAGTGTTGTATTAAGAGTAGCGGAGACATGCAGGAGGAGTGAGTTTTCCCTTCATACCAGCTGTGTGACTTGGATAAATTTCTCTTTGTTTTCTCTTGTGTAAAATGGACACAATAATAGTACCTTCTTCATAGGGTTGTTGTGAAGATAAAATAAAGATACACACTAAAGGTTAATATAAAGCTCTAAGAATAGTACTTAGCCTGAAAAAAGCATTCAATAAATTATAGCTATTTTAATTTCCATTATTACTGTCCTCAAGCTTTAGGGAGCACAGAGTGCCTTCAGTTATTTAAACTAGCTCCCTCAGTGATTATTGAGGTTGTTTCCATTTCTTTGCTGTTACTAACACCATGATAAATGTCCTTGCATGTGCATTTTTGTTCAGTGTTCATTATCAAACAAATATAGTAATTGGAGAGTTAAAGAGTATGCACATTTTAAAGCTTCTAATGTATGTTATCAAATTGCCAACAGGAAGATTATTCTAATTAACACTCCCACTAATGGCCTTAATACCTCCACCCATCTCTTGTAGCAGTTAACTCGGAGCCTGGTTCATACTTCCTGCTACTCAGTATCTATTTGTCATTGGTCAGTTGTTCATTAAGCAAATGACCTGGAACCTTCAGAACCTAGAATAATATAGAAGCATTTCATGGTAGCCCGTCTACTCCCCACTGCCACCTTTTTCACCCTGTGTGATGGGTGGTCCTGGGTGAGCTGAGATGCTTGTCTCTACAGGTGTCAGTGACGTTTGAAGATGTGGCTGTGTTCTTTACACGGGATGAGTGGAGAAAGCTGGCTCCTTCTGAGAGAAACTTGTACCAAGATGTGATGCTGGAGAACTATAGTAACCTTGTCTCATTGGGTAAGGAAATTTTCCCTGTAGATACAGAGTTCAGAAATTGGGATACCTCAGCATCTGATTTCCTGGGTAAAAGCCCTGGGTCATTAAAAACTTTAGCTGAGTTTTGCCTTAGCACTGTGCAAACTGGATCTCCATAAATAAACCTGAAAACCTTTTTCTCCCTCGTAGGTATGGAATTGCCCCATGGATGGGACAATCTACAGAGCTGCACATTAGAAATTCCCTCACTGCAGGCAACATTTTCCCACTATGACTGAACTATGATGTGTTTGCTCATCTCTTAACAGAGAGCATCCCTCAACCTTTTTCTTTGACCCAACACTGGCTTTTTTCAATTCTCTTTTACAGGGATCAGCAAACTTTTTCTGTAAAGGGCCAGGGAGTAAATATTTTCAGCTTTGTGGGCCACATATAGTCTCTGTAACGTATTCCTTTTCTTTTTTTTTTCTGAACCATTCTTTGCTCAAGGGCCATGCATAAACAGACAGTGGCCTAGATTTGGCCTATGACCCATAGTTTGCTGACTGCTGCCATCTTTCAAAGGGAGTCAGATAGTGTTTTCTCATTTTAAACAAGCTACTTGGTACATAATCCTTTCCACAGATACCTGTTACAAATATTAATTGAATCTGTACATTTAACATACATTTAACAGTATATACATATTCCCTCTTGTATAGAAAGCTATTAGCACCCTGTTAATCAAGTCTGCATGTTTATCATACTTCACTAACATACAACTAAATGTTACATTGCCCCTTGCTTTTACCCTAACACACCCCTCACATTGTGGGGGCACAACTGGAGCATCCCACAGAAGTTCTCTGTATCATCCTTTGAGTTTTCCGCTCAGATCTCAGATACCTCTTTGTGTCAAGGCAAAATCAAGTCTTTTTTTTTCTTTTTCTTTTTTTTTCTTCTTTTTGGTCTATGAGAAGGACTCCCATTTTCCAAACCTGAGGTGATCTCCCTGTTGCAGTAAGGAGAAGATCCCTGGAAGGTAGAGAAAGAAAGCCCTGGAGGCTCCTCTCTAGGTGAGTGGGTGCGGAATCTCTGCAGGCAGCAGTCTGGTAAGTGAGTGCATGTGCAACTCGGAGATGTTGGTCGGGGAATTTTCTGCAGGTTCTCAGTCCTGAAGAAGTTTTGGAGAAGGGATGCTAAGGCCCCTAGTCACAAGCTTCCTCTTCTTCTCTGATAATTACTGCACAAGTGAATCTCTCAGGATCTTTTCTCTTGTGATTTCCTGTTGTTTCAGAGGAGGGCTACATTGTCATGCATTCATTCAGCAAACTTAGTGCATTTAAGGAACTGCAGATAATTCATTCAGACTGAAGCTCAGGGTATATGGGAAAAGAAAGAGATGAGGAAGGAAATGAGATTAGAGAGCCAGGTGGGGGCCACACTATGAAGTGCTTTGGTACAGTTCTTAGGGATGGGAACTGTCCATGGATGACTGGAAATAATTGAAGAGTTTCAAGCAGAAGAGTTGTATGGTTGTTGATATTTTAGAAAAAATAGTCTGAGTCTGAGATACTTTAAACGTCCTTCAGTAAAGGCTAAAGAAGCTGAGGTGGGTCCCTACACTGGCACACAGCACCACAGTCAGAAAGCAGCAGCACTGGTGTGGGCAGAGCTCCAAGCTACGTGAAGGACTAAAGCAAGTTACGGTGCATTATTATGACATATCGCGATTTATGTGTAAAGAAAATTACGTGGGTGTTTGTCTATATGCATTATGTGCGTGTAAGTGCCAAGAGAAAGGTCGGGGGACACCTAAGCTGGTAACTAGTTACATTTGGATTGGGACTGAGAATGGGCATTGATGAAAGAGGACTTTAGTTACATGCAATGTTATTAAAATTTTCACAGAGAATATATTCATGAGTCCTTATTACACAGTTTCAATTGACTAAGAATGGTTACTTTGGAAACACTGTTGGTCCTAGATTTGAAGTGAGGAAAAACTAGAGGTGGGAACCTTCTGGAGATTATTGCCTAATGTAGGCAAGACATTACCTGGAGGAAGGCATGTGCAGTGAGTTCAGGAAAGAGGAGAGGTCCCTTTATTAAGGGTATAGGACAGGTTCGGTGTGGGATGGGTTTCATTTGAAATGTTAGTGAAATATGGGTAGAGGTCACCAGTGGACAGCTGTAGAAGGTAAACAGGGTCAGAACTCAACAGGGAGGTCAGGGAGCCATGAGTGCAAAGGTGGCATTTGAAGCCTTGAGCTGAGCAGATGAGGGACCGGAGGAGAGGACAGAGTCCCAGGAAACCTCAGTTTTATGAGGTGGGTTAAGAAGGAAGAATCTGTGGCTGAGCCTGAGAAGAAGTCACCAGAGGAGAAAACTGGCAGATTCGGCTGTCATGGAAGTTGAGGACTGAGAGCTGTTGACCTGGGGAGGCCAGGGCTCTGGGGGAGCCAGGTTCTAAGCCTTGCTCACTGCTTTCCTGTCCCGTGATAAACAGCAGTGCAACCTTGGACAGAAGGATGCAGGTCCTGCCCTGGCGGAGCTCAGTGGAGGGGGAGGCTAATCGCACACAGGGCTGTGGAATGACAGCCTCCGGTGAGGACCTCGGGGGAAGAGCCACAGGTGCTGTGAGAACGTGGAACAGGAGGGGTGCTGTGGGCAAGGCTTCCCGAGGAAGGGCCGGATCCCACATTGTGAGAAGCGTTCAGGCACAGGAAGAGCATGTCCGAGAGTCCAGACAAAGGAAGCCGGTGTGTGGAGACGGGAGCAGGGAGAGGGGGCCGGGACCTGAGAGCCAGGCACAGCCTCTGAGGAGTTGAAGTACCCTGGCCACGAGCCCAGGTTTATATTGTGCAAGGATCAGCCTGCAACCAATGTGGAGCCACCTGCCATAGACGTAGTAGGACTTGTCTGAGGTTGCTGTCAGGTCCAGATGAGTCAGTGATGACCCCTCACAATGCGGGCCCAGCAGAAGGGCTGTGGGACAGGCTGTCTCGATCCCTAAAGCGCCCACACCTTTAGTAGAGCTCATTCTTCCCCGTATAATGTGAGATCTTTTGAGGTGGGAACCACACTTACCTCTCCTTATATCTTTTAACTGTCACTTGGGAGAAATATTCTAATTTTGTGGGAACTGCTAGAGACCACCACAAAGTAAACAGAGAACGCAGGCAGCAGGAAACCAGTGGAGAGTTTAGGAGGGGCGTCAGGTGTGGACTGAGTATGGCATGGAAGATCAAAGGAAGAGACGGAAGAATTGTTCCCTTTCCATTCGCCTCGGGAGCCTCTGATCCATGAGGAGTCCCCCTTCCTGAGTGAAATGTTAGTTGGATTAAACTGAATAGAAAGTATGACTGGAGTCGAAAGCTGTCCAGAGAGACCCTGAAAACACCTAGTGGTGATGTCAAGTCCTTCTCAGGTTTGGGAAACTGTCCCCAAAGGAAAACTCTGAGTGGGTGTCTGGAGGAAGTAAGGCCATCAGAGCCAAGCAGTGTGTGCATTTCTCTTGATGGGATGAACCTCCTCTCTTTGGTCAAAGGAGACAGTGAGATGGGGCATCCTGGGTGTGCTGGCGTGTGGTTGTGTCTCTCCTGCACCCCTGGCGAGTCTCCCATTTGCCTGGACTAAAGTGCCCTTGGAACAGTTTCCCTTCCAAGGGGAGCTCACTTCCCTGTGAGCTTAGGTGAGGGACCTGGATGTTCTTGGAAGTACCTTGATCATTAACTGTAGACCAAAACCAAAAACCAACCCTTTGAACAACCGGTGACAGAAAAGCTTATGCTTCCAGGGTAGGACTCCTAGAACCTCTAATTGCCTCCAAGTGTGTTTTTAAAATATAATTTTCACTTCAAGACTCCTCACAAATAGGAAAAACAAGACAAAAAGGGAAAACAAACTGTCATCCCTGGATCTGTATGTTTCATGTTGAGAGATGGGAGGAAATGGCTCAAAGGGTACACGTCTCATCTGAGTCTCTTACTTAAGAAATGAGTCCAAAGTCTAGTCACTATTCTGGCATATTATGTATATAAGTTATCTATATATAAAATAAGCATAATGTGATTCAATCAACTTGAACGTCTCATGAGTTTGATTTACACCTAACATGAAAATATTCTTTTATTCAAAAAGTTTAAAATCCAGGGATGATCTAGGTAAACAGTTACCTCCAATGAAAAGGTGTTTTTCTTTCTTTGTCTTTTTCTCTTCCTTTGTTATATTTATGCAAGAATTCAGGGCAGACTGAACCTGGAAGGGTGGTCAGCTAAGGGGTTGCTTGTGGACTGCCTTCGACTCACTGAGACTTGCTGGGGCTTCATCTGCACAGAGAATAGGGGTCTTTTTCTAATTTGCAGAAAGGTGCTGTAGGGGTTATAGCGGCAGCCTAATGAAATATCATGCAGTGATTTTAAGGAGTGAATTTCTTACAAGGTGAAAGTTGAGCCCAAATGCTCTGTAGCCCTGTTTACTATGTTTGATTTAGACTTGTTCTCATCCCCTGTGCTCCTCTTCTGCCACCAACATCTACTGTCCTTGTAGCTGCCAGAATGGTCTATTTAAAAGATAGATCAGGTCATCTCACTCGCATGCTCAAAACCTCTAGTGGCTTCTATCACATAGAACACAATCCAAAGCCCCCAGCGTGGCCCTCAGAGGCCTTTGTGGTCTGACCCCAGCTACCTCTTTGCCTTCACCTCCTTCCTCTCTGCCCTTCATTGGAGAACTCTAATCACCCTGGCCTCCTTGTAGTTCATCAGGAAGGCCAAGCAGGCTCCCACCTCAGGGCCTCTGCACTTGCTTTTTCCTCTCCTGGACCATTCTTCGTGATGGCCAGGAGCCCACTTGACTCACTTCCTCACACTATACAGGTTTCTGCTCAGATGGCACTTTGTCAGTTAGACACAGCTCATCCTTTGTTCTTTGTCCTCCACAGGACACAGGTCCTTTGTCCTCCACATTCTTTATCCCCTCACCATGCTTCATTTTCTCTCAGAGTACTTATTACTGCCAAATAGTACATATTTATTTATTATCAGCTCTTCCTCTGGATTGTAAATTCCCTCATGCTGGGTTGTCTGTTTCATTTGTTCCCATGTCCCCAGTACCTAAAATAGTGTCTGGTCAGAGTCAGCTTCCAGTTAGTTAGTGAATGTATGAATGACTTGGTTAGGTAGTCGTGATGGAGACCGAAAAAAGGGAACCAGTTGCAGAGATATTTGGCAGATAAAAGCAACAGGACTTGGAGATGGTTTAGATATGGAAGATAGAGGAGATGGAGTTGTCAAGGATGCGTGCTTGGTTTGTGGTTTGTTCTGGGATGGACAGTGATATCCTTCACTGAGATAGTGGTGCTAGGAGATCAGAATTGGGGGATGGTATAAATATGGTTTTGGATGACTTAAATTGTCTTTGGTTGACCCATTTATTCAAGTGGAGATGTCAAATAGCCTGTTTGATTTGGAGTTCCACCCCTTATAATATACCCTGGGCATTAAATGTAAATTTGGGAGACCCTGTCACTAAAGATAATTGAAAGAGTGGTTGAGTTTGAGTTAGCCTGTGGAGTGGATTCAGAGTACAGCAAGAGCAAGAAAGAGCCTAGGACTCAATCTTGAGGAACTCTGGCATTTCATGGCTAGGCAGAGAGAAATGAACCCATAGGGAAGACAAGGGTAAGGTGTACTATAGAAGGAAACTCGGGAGTCTAGTGTCATTGAAGTCAAGTCTCATAAAGGATGGTATCAGTAGTGGTAGGGAAAAGTAGATGAACTTGAGACATATTTGGATGGCAGAATAAACAAGTCTTGGTAATTGATTAGCAGAGGGAGAGGTGTGAAGGATGCCTTTTAAAGTTTTGATTCAGAACTGGTGCCAATTACAGAGACAAAAAGGTTATACAGGTTGGGGGGAGGAAATAATCATAAATTCAGTTGAGCTGTCTTTGAGACACTCAAGTTGCTGTTTTGAGCTGGGTTTTGTATAATTAGGTATGGAGAGTAGAGAAGTCTTGCCTAGAGTATGTTTATAGATGAAGCTGGCCTGTGAAAAGGGTACAGAGTGAAAAGAATCAGGGGCCTAGCACTCAAACCTGTGGAACTCCAAGGATTAAAGATCAGGTAGAGGAAAATGAGCACACAAAGGAGATTGAAGCTGGTGGAACATGAGAAGAATTTGGAGGCAAGTTCAGGGTCACTGTAGCTTAGGTAGTGAGCATCTGAAGGAAAATGAGGGGTCACTATCAGATGCTGCTGAGAGGTAAGTTAGGTGGGGACTGAAGAGAGCATCTTGCCTTTGTCACATGAAGGTCATGGTTGCCTTAGAGTAGTGGTAAGGACAGAAGCCAGAATGGAGCCCACGAGGGGTGAGTGAGCAGGAGGAGATTAATATGTGTGGGATACGACAAGGTGAGATGTGACAAGGAGGCAGTAGTTGGAGAGCTCTTCTATGCAAATATAAACAAATATTTCTTGTTTTTCTCTGTCCACTCCAATTATATTATACAGCACACATTATTCTGCCCCTTTCTCTTGATATATATTGAAACTCTTTCCATGTCAGTACATAAAGAGCTTCCTCATTCTAAGGAGTAGTTCTACGGCCTTCAGCTAGCTCTCTTCTTGGCTGGCAGAAGAGGTGATTTTGGTTGTATGTGGCTTTGGATAATGTTAGCCCATTGGGTCCAGTTTGGGCTAGAATTTTATAAATGCTATGGTTTCTAATTAGCAATATGGATATTGGTTTAAAGCTGTACCTTTATCGTGTACCCATATGATGTCCTGGTGTATTACAGTTAGAGTTAATCCAACTGTCCATCAAAGGAATCTGGTTGAATAAGCTGAGGGACATTCTCATGGTGGAATTCTCACTGTAAATAAGAATGAGGAAGAATTCTGTAAATTCCACTGTGGGGTGATAATATTACTAAGTAGGGGAAAGTGCAGAACAGAACAGTGAGAATAGGAGTTTTATCAAAGGAAGGAGGAGATACCAAAAAAGACAAAGTGTATATTTGCTTATATTAAAAAAAAATAGAGAAGGCAAAAAAAAAGGATAAAAGCAGATCTATAAAAATGGTTACCTATAAGGTGAAGGAAGAAAAAGAAAAAGGATTGAGAGAACAAGGATAGAATGTAGAATTTTTTTAAGGTACCTTGTTTTTATAATGTTGACTTTGGAACCATAAAAATGTTTTATAGGGCTTCCCTGGTGGCGCAGTGGTTGAGAGTCCGCCTGCCGATGCAGGGGTTCATGCCCCGGTCCGGGAAGATAACCACATGCCACAGAACGACTGGGCCATGAGCCATGGCCACTGAGCCTGTGTGTCCAGAGCCTGTGCTCCACAGCGGGAGAGGCCAAAACAGTGAGAGGCCCAAGTACCGCAAAAAAAAAAAAAAAAATTAAATTATAAAACAAGATTAAACAAAAATGAAAAAGTGTTCCATAAATATTGAAAGCAAAATGAAACAAATGACCCTAATTGTGTTTCAGGTTGTTGGCTTAGTCACAGAGAAAAATTATCTCAAATGCTTTTAAATCACAGCAGCTTGAATAAAGATCCTTAGTGATTTATATAAATATTATGGTTTATAATAAGTAATATATATTTGGTACAGAGCTCCTAAAACCCTGGGAATTCCTAGGTGATGAGAGCCACAAAGGTGTCTTTGTTATGTTAATGAGGTTTCTTTTGGACCCTATCTTAAGATGGGGCCTGGTTGCCATAACCAATCATGTGATTAGAGGTTTGAAAGTTGACCTCCAGGGAGGGGAGGGGGACTGGAGGTTGAATTAGTTGCCAGTGGCCAATGATTTAATCAATCATGCCTGTATAATGGCGCCTCCATAAAAACCCAAAAGGACAGATTCAGAAAGCTTCTGGGTTGGTGAATATGTGGAGATCTGGGGAGTGTGGTGTACTTAGAGAGGGCTTAGAAATTCCATTCCCTTTCCCCATACATTGACCTGTGCATCTCTTCCATCTGGCTGTTCCCAAGTTATATCCTCTTATAATTACCTGGTGATCTAGTAAGCAGAATGTTTCTCTGAGTTCCATGAGCCACGGTAGCAAATTAACCAAACGTAAGAAGGGGGTCGTGGGAACCTCTGATTTATAGCCAGTTGGTCAGAAGTACAGATGATAACCTGGGTTTGTGACTGGTGTCTGAGGGAGGCAGGGGGCAGTCTTGTAGGACTGAACCCTTAACCTGTGGGATATGATGCTATCTCCAGGTAGATAATGTCAGAGTTGAGCTGAATTGAGGACACCCAGTTGGTATCCAAGAATTGCTTATTATTGATGTGGAAACCGCCCCCCCCACCACCACATTGGAATTGGGTGAAGAACATGTAATTAATACCTTACAGGCAAAAATAACTTCAAACAATAATGTTGATTTTGGTGGTTATAATAAAAATATGTGGTTATGTTTACAAATAGAGTTCTTATCTTTGAGAAATGTGTTCTGAAGTATTATTGATGAAATGATATAATACAGAATTAGCGTACTTTAGCATATGCTAATGAAAGAGACGTAAGGGAGTTGTATTAATTTTCTCAGCCTGCTCCAACAAAGTGCCACAAACTGTGTGGCTTTAAACAACAGAAATTTATTGTCTCACAGTTTTGTGGGGTGATTCTCCCTCTGAAACTCCAGGTAGAATCCTTCCTTGCCTCTCCCTACCTTCTGGATGTGGCCAGTGGTCCTTGTTCCTTGGCTTGCAGCTGCATCACTCCAGTCTCTGCTTCTCTTGTCACTTGGTGTTCCCCTGGGGTATCTTGACATGGTCTTTCTGTGCTTGCCTGTGTCCAAATTTCCCTTTTATAAAGACACCAGTCATATTAGAACCTACCCTAATCACCTCATCTCAACTTGATTGAATCTGCAAAGTTACTTAACCTTACCAAATAAGGTTATATTCTGAGTTATTGGAAATTAGGACTTCAACATATCTTTTTTGGGTGATGCAGTTCAACCCATAATAAGGTAATAGATGAAACAGCATTAGTGATTGTTGATGCTGGCTTGGCAATTCATTGTACAATTCACTCCACTTTTGTACATGTTGAACATCTTCCATAATAAAAAGCTTTAAAAATCAGAATTACCAACAACAGAATTTCTAAAACAGCATTTCTCTTTTTCACCAACACAGGCATTCTGGAATATATTTACAGATGTGTAGTTCTGCCCCCATCGTGGTGTTGTGTGTAATTCTCAGCATATAGCTCCCTCAATTCTCTGACTCTAGAAAACCTTACGAGACTGCAAATGCATGTGACATTTTTATAGGAATAATTTTGAATCTGACCACCTGTAGGATAAGGTGGGAAGGATATAGGTCTGGAAAGTTGGCTTGGGTTCAAAGATTTTGATGCTGCCTTTAGCCCTCACACTATCCCTCCATCTAATCTATGGCTAATCCTTTAAAATCCCATTTTAGACATTTCTTCCCCCAAATTCTGGCCACCACTAGTACGCCTTCCCAGCTTGTACTTGGTACTATCTGAGGGTAGTTTGGATGTTGTTGTAAGCTCACATTTTCATCCATTTCTGTCTTGTGTTTTTGTTGTATAAATTACCACACTTCTCCTTTTTTGTCTCTAATGCCAAACTGGGAGCTCCTTAAAGAAGTTAACTGTTTCTTTTCATTACCAGATCTGGAATGTCTTGTGGATCACATGCCTAAGATAGAGCCTGACATGTTGTAGGTGCTTTTTAAGTATTTGCTGAATGAATTAAATAAGGAGCAGTCAGTGCTTTTTGAAATAATAAGAGGAGTTCTATATAGTAAGAAGGTTAAGTTCAGTGGGAAGTAATACTAGAAAGGTGAGAAACAGGTCAGAGGATCAATTTGAAGGTCAATAGCAATAGTCACTATTGAGTAAGGAGATCCTGAACTTGGATGTATTAATGATGGTTGTTAGAGACATCTTAGTGAAGAGATTCAAGGGAATTTGATGACTGACTAGACTTGGAATGCAGGGGAGAGAAGCTTCTGAGATGAAACTAAGAATTGATGGCAAAGGAGCTGAAGAAGTTATGATATAATTCAGAACTTGGAAACACAAAAAGAGTTTGAAAGGAATGCACTGGATTCGGATTTGGACAAGCTGAATTTGAAGAAAAATCCTCAAATGAAGAGTCTAGCAGGCAGCTGGAAATACCTCTGTAAAGTGTTTTGAGGCTCAGGATAGTCATTCAGATAGGAGGTGTGGGAGTGGATGAAATCATCTAGGGAGAGAAGGTTGAAGAGAGACTCACAGGGTTTCATAAGCACCAAGGGAAGAGAAACTAGACCTAATGACAGGAACTAGTCAGGGTGGTGGTCATTGGCAAAATCACCTGTTCTCTAAACTTCTGACCTAAGTCATAACCTGGTTCATGAGTTAGCTCAGGCCCAGGCTTGATTCTGGGAGAGAGCAAAAGTTGAACTGCACTTCAGGAGACATATCTTAGACCTACAGAAAACTTTAAGCAGACCATAAAGAACAGTTAGGATGTCCATAATCCAGGACTGATGTCCCCTTCATTGGGAAACATGACTGTTTTAAGTTATTAGTCCCATTCTGGACTAAGGCATTGGCACTTGAAGTAGAGTTGAGGTGAGTTTCCCAGTATTGGTATGGACCCTTGTAGCTATAATTACTTCCATTAAAAAATAAAAACTCCCCATGTCCTGTTTCTCTATTCTCCTTTAAACAGAACTTTTCAAAAGCATTTCTATACTTGATGTCTCCATGTTCTCACCTCCCATTGTTTCTTCTGTGCACTCCAGTAGGGCTTTCTTCCTTACTAGTCCATGAAAAGCAGTTATTAAATCCCAGACAGTCTCCATCTTGGCACAATCAGGGTTAAGTTTTTAATTCTTAAATTGTTTAACAAAGTTGATCATTGCCTCCTCACTGGAGTACTTTCTTCCTTTGGCTTCTGGACCACCATACTCTTCTGCTTTTCTTCCTTTTCTTACCCTCTAGTATTACAATGCCTAAGTGATTTTTTCAGTTCTTCAGCTTTTTTTTTCTTTTTTGGCTGCGTTGGGTCTTCATTGCTGCGCACGGGCTTTCTCTAGTTGCAGCAAGCGGGGGTTCTTTGTTGCGGTGCGCGGACTTCTCATTGTGATGTCTTCCCTTGTTGCGGAGCACGGGCTCCAGGTGCACAGGCTCAGCAGTTGTGGATCATTACCTGGTCCATAGTACGCAGTTAATAAATATTTGTGAATGGAAAGGATGTCTCCAGCATATGCAAATATAACAAAATAAGAAAAAAACATGTAGTGCTCCAGAAACTGCATGTAGTTCAGTATACATGGCAAGAAACCAGGGGAGGGAGATGAGTACCGAGGTGAATGAAGGTCAGATCATGAAACACCTTGTTGACCATGTTAAGTACTCTGGACCGTACTTATATACAAATCATTGAAGATAATTTGGAGGATCTTACAGAAGTTTGCAACATGGTAAGATGTGGATTTTAGAAAGATTACTGTGGCTACAGTGTGGAGACTGAATTGACAGCACGATTTGAGGTGGGGAGACTAGTTAGGAGTCTATGGTGGAAGAGTAAAGCATGAGAAACAGAGTACCATTTAGGTACCCGAGCCCAGTGCTCAGGGCTCTAGTAAAGTTGTTGGTTGTAAAACTGCAGTCTTTACATACAGACCTAAGGCAGGGTCTCTAACTTTGCCTTATAAACTACAATCCAAAATTTTGGAATCTTGCTATTTTCTTCCCAGCTCGTGTAGTAACCTAGAACCAATGACTGATGTTCACAGGGAAAGTACTCCATTTTTACCACTGCCTCCCACACTTGTGCCCAAATAATGTTATTGAAATTTGGATCACTTAAGCAAGACTTAGATGGATAAGGAAATTGAAAGGTGTTGAACAGAAAATAAAATAAAAAAACCTCCTCTTTCTGTTACAACAAATAGTAAAGATTAGAGAGCAGATAGGTTTTGTGATTGGCTAAGTGAAAAAGAGCTATTACCCAAAATGCACATTATGGTCTCTTCCAGAAGATGTGGTTCCTAATTTAATGAGTGATTTATTGATACTTATCTATATATGTATTTTAAAATGAGTGTTATTCTCACTTGCTCGGCTTGGCAAATATCAGTGCCTTAAAAAAATAGTAAAGATGGGTGCATTTAAAATTAGTCAGAGAGGGTGTGTAGAATGGGGGAAAAAATCCCAAACCCTAGGGAAAGCAGTTTTAAAGTAGAAATAGAAAGTTACCCATGAAGGAAACTGAGAAGTTAACACTGGTAGAAGAAAAGAGAAAAGCAGAATGTATTATGTTCACCAAGCAGAGAGAATCTGTAAACAGGTGAGAAAGTGAATGTCAGATAGGAATCTCAAAATACAGTGAGTTGCAAAGGAGCCCTTTAAATGGTTACTCTAGCCCAGGAGAAAATGCCAAAATATATGTATACCTATTCCCCACCAGAATTTAATATTCAATGAATTGTGTCCTTACCCAACTTTAAAATTTATTGAATTTAATTCTGTTTTTTACCACCTTATCATGTTAGCCCTTTTTACCATTTTATGTTTATTCCTGTCTTATTGATCTTTGACTCTTTTCTATGCTGCTTGCATAGCATCTCCTGCTTGATAAATGAGCAAGGCTGCTTTCTTATCTTGCAACTTTTGGCTTCATGCCTACCTGTTAGCACCTCTGTAGATTAATTCAGTAATTACTTCCTGTTTGAACTGGCTCTGAAACCCTCCCACTGCTTGTATAATGTACTGTCCTGGAAGGCAACTTCTCATGCAAGTCTTGAATCCTGTGTGTGTGTATGTGTGTGTGTGTATGAAATTAATATATAAATAATTGAGATTATTTGACATTGTTCCAATTAGGTATATATAAGTTATTAAGGAAGGTTAACAAAACAAACATTTTGTGTATAATTCAGATGCCATTAGGAGGATCTGTAGGTGAATAGGGCATGCTAATCTGCTTGCAGAGAACATTAGGGTAGAAAAGGAAAGTGAAAATATTTAGATATAGATAAATATAATTACATATATAGAATATATAGATATATATTTTTAACACTGGTGAGTGCCTATAATAACAGGAATGCTCTGTGGAAACTCACAGTCAAGAAGGGACTCAGAGTTAACTTTTGAACTGAATCTGAAGGATACAAAGGAATTTGGCATGAGGGAAAAGGGATGAAGACTTTCCAGATTAGGAATGATTACACAAAGAAGAAAAATGTCATGAAGATAATTTAGGATTCTATCATAGGCTTTGGACTCTGATCCCAGGCTGCCTTTTCCAATTCATGGCTCCCCTTTGAATCCCTCTTCTCCATTTTCCATTAGCCAATTCTTCTGATCACTCTTAAACTCACCCTCTTTAAATGGGTTTGTTTAATCTTTTCTCCACCCTGTTGTTCTCAACTCATGTTGATTGATTCTCTGTACTGCTTAAATCTCCTAAGTTTTTCTTCTTACTGTTTTTGGCCATATACCAAGACCTTATTTAAATACCATCAATATTCAGTCTATACATTTAGTCTCAGTAGCCAAATGCTGTATCACATGGAACATCTTCAGTTTTTTCTTTCCCTTCCAGGATGGAAGAACAGTTATAAAACCACAAAGTCAACTCAAACACAAGGTTCTTCATTTCAGAAGCTGATAATGAAAAGATCCAAAAGGAATGGACCCTGGGACTTCAAATTAGAAAACCCCTGCAAATATGAAGACAGATTAGAGAAAAAGCAGAAGAAAAAAGAAAGTGTTCAGATAGTTTCAGTCGCTCACAAAAAAATCCTCACTGTAGAAAGAAAACATAAAAATACTGAATTTGGCCAAAACTTCAGCCCAAAGTCAGTCCTTGTTAGGCAACAGATGGTTCCCAGAGAAAACACCCCACCAAAATGTGAAATACAAGGAAACAGCTTCAAACAGAATTCCAATTTATTTAATCAACAAAAAATCAACACAGCCGGGAAACGTTATAAATGTAGTATGTGTGAGAAAACCTTCATTAATACTTCATCCCTTCATAAACATGAGATAAACCATAGTGGAGAGAAATTGTTTAAATGTAAAGACTGTTCGAAAGCCTTTAACGAAAGTTCAGCTCTTATTCAACATCAAATAACTCATACTGGAGAGAAACCGTATATACGTAAAGAATGTGGGAAAGCCTTCACTCTCAGTACATCCCTTTATAAACCCCTAAGAACACACACTGTGGAGAAATCCTATAGATGTAAAGAATGTGGTAAATCCTTCAGCAGAAGGTCAGGCCTTTTTATACATCAAAAAATCCATGCTGGAGAAAACCTCTATAAATATAATCCAGGTAGGAAGGCATCTAGTTGCAACACATCCCTTCCTGGATGTCAGAGAATGAATTCCAGAAAGAAGTCCTATTTATGTAATGAATGTGGCAACACCTTTAAGTCTAGTTCATCCCTTCGTTATCATCGGAGGATACACAGAGGAGAGAAACCTTTTAAATGTAGTGAATGTGGGAGAGCCTTCAGTCAGAGTGCATCTCTTATTCAACATGAAAGAATTCACACTGGAGAAAAGCCTTATAGATGTAATGGATGTGGAAAAGGTTTCATTGCTATTTCACGACTTAACAGACACCAAATAATTCATACTGGTGAGAAGTTTTATAATTGTAATGAATGTGGTAAAGCCTTAAGTTCCCACTCAACACTTATTATTCATGAAAGAATTCATACTGGATAGAAACCAAGTAAATGTAAAGTGTGTGGGAAAGCCTTCAGACAAAGTTCAGCTCTTATTCAACATCAGAGAATGCATACTGGAGAAAGACCCTATAAATGTAATGAGTGTGGAAAACATCCAGGTGTAACTCATCCCTTAGTAATCATCAGAGAATTCACACAGGAGAGAAACCATATCAATGTGAAGAATGTGGGATATCTTTTGGCCAAAGATCAGCTCTTATTCAACATCGAAGGATTCATACAGGAGAGAAACCCTTCAAATGTAATACATGTGGGAAAACTTTTAGACAAAGCTCATCACGTATTGCCCATCAGAGAATTCATACTGGAGAGAAACCCTATGAATGTAATACATGTGGGAAACTTTTCAATCACAGGTCATCTCTTACTAATCATCATAAAATTCATATTGAAGAGAACCCCTAGAAAGTACGTTTGCATGTGTGACATTCTGAAACCAAAGCTCATCAGAATACATGAAAGTGATGTAATAAATGTAATGGATATGAAAAGCCATTCTATGATTTAGTCATCAAATAATAAATTCCAAGGATAAACCTATGTAATAGATAATGAGAAAAGTGGAAATTGTTCAGTCCTATCAGACACTTTATAATAACCTAAAATGAAGAATTCTGGACTGGAGACATTGACTTTGGGCATTTGTAAAGTAATTGTTTTCTCTACAGCATCGCATGCTGCATATCATATGTTATTGTTGTAAACATCTGGGTGATGATGGGAAGTGTGCACTGGATTTCCTGTTAAACTGTAAACTTAATACTTTTTTAAAAATAACTGACATTGTAATAGTATATAAAAGATGTGGTCAAAGAAAGTATACATTTTTAGAGAAAAGGACCAAATGAAAGTTAAAAATGAATTGTAAACTACCTCTGACTTTCTGGGGTTTGTCCTTTTCCTGACTTGATGTCAAACTTTGTGCCTGGATTTCATTTAAAAGTAGAAATAAAAGTCTGTTCTCTTCCTTTGTTCTTCTAGTAATTGCTGTGAATTGGAAATTTTCTACACAATTTTTAATTCTGTTCTCAGAATTATTTTTTTTGCTCTGAAGTCATTTATTATGAAATTATACATGCTATATACTGTGAGCTGTCATCTTAAGTATATTAAATGGAAAAAGAAGCAGTTTTCAAGTTTAAAGCTATTAAATTATATTTAATATATATTATACATATATATTTAATAACATATATTCTAAATTCACAGCAGAAGGGGCTGTCAAAAGTAGTTTAATGAATCTAGCATATGTGCCAAAATATTGGAAGGTACATCAATCACTTCATGAAATAAAGAGTATGTTTTTCCTACTTGGTGTTCTCTAGTGTCAAACAATTTTAAGAAAACAAAAGGAGTAATTTATAAGCAACTCAGTAGTTTGGTTGGTTGGTTGTTTGAGTCCCAGCTTTGGGACATGTACTATGCTGCACACTGGGAATTTTAAGAAAAAAGTCACAGGCCTTCAAGAAGCCATGAATGGAGGAAAGGGGATGGAGGACTATCAGATGAGTAAAGCAAATTATTATGTCACTGTATGTAAGTGTGGTTGTTTTAACAGGCAGATAGATAGGTTGTGACAATATGTTGCAGTGCAAGAAAGTTGTAGAGATGTGGACGTGATGAAGGAGAGATTGAATGTAACCAAGGAAACCTGGTGACATCAGAGAACGCTTTCCAGAGGCAATGATGCCTGAGCCAGGTTTTGAAAGAATAATAAGAACTCTCCAGAGGATGAGATAAGCATTCCAAATAGGAGAGGTAGAGGTGAGTAATAGCATGACACCTTTATGGAAACTCAAGTATAGAACTAATGAGCAGGAGAATGGCAGATGTTAAAGTCTGAGTAGAAGGCAGAGGCCAGAACACAAAGGGCCTATTTGCCATGAAAAGAAGTTTGGATTTTATCCTGAAATTGATGGAGTCAGTTAAAAATGTTAAGTAAGGAACATTGTTCTGGCAATGATGTATAGAGGGTGTGTTTCGTATGTATTAAAGCTGTATAGACTGATGCCTAGAAATCTGGGCTATGGTAATTCAAGTGATAGGTGAACGAGAGTCCAAACTCAAGCAGGGATAGCATATATGGAGAACAGGAGACAAGATAATGGATTAGAAACAAGACATGGTGTTCACAAGCAAAGAGATGAGGTTGGTGAATGAGAAGGCTAAGCTGACTCGAAGGTAGGGTTGCCAGGTATCCTGTGTATACTGGATATGTCTCGTATTGAATGACTTCGAACTGCATCCTCTATTGATTTTGTCAGGTCACCCTTATTGTAATAAGTTGTGCTTTTTCCCAGTAATGAAAATTGAGCAGTTGAAACTATTTTTCTGCTTCAGTAATTGGCACTTAAATGACTTAGGTGGCAATGCTAGCTGAAAATTGTATCTCCACAAAGACCGAAACAATCCCTTATAGTCTCTTTCGTATTTTTGGCGGAGGAAAGACCAAAGTTGGGGGGGGGCGGGGTGGGTGTAGGAGAAGGTAAATAAGAATTGAGAGTCTTCTTTTCCATATTAAAGAAAGGAAAAGACTTCTTTTTGTCACAGTCTCAAGTTGTAAGCAAGTAATCACCATTAATTAGAGATTACTTTGGATCAGTACACATGCTCTGAAAATCAACAGTGGCCATGCTTCTGACAGTTAGCAAGTTAAAGAGACTGCAGCTTCTGAAAGTCAGCCAATTTGTTACTATCCCGTGCCTGTAGACAAGTCAGTCAGCAGATACCTCAGTCTAGTGACCATACTTCTGAAAGTTTGCCAGTCAATAACAGCCTTATTTCAGTGATCACACTAACATAATTGAAAGTCTGTCAATCAATACACACCCCTGCTTCTGAAAATCCACCAATCCTTGAACGAAGCTTCCCAAAACCTTGTATGAGATCAGCTGTGGCTTTCTTTGGGAAGGTTCTTCCTTGCGAATACAGCTCTCGCTTGCAGCCATACATGATGTCCACCTTTTCCGCATCACATATCAAAGTTCAATTTATTGTTAGTTGGTAACAACTTCTACAGTTCAACCCCAATTTACTGTTATAACTTTAGCCTCGTGAGTGACAAACATAATCATGATGCCATGAGACTATCAAATTCAATATTTTCAATTTCTGTGGTGTTTGCTATCATCTAGTATTTGAATCCCAAATGCAAATGTAAATTCATGATTCATTTTCAGAACATTGGTTATGTATTAAATGAGGGAAAAAATCCTTTTGAAACCTTTTCCACAGCATGAAACTGTTCATTCAATATGAAAAAGTGATAGAAAGTCATTTATAAACCAGTATCTATTAACAGCTAAACCTAAGAGATATAGGATTATCTCAGCTATAAACAGATAAAATACATTTTCTAATTAAAACAAATTCGGATGAAAATAAAATAATCACAGCAGAAGTTGTAATGACTGTCCACCTTGTGTATCATCATTATCAATCTTTTCAGCACAAATGACTGATCAAACATACCAGGAGTATTTTCTGATTCTAAAATTGCAAAAAAATTTTAAGTGCCAGGATAAAATGCTGGAACAATAAAAAAATGTAATAGCTCTATTTACTATTACAGAGATTATTAAAGATCTAAAATGCCTTGTCTTTTTACAACACAGCCCAAGTTGCAAGTAATCACAATACTGAAAAATAAATCCCTTTGCTTGTATGTTTTTGTCGTGAAAAAGGCTTGCTTAGAAGGCTGCTGCTCACTTATTGAGTTCATGAGAAGTGTACTGCTTTCCATAGAGATAATACAAATGCAAATTATGGTGGATGTGCAAAAGTGCAAACAATTTATTCAAAGTTGAATCAAAGTGCAATGGATTCTATGCAGGGTGTTGGCTATCTTGCCCATACTCAACATTTCTGCATAATTCTGCACAGACAACACCTGATATTCTTTCTGTTGACACTGGAGTACTTATTGTGAAGCTGTTGCATTACTTCAGCATTTAAACATTTGAGCAGTTAAAGAATTTTTGTGATTTTGTTTGCATTTCATAATCTTCAACTTTCTAGCATTCCAAAACTTGTTTGGAATTCCTGTTTCAGCTATGACATGTAAACAGCTTGCAAGTGATCGCTTGTATCCTTACAAGAAGAAAAATTGGGGCAGGCTGAAAATCAGTGACTTTTCTTTTATCTTCCTGAGAACTGAGGTTGGTGGGCAAATTGCAACACTGAAATCTGGAGAGACAGGCATATCCAGAAAGATACATCCAAGATCTGCTTACCTGGAACAGAAATTACTGAAGCCATAAACTGGTAGAAAGATTTAAATGCTCATTTTGATAAATTGCTGAAGGTTGTGTGGACTGTCTTGAGAGTGAGAAACTCCTGGGGGGCCACAGTCTTAAGAGTCCCCCACATTTCCATTGTCATTAGATCCAGAAACCCGGTTGGGTTTGCATGGTGGCAACCTGAGAAATATTCCCTCAGGGCTCTAGTGGAAGAAGAGTAACCATTGTAAAATACACCCAGAGTCTTCTCCACCAAAAATGCCTACTCTCCTGGGGAAAAGAGTTTCTAGAGTCTTATGGTAGCTGAGGTAAGGACACTCCTCCCACTTTAGCCCCCTTTAACCTTCCTGTCTCACTAAGGAGGAGAAAACAGTCAAATAGATGGGGTTGGGGGGGGGATTCAAGGAAAAAGATTGGGAATGCTCCAACTAGAGGAGGGAGTATAGGGCAAGGAACTTGGGAAAAAGCTATACCACCCGATAAACATTTGCCCTAGACATAGGCCTACTAAGACTGAGATTTAATTGGAAGATTATATAGAATCCTCCTCCCCCATCCCTACTCCCACCCTTACCCCACAGCTTGCCAACATACCAACAACACTGGATTACAGCAGAAAGAGAGATACAGACTCTCCTTGAGGAGGAGTGTTTAGGGAGTGTTTAGTGTTTTGTCAATAGTGGAGACAAAAACAAGGATACTAGAGGAATTTGAAGTCTCTGGCACGTATGGCTGCCTTACTCCTAGCCAAATTAACATAAATCTAGCGGGATAAAGCACCATGACCATGTGCGCTTTATCCCAGAAATTGAAGATGTGTACAGCATAAAAAAAGCAATCAATATAATCAATATAATACATTGCATTAGTAGAATGAGAGCAAAACACACACACACACAAACACACACACAACCATCTTGATGCAGGAAAAACATTTCACAAAATGCAAAATCCAGTCATGTAAAATTACTGAACAATTCAGGAATAGTACAGTGATGAAAAATCCACAGCTAACATCATGTTGAATAGTGAAACACTGACAGCTTTCCCCCTAAGATTAGGAGCAAGAGAAGGGTGCCTGATTTTGCCACTTCTATTCAACACTGTACTGGAAGTTGTAGTCCGAGCAGTTAGGCAAGGAAAAGAAATAAAAGGCATCCCAATTAGAAAGGAAGAATTTCTCAATTTGCAAATGACATGACTTTATATATAGAAAAGCTGAACAACTACCAAAATTCAATTAGAATTCATAAATGAGTTTAGCAGTATTTCAGGATATAAGGTCAACATGTAAAAATCAGTTTTATTTCTATATGCTAATAATAGAAAATTTAAAAGGAAATTAAAGCAATTTCATGTATAATAGCATCAAAAATGATAACATACTTAAGGAGAAATTTAACCAATTAGGTCCAAGACTTGCACACTGAAAACTACAAAGCACTGTTGAAATATATTAAAGAAGACCTAGACCTAGACCTAAATAAATGGAAAGATACTTGATATTCATGGATTGGAAGACATAGTTAAAATGACACTACTACCAAAATGATTTACAAATTCAATGCAAATCACTATCAAAATTCCAAAAGCGTTTTTGCAGAAGTGGAAAAGCAGATCCTAAAATTCATATGCAATTGCAAGGGATCCCACATAGTGGAAATAATTTAGAAGAAGAACACATTTGGAAGAAGAACACTTCCCAAGTTCAAAACTTACTACAAAGCTACAGGAATCAAAACAATGTGGTATTGGCATATAGAAAAACGTATAGCTCAGTGGAATCAAGTTGAGAGCCTACGTATCTATGGTCAATTGATTTTTGACAAGACTAAAAAGACCATTCAATGGGGGAAAATATAGTCTCTTCAATGACTCGTGCTGAGACTACTGGATATCCACATGCAAAAGAATGTATCTGACCCATACCTCACAACACATACAAAAATTAACTCCAAATGAATCAAAACCTAAATGTAAGTGCTAAAACTATTTTAAAAACTATAAAATTCTTAGAAGGAAACATAGGTGAAACTCTGCATGACCTTGAATAGGGCAACATTTTCATAGATATGACACAAAACACAAGCAAACAAATTCAATCAAAATTAAAACTTAAAAAGAAAAATTAAAATTTTATGTATCAAAAGACACTATCAACAGAATTAAAAGACAACTCACAGAATGGAAAAAGATATTTGCAAATATTTTCTAAAAGCCTCATGTCTGAAATATTTTTTTTAACTCATAATTTGACACAATCCAAGTAAAAAACACAATCCAATTAAAAAGGGGCAAAGTAATTGAATAGACATTTTCCTAAGGAAGATATACAAATAGCTAATAACCAAATGAAAAGATGTCTGACATCATTAGTCATAATGCAAGAAATGCAAATCAAAACCACAACGAGATATCATATCACACCCATTAGGATGGCTATTTTTTTAATAACAAATATTGGTAAGGATGTGGAGAAATTGAACCCTTTGGCATTAATGGTGGGAATGTTAAATGGTGCAGCTGCTGTGGGAAACAGTTTGGTGGTGTTAAATACAGAATTACCATAGACCAAGAAATTCAACTCCTAGGTATATACCCAAGAGAATTGAAAACATTTGTTCCCATAAAAACCTGTTCACTACTGTTCATAGAAGCACTATTCACAATAGCCAAAGGATGGAAATAATGCAGTATCCATCACTCAATGAATGGATAAACAAAAGGTAGTATATCCATACAATGAAATATTATTCAGCAAGAAAAAGGAATAAAATGCTGATACATGCCACAACATGGATGAATCTTGTAAACATTATGCTAAGTGAAGGAAGCCAGACACAAGACCACGTATGATTCCATTTATGTGAAATATCCAGAATAGGCAAATCCAAGAGACAGTAGATTAATGGTTTCCAGTGCTGGGGAACAAATGAATGAGGAGTGATTGCTTCATTGGTACAGGGTTTTCTTTGGGGGATGATGAAAATGTTCTGGGGCTACATAGTGGTGAGGGTTGTGCAAAAGTGATTGTACTAAATGTCACCAACTTGTGTTGACTGAAAACAAATAGACTGCCAGATATTTCTCCAGAAAAAGTAGGTTTATTCAGCAGAGAATTACAGTTCAGGGTCTGCAACCGTGGCAAGTCACATGCAAGTTCCCCAAATAGTGAGAGAAGTAGAACTCAGACATCATCTGCTTCAATTCTGGGAAATCTTTATTTTCAGGTCACCAGATGATGTACAGGTCCAGTCAGGGTGGGAATTTTAGAGTCTTCAGTAAGAGTGGGTTGTTATTTGGTCCAAACCAGAGCATTCTCTTGTTATCAAAAAAAAAAATATTGAATTTCCAGTCTTGTTTTTCCTTTTTTCAGGCCAATTGTTGAAATTCTCTGGTCCAGTTTTCCTCAGTTATCATTTGGGGAACTATCCCTTTGGACCATGACAGAGGTTTGGCTGTTTTTGGTCCCTTTAATAGCAGCATTCCTTGTGGAAATGTCAGTAAGATAAATTTCCCTTAGCTTCTAGAGAGTCAAGTTTAGAATGTCCTGAAATCTTAATGGCTAAAGTGGCAGGTAAAAGTGTTGCATCCAATAACACCTAAACATAGGGGCCATTTTCAATTTTATTTCAGCTGGAAGTAAGGAAACCATGTTGCTTCTACCACATTCCAAAAGCATGAGCTACACCAAAAGCATATCTAGTATCAGTGTAAGTATTGGCAGTTTTGCCCTTGGCTAAAGTACAGGCCTGGGTAAGAGCTCAAGCCTGTGTAGGCCTATTAGGCTGAATTACCCATAAGTAAAGATGCTGCCTCAACCACCTCAAAGGAAGTTGCAGTAGAATACCCAGCACGATATTTGCCACTGTCACCTTTTAAATAAGAACCATGGGTGAACCATGAGAAACCACTGTTACCCAAAGGAATTTCCTGCAAATCATCAAGTGAAGTCAAGAGGAGGTTCTTCAGGGCTTCCCTGGTGGTGCAGTAGTTAAGAGGCTGCCTGCCAATGCAGGCAACATGGGTTCGAGCCCTGGTCCAGGAAGATCCCACATGCCACAGAGCAGCTAAGCCTGTGTGCCACAACTACTGAGCCTGTGCTTTAGAGCCAGCGAGCCACAACTACTGAGCCCGTGTGCCACAACTACTGAAGCCCACGCTCCTAGAGCCTGTGCTTCACAAGACAAGCCAGCACAATGATAAGCCCGTGCACCGCATCAAAGAATAGCCCCCGCTCGCCGCAACTAGAGAAAGCCCTTTCACAACAACGAAGACCCAATGAAGCCAAAAATAAATAAATAAATAAAATAAATTTCTAAAACAAGAGAAAGAGGAGATCCTTCAGCGTTAAGCAGTTGTGAGGGACTTCATTGGTGATGGACGGGAAAAGAGTAGTAGTGCTAAGGTTATTACAACATAAAAGAGTTATATGAGGAGCAGTTAACAAAAGGACTTCATAGGAGGTGAGGTGGCTAACTGAGAAATGTTGAGTGTGATGAGAATTCAGGAGGGTTTCTACTGCATGAGGTACAAGGATGATTCAAGGGAATCCCACAATGATTTTCTTGGCGGCCTCAACCAAAAAGGCAGTGGCTGTAATGGCTCTAAGGTGTGCCACAGGGTCCACCTGCTGGCTATAATACCCTATGGGTCAGTGGTATCCCAAGGGCATTCCCTTCCTTTTCATATACAAAAAAGAAAAAGAGGATCTGATAACTGGGATTCCCAAGGGCAGGTGGGTTTCTCAAGCTCTCATTTAAGGCCTGAAAGTTTGTTTATGCTGTTTGGCTCTTCCCATAAAACTGGGTCAGAGTTGTTGTTGTTGAGTAAGACACACAGAGGTTTGGCTTTAAGAGAGAAATTTGACTACTAAGAACCTGCTGTATAAAATAACTAATTAAATTTAATTTAAAAAATAGAGAACTTTGGAATAGACTTTCAGCAATAACTGACTAGCCTGAGAAAACCTTGCAGTCAATGCTTAGATTGGGGTTTTGGGAAACTCAGGACACCATGAAAGCTATCTGGAACTAGGTATAGCTTTTGTTCTGATATCAGATGCCCTAAATCTCAAACCTGGGTTTGGGCAAATGGCAATATTTCCTTGGCAACCTTGTGTCCCTTTAAGACTAAAAGCTTTAGGAAGTGGGTGCTGTCTTCCTGTGAAGCGGTCTGAGGAGAGCAAAGAAGCAAATCATCCACATGTTGCAACAAAATAGAACTTCTGGGAACTTTACATTATCCAGATCAGCCTTGAGAAGTTTTGAGAAATAAGAGCTCAGTAAAACCCTGAGTCATTACTGTCACGGTGAATTGTTTTTCTTCCAAGTGAAGGCAAAAACGATAGACAATAGTCCATCTTCATCAACTGGAATACTAAAGAATGTACTTCATAAATCAAATGACAATAAAAAATTTACATCCAGTGGGAATGGATGTTAGTGAAATATGAGGATTAGGAGCAACAGGGTGTGGAGGGATGACAATGTTGTTTATTGCTTTGAAGTCCTGAACAAACCTCCACCCTCGGCCCTTGGGTTTCTTCATTAGTAAACTAAGGGTATTGCAGGAACTCTTACAAGAAATAATGAGTCTTTGAGACTTGTAATGTCCTATTATGGGTTTTATGCCATGAAAGGCTTCTTTACTTATAGCATGTTGATTAATTCTGGGAGAGGTTTTGAGGGATCTATTTGAATTGATGCACTGTGAATTTTGCCAATATCAGTTGGAGATTTTGCCTATAAGGGAGGTGGTTGTGGATTCAATAGGGACAAAGGATCAGTGTTCCCAGAATCAGCTCAGAGACAGAGCTGATAAAAGATGTCAGAGTCATTTAATTCATCTGGTTGGCTGCTTTGATAACTACTATCAAATTCCAAAATTATTTTCCCCTTTCAGGGGAGAGAAATTTTAGCATGATGCTTCTGTAAGAAGTCTCAGCCTAATATAAATGGATAGCGGCAGAGGAACTAAGGAGAAAAGAGTGTGTGTTTCTCAAAGGGCCTAAACGAAAGGGAATCAGTTCACAGGCAGGAACCTCTTGAGGTTCATTAAAGATGCCCACTGTTTGAACTGTATTAGTACTCCGAGGCAGGGGCTGCTTTATAGTAGTGGGGTTGAGCACCGAGAGGGTGGCTGCAGTGTCAGTTAGGATGAGAAGAGACCCATCCCAAATCTGAAGGAATGTTTCTCCAAGCTGATTAAGAGGGAGGATTGGGAAGAGCCCCTGTAGTTCCTTGGAGCCCCACAACTGGGAATTGGGAGGAAGTTGGAAAGCCTGGTTAGAGGGCTGATGGTGACTGAAGGGCTTGTATGTGTAACAATCTCTTTTCCAATGCCCTGGCTCTTTGCTCTAATAGCAGAAACTAGGAGCGTTTTTGTTTCATTTAGGGAACTTTATTTGCTGAAGTTTACGATTAAGAATTTTGGCAGTTTTCCTTTTAGGTGACTCATCTAGAGTGTGAGAGAGCTGGTTTGTAAGATTAACTAAATCTGGAGTGGACATCATTTCCTATTCCATCCTGTTCTTTTTTACTAGAAAGGAAAGACCCTGGTTCAGACCATTAATAAACAGAGTTAAATCTACCTGGGTGGGATCAACATCTGAAGGAAGACCAGAATTTTCTTTAAAATAATCTGAAGTTGATTGTAATAGCTATGAACAGATTCATCAGATTTGTGTGTGTAAGCCTGAATTTTATTCCAATCAATAGGCTTTGGAAAAGCCCTAGGAATTGCCCAATGAAGTCACCTAGAAATTGCCTTGGCCTGAGCATATAAGTTAGCAGGTTGCTCTCCTGCTTTTAATTCTAGAGACCTTTCAGGACTTTCCCAGTCAGCAATTTTCATCCAATGCTGGGCCTGGCCTTCACCAACAAGCATATGACCTAGCTGATGTAAGTCAGAGCACAAGATTGGTAAGATTGTTATATGAAATTCCTCAGCAAATCTGTGAGGATCTTTGGTTACTTTGGGACACTCTTTAACTATGGCTCGCAGTTCAGTTTTAGCCCAAGGAATATTTAAAGTTAAGGGTTTAACCTCTGGATCCTCAGAAAGCTCAATTCTAAAGGGACAGGTTCTGATAGATTCAGAGGAAAATGGGGTGAGGAGATTTTCAGGGGGAAAGGGAAGTTCAGCGAGGGAGTTAGTGTGGAGGAACTGAGGGTACAGAGGAGGAATAGGCAGTATAAAGGGGAAGGAAAAAGATGGCCCTGAAGGCAGGGCCTGAGCACAAGGTCCCAGAGGAGGGAAACAAGATGGCGCTAAAGGCAGAGCCTGAGACAAAGAGGCTGCAGAAGAAGAACGTGAGGCTTCAGAAGCTATTTTTTCCTTCTTTAATCATTTGTTTGCCTCAATTAACCTTAAAATCTTATTTTGCAGAGAGGCAATTTTAGGCTCCTGCTAACATTTGGAAGCCTCAAAATACCAATAAAAATAAGTGTTTTGTTCAGTTTTAGAAGTTTTATAGGTAAGGTTGTTCAGTGGGGTTTTAAGAAAGGTAAGTTTGGGGATTTCAAAGGTTTCCCGTAATTGCCTTTGGTTAGGTTAGTCTAATTTCAGAGTGCAGTGAGCAGCAGCTGGAAGCAAGACCATGATTGAACCCTGATTGCAGCAGTGAGAGTGCCAGATCTTAAGCACTAGATCAGGAGGGCCAGCGGATAACTTCTGAGCCCCATTTCTTGTCTGCCTTGAAAAAAATTTTGACAAGGAGACAGAAGGTAGAGAGGAAAGTAGGCATATATTAGAAAAGCAGAGTACATGCCAACACAGGCAAGGTTGAGTTCAGAGAAAAGTCACGCCTCTGGGAAGTTTAAATCATTTGTAAGGGGGCAGTCTTCCAGGTCTTTGTTTTTCTCTGGCCAATCATCTTGCTTTGTCCTTTGACTCAGGGCCCACCCCTATGTGCACCCCTATGTGCACACGCATACTTTAGCCAAGATGGATTTTAGCACAAGGACCTTTGGGAAGTTAGTAAAACTTAGTATAGTCTTGTGTCCCCTCCCTTTTTGACCCCCGAGGATCCTATCTGCGCATGTGCAGTCAAGATCTCCCTGACCCCAAGGATGAGAAATATGTGACCTCTTGATCTTTTGCCCAGGCAGTGCTTAGCCTATTCCTGTTGTTATTTCTATCTTGAAGTATAAACAGGAGGCTGGCTGTAAATGTCTAATCTGGAGCCCATCTCTACCCTGCCTCAAGAAATATGTACAGGAGGCTAGTTGTAAATGTGTGGCCTGGGGCCCATCTATCTCCTACCTCAGGTCCACATAGAAATGCACATGAGGAAGGACCACAGATTTTAAACATAAAATCAGCCAGGGCCCCTGTGGTTGAGGGGTGGGGGGGAATGCTCCTTCAAAATGTTTAGATAACTGGGATCCTATTTCCCAGAGGTCTTTCTCTAGAATAGAAGGATAAATTACAAAAAACCCTAACAGCTCAAACAGCCTGTAGGCCTAACACCAGCCAGTTCCAAGGGCACGGCCTAGCTCTGAAAGACTCAGGCCAACTGCTTAACAGCACAGATCCAACAGAAGAGCCCCTGTTCCAATGGGAATCAGGCTGAAGGCAAGGGAATTCCAGTTGGAGCAGCCTGATTGCAAAAGAGCCGGGTCAATGTGCCAAATAAACAAGGCTTTAATCAGAGAGGACAAAGCCTTAATATGGATCCTGAATAAAACCTGGAGATCCTCAAAGTAAAGAGGGCAGAAGCTCAGATCCAGGAGAAAGACTTACCCTCAAACCCCAGGGTCCCAGCAAGCATCAATGAGGTTAGTGTTGGTATCACACTTGTTTGCTTGCCCACCTTCCAGTTGTCGGGGGTCTTCTCTGGGTCCCTGTGTGGGCCAAAATTGTTGACCTAAAATAGACGGCAAGTTATTTCTCCAGCAAAAATGGGTTTACTCATGATCATCAAAGAACTGCAATTTGGCGTCTGCAACCATGGCAAGTCACATGCAAGTCTTTCACATAAGGAGAGAGGGGGAAAGGAAGTTGGGAGGGTTTTAGTAAACAAAGAGTTCCTTAGAGGAATTGAGAATTAAGAGTCTAGTGGCTTCTCATTTACTGAATTGTGACAATCGTTCGTTGGCTGAGCTCTTGCCAGACAAGAGGAGGAAGTCTTCTTCCTTTGGGGTTCCACTACGGTTGTAGAGTGTGAGAGCTTCCCCTTCTGGCCTCCTGGCTCTATTTTAGTTGAGGTTTCTGTTTATTAATTTTTTTAAGATTTGTTTATTTTTGGCTACGTTGGGCCTTAGTTGTGGCACGTGGGATCTTTGCTTGGGGCACGCGGGATCTTTCGACGTGGTGTACGGGCTCTTCGTTGTGGTGCGCAGGTTTCTCTCTAGTTGTGGGGTGCGGGTTTTCTCTCTCTAGTTGGGCTCCAGGGAATGTGGGCTCTGTAGTTTGCGGCATGCTGGCTCTAGTTGAGGTGCACGAGCTCAGTAGTTGTGGCATGCAGGCTTAGTTGCCACGCAGTGTCTGGGATCCCAGTTCCTCAAGCAGGGATCAAACCTGTGTCCCCTTCGTTGCAAGGGGGATTCTTTACCACTGGACCATTAGGGAATTCCCCTGTTTATTAATTTTTACAGGCATCATCATCCTTTGATTGAGCATTACTGGGCCTCCTGTCCCTCCTGGCAAAGTTGCAGCAGGTGCTTCTTCCTTCAGTTTCTTTGACCATCATAACATAGATATATGTTATTATCTCTGTGTCTCCTTCATTGCTTTCTGCACATGTCCTAGGAGATATTTGTCAAAAACAAAACACTTCTCCTCTGTGTCGATCCCACTTTCACAAGTCTTCCTCTTAAACAACTTTTACTGTCATTCACACACACACACACATGCACACACACAAACATGTCACTTGATTTTCACTTTCCTAACAATAAAGAATATAAGGCAAAAAATATATGAGAATTGTATCACTGGTCCAATATTGCTTTTCAGGGGGAGATTATGAGCTTTGTGAGAACTTCACTTGAATGTGTGGCCAACTATAGGGCTCCATTCACTAGTCCTGAAGGTGAAAAATCCTTCGAGGAGGTCGAGACTTTGGGCTTGTTTGGGAAATCCCAGGTGATTGCTGGGGCTCTGCCAGGTCCCTTGGGTGTGTACCAAGGACACGTTGATAGGCCACTTAGGAAGGTGTAGTCACTGGCATACCAGGATGTGGTTGTAGCACTCCAACCTGGGCTCAGTGGCCCTTCCCCATGGGACTAACTCTTGGTGCTGAAGGGAGCCATTGTGCCCTGAGGAAGATTCCCAAGAGCTCCAGATCCCCCAAGGATGCCAAGACCTTCAGTGGCTCTCCTCCAGAGAGCAGACCGAAGAAGCAGACCCAGGCTCACCAAGGGCTCTGGGGGCTGCCACTGGGGTTTTCATCTATGGGCAGGGAGCTTCCTGGGACGGAATGACCCTAACCCTCATCCCCCCTCTCCCTGTTCCCCATCTGCCACAGGATGCTAGCAACCACTTCACACTGTTTGAGGGCATGGAAGTCTCCAGGAGTCTCAGTGGAATACCATGATGCCCTGTTGGCATGATGACCCAGAAGCCAAGGACACCTCTTACCCCACATTCCCCCAGAAACCAGTCAGGGGAGTCAAGATGCCCTAGATTCTAGGATGTGTCTCAGGAGCACCTGACTTATGCTCATAATTTCCTCTATCTTGTACAAAGGAAATAGTATATTTATAACTGATATATAAGGCTCTTGTCTAATTTGGTCATCAGTGTCTTCTCTGGATATGCTTCTATTGATTAATTTATTCTTGTTATTGTTGGAACTGAAGTATTTTATTTTTGAACTGGGACAAATGCTGTCGATTTTAATTATTTTTTAAAAATTCATGTATAATAGCTCAGAGGAAGAAGGTTGTCATCATGAACCTTTATATATGGTGAGCCCCCAAAACAACCATTGAACTTGGGGAAATAATTTATTTGTCCATCTTTTAACAGAATTCAGGGAAAAAATAAGACATAACTCTAATTTTTTTAAATCCTCATTGCCCTTTGCCTCTAGGTTTCTTTCTATACATTGAACAGATCATCTTCATACCACTTCAGGACCTAGGCATCACCTGTCCTTGGAATGTTCTCCAACAAGAAACTTTTTTTTGTCAATTTGTTTGTTTTTTTAAAATTTTTTATTCGTGTATAGTTGATGTAAAATGTTGTGTTACTTTCTGCTATACAGCAAAGTGAATCAGTTACACATATATCTGCTCTTTTTTAGATTCTTTTCCCATATAGGTCATAACAGAGTACTGAGTAGAGTTCTCTGTGCTATATGGTAGGCCCTTATTAGTTATCTATTTTATATATAGTACTATGTATGTGTCAATCCCAATTTCCCAATTTGTCCCCTCCCCCATTTCCCCCTGGTAACCATAAGTTTGTTTTCTACATCTGTGACTCTATTTCTGTTTTGTAAATGAGTTCCTTTGTACCATTTTTTAGATCCACATATAAGCACTATCATATGATATTTGTCTTTCTCTCTCTGACTTACTTCACTCAGTATGACAATCTCGAAGTCCATCCATGTTGCTGCAAAAGACATTATTTCATTCCTTTTCATGGCTGAGTAATATTCCATTGTATGTATGTATGTATATATATATATATATATATATATATATATATATATATATATACCCTATCTTCTTATGCACTCCTCTGTCGATGGACATTTAGATTGCTTCCATGTCTTGGCTATTGTAAATAGTGCTACAATGAATATTGGGGTGCACGTAACATTTCAAATTATGGTTTTCTCCAGATATATGCCCAGGGGTGGGATTTCTGGATCATATGGTAGTTCTATATTTAGTTTTTTAAAGAACCTCCATACTTTTCTCCATAATGGTTGTACCACTTTACATTCCCACCAACAGTGTAGGAGGGTGCCCTTTTCTCCACAACCTTTCCAGCATTTGTTGTTTGTAGACTTTTTGATGATGGCCATTCTGACTGGTGTGAGAGGACACCCCGTTGTAGCTTTCTTTCTCAATTGGGGTATAGTTGTTTTACAATGTTGTGTTAGTTTCTACTGTACACAGTAGAAGTGTAGAGTTCCCTGTGCTTTACTGCAGGTGCTCATTAGTTCCTCATTGTAGTTTTGACTTGCATTTCTCTTAGAATTAGTGACGTTGAACATCTTTTCATGTGGTTTTTGGCCACCTGTATGTCTTCTTTGGAGAAATGTCTATTTACGTCTTCTGCCTAGTTTGTGATTGGGTTGTTTGTTTTTTTGACATAGACCTGCATGAGCTGTTTGTATATTTTGGAGATTAATCCCTTGACAGTCACTTCATTAGCAAATATTTTCTCCCATTCTGTGGGTTATCTTTTCATTTTGTTTATGGTTTCCTTTGCTGTGCTAAAGCTTTTAAGTTTAATTAGGTCCCATTAGTTTATTTTTGTTTTTATTTTCACTACTCTAGGAGGTGGATCAAGAAAGATATTGCTGCAATTTATGTCAGAGAGTGTTCTGCCTATGTTTTCCTCTAAGAGTTTTATAGCCTTATATTTAGGTCTCTAATCCATTTTGAGTTTATTTTTGTGTATGGTGTGAGAAAATGTTCTAATTCCATTCTTTTACATGTAGCTGTCCAGTTTCCCCAGCACCACTTATTGAAGAGGAGTCTTTTCCCCATTGTATATTCTTGACTCCTTTATCAAAGATAAGGTGACCATATGTGTGTGAGTTTATCTCTGGGCTTTCTATCCTGTTCCATTGATCTATATTTCTGTTTTTGTGCCAGTACCATACTGTCTTGATTACTGTAGCTTTGTAGTATAGTCTGAAGTCAGGGAGCCTGATTCCTCCAGCTCCGTTTTTCTTTCTCAAGATTGCTTTGGCTATTCAGGGTCTTTTTTGTTTCCATTAAAAATTGTAAAAGTTTTTGTTCTAATTCTGTAAAAAATGCCATTGATAATTTGATAGGTATTGCATTGAATCTGTAGATTGCGTTGGGTAGTGTAGTCATTTTCACAATGTTGATTCTTCCGACCCAAAAACATGGTATATCTCTCCATCTGTTTGTGTCATCTTTGATTCCTTTCATCTTATAGTTTTCTGAGTGCAGGTCTTTTGCCTCCTGAGGTAGGTTTATTCCTAGGTATTTTATTCTTTTTGATGCAATGGTAAATAGGATTGTTTCTTTAATTTCTCTTTGTGATCTTTCATTGTTAGTGCGTAAGAATGCAAGAGATTTCTGTATGTTAATTTTGTATCCTGCAACTTTACCAAATTCATTGATAAGCTCTAGTAGTTTTCTGCTGCCTTCTTTAGGATTTTCTATGTTTAGTATCATGTCATCTGCAAACAGTGACAGTTTGTCTTCTTCCTTTCCAGTTTGTATTCCTTTTATTTCTTTTTCTTCTCTGATTGCTGTGGCTAGGACTTCCAAAACTATGTTGAATAAAGTGGTGAGAGTGGACATCCTTGTCTTATTCCTGACCTTAGAGGAAATGCTTTCAGTTTTTCACCCTTGAGTAGTATGTTATATAATACATAATTTTTAAGTATGGCCTTTATTATGTTGAATTATATTCCCTCTATACCCACTTTGTGGGGAGTTTTTATAATACACAGATTTTGAATTTTGTCAAAAGCTATACCTGCATCTATTGAGATGATCATGAGTTCTTTATTCTTCAGCTTGTTAATGTGGTACATCACATTGATTTGTGGATGTTAAAAACCCTTGTATCCCTGGGATAAATCCCACTTGATTATGGTGTATGATCCATCTGATGTATTGTTGGATTTAGCTTGCTAATATTTTTTGAGTATTTTTGCATCTATGTTTATCAGTGATACTGGCCTCTAATTTTCTTTTTTTGTGTGTGATACCTTTTTCTGTTTTGGTATCAGGGTGATGCTGGCCTCATAGAATAGGTTTGGAAGAATTCCTTTCTCTGCAGTTTTTTGGAATAGTTTGAGAAGGATGGGTGCTAACTCTTCTCTAAATAGTTCATAGAATTCACCTGTGAAGCCGTCTGGTCCTAGAATTTATTTGTCGGAAGTTTTTTTTAAAAAATAAATTTATTTGTTTATTTATTTATTTATTTTTAGTTGTGTTGGGTCTTCGTTGGTTCACGCGGGCTTTCTCTAGTTGTGACGAGCACGAGCTACTCTTCATTGCAGTGCATGGGCTTCTCATTGCAGTGGCTTCTCTTGTTGCAGAGCATGGGCTCTAGGCACGTGGGCTTCAGTAGTTGTGGTACATGGGCTCAGTAGTTGTGGTTCCCAGGCTCTAGAGCATAAGCTCAGTAGTTGTGGCACACGGGTTTAGTTGCCCTGCGGCATGTGGGATCTTCCTGGACAAGGGCTCAAACCTGTGTCCCCTGCAATGGCAGGTGGATTCTTAACCACTGCACCACCAGGGAAGTCCCTGTTGGGAGTTTTTTAAATTTTTCTTTATTTTTTCAATTTCATTAATAGTAATTTGTCTGTTCACATTTTCTATTTCTTTCTGTTTCACATTGTACATTTTGGTAATTTGTCCCTTTCTTGTAGGTTTTCCGTTTTATTGGCATATAGTTTTTCATAGCAGTTAATTATGATCCTTTGTATTTCTGTGGTTTCAGTTTTAACTTCTTTTCTATTTCTGATTTTATTAATTTGAATCCTCTCTCTTTTTTTCTTGATGAGTCTGGCTAAAGGTTTATCAGTTTTGCTTATCTTTTTGAAGAACCAGCTCTCATTTCATTGATTTTTTGTTTTGTTTTGTTCTGGTTTTTTAGTCTCTATTTCATTTATTTCTGCTCTGATCTTTATAATATCTTTGTCTCTGATTACAGTCTTTGTTCTAAATTCTATTTTTATTATATAAGTATTGCTACAACAGCTTTCTTTTCATTTCCATTTGCAAGGAATACTCTTTTCCATCCTCTCACTTTTAGTCTATGTGTGACTTTAGATCTGAAGTGAATGTCTTGTAGGAAGCATATTTATGGGTCTTGTTTTTTATCCATTCAAGCCACTCTATGTCTTTTGATTGGAGCAAAAATTCATTTACATTTAAAGGAATTATTGATAGGTATATACTCATTGCCATTTTAATTGTTTGGGGGTTGTTTTGTAGTCCTTTTTCATTTATTTCATCTTTCCCTTACTTCCCTTGTGATTTGATGACTATCTTTGGTGTTATGTTTGGATTCCTTTCTCTTTTGTGTGTGTGTATCTATTATAGATTCTTGGTTTGTGGTTACCATGAGGTTTATATGTAACAACATATATAGATACATATATATATATATATATATATATATATATGATTATTTTAAGCTTAAAATCTCTTAAATTCGAACACATTTAACAATGCTGAATTTTTACTCCCCTCGTCCATATGTACTGTTTTCTGCATCATATTTTACATCATTTTGTTTTGTGTATCCCTTAACTACTTATTATAGGTATAGATGATTTTACTACTTTTGTCTTTTAACCTTTCTACTAGCTTTATAAGTGGTTGATCTACACCTTTACTGTATATTGCCTTTACCAATGAGGTTTTTCCTTTTATAATTTTAATATTTCTAGTTGTGATCTTTACTTTTCCACTTAGAGAAATCCCTTTAATAATTGTTATCAATCAGTTTAGTGGTGCTGAATTCTTTGAGCTTTTGCTCATCTGTAATATGCTTTATCTTTCCTTCAAATCTAAATGATAGCCTTGCCAAGTAGAGTATTCTTGGTTACAGGCTTTTTCCTTTCATCACCTTAAATATATCATGCCACTCCTTTCTGCACTGCAAACTTTCTGCTGAAAAGTCAGCTTGTGGTCTTACAGGAGTTCCCTTGTAGATATCTAGTTGCTTTTCTTGATTCTCTCTTCATCTTTAATTTTTGCCATGTTAATTACAGTGCCTTGGTGTGGCTCTCTTTGGGTTCATCTTGTTTGCAACTCTGTGCTTCCTGGACCTGGATGTCTGTTGTCTTTCCAAGGTTAGGGAAATTTTCAACTATTTTGTCTTCAAATATGTTATCAGTCCCTTTCTCTCTCTCTTCTCTTTCTACGACCCCTATGATGTGAATGTTAGTATATGTGACATTGTTTCAGAGGTCTCTTAAACTATCCTTATTTCTTTTAATTCTTTTTTTCTGTTCAGCTTGGGTGATTTCCACTATTCTGACTTCCATTCACTGCTTCATTCTTCTGTATCATCTAATCTATTGTTGCTTCCTTCTAGTGTATTTTTTATTGATTGTTGTATTATTCAGCTCCATTTGGTTCTTTATATTTTCTAACTCTTTGTTAAATTCTCACTGTGTTCTTCCATTCTTCTCCCAAGTTCGTTGAGCATCTTTAGGATTATTTCCTTGAACTCTTTATTGGGTAGACGGCTTATCTCCACCTCACTTAGTTCTTCTTCTGCAGTTTAGCCTTGTTCCTTTGTTTACAACACATTCCTCTATCTCCTCATTTTGCTGAATTCTCTGTGTTTATTTCTGTGTATTAGGCAGTTCAGTTATGTTTCCCAATCTTGAAGAAGTGGCCTTATGTAGGAGATGTCCTATGGGGTCCAGCAGCACCCTCCCCTCTGGACATCAGCTCTATATGCTCTAGGGGTGCCCCCTATGTGGGCTGCATGGGCCCTTCTATTGTAATGGAGCTGACAACTGTGGGCATTCTGGTAGGCAGGGCTAGCCTCTGGGCTTACTTAGCTATTAGGCCCTGCTTTGTGTGTAGGCGCCAGCTTGCTGATGGGTGGCATCAGTTCACAGTGTGCCTGGCTGCATGGCCTAGGGGACCTAGAGTTGTGGTGACCCACTGGTGGAAGGGGCTGGGTCCCAGCAGCTGGCTGTGAGCCTTGGGGGACAAGGCCCAGGACTGGTGCTGGCCCACTGGTGAGCAGGGCTGTGTCCCTTATGGCTGAATTCTGAGCCTGGGGAGTCCTGGGACTGGTGCCAACCAGTTGGTGGACAGGTAAGCTCCCAGCACTATTAGGCCTGAGGGAGGACTCCAAATGGGGTTTGCCTGCACCAGTGTCCTCATGGTAGAACGAACTTCCATAAATGGCTCTCACCTGTGTCTGTGTCCCCCGAGGGAGTCCCAGTTGCCTCTTGCCTCTCCAGGAGGCTCTCAAAGATCAACAAGTGGATTTAACCCACTCTCCTTTCAAATTACTGCCTCCACACTTAGTCTTGAAGCATGTGAGATTTTTCATGCGCTGTATAAGAACAGAGTCTCTGTTTCCTACAGCTCTCCAACTCTTCCATACACAAGCCCCACTGGCCTTCCATGTCAGGCATTCTAGGGGCTCATCATCCTGGTGTAGGACCCCTAGGCTAAAGAGCCTAATGTGGGGCTTGGACCCCTCACGCCTTTGAGAGACCCTCTGCAATTATGATTATCCTCCAGTTTGTTGGTTGTGGATCTTGACCATACCTTGTCTCCACCTCTCCTACCCATCACATCGTGGTTCCTTCTTTATATATTTTGTTATGGAATATCATTTTTGGCTAGTCTTTAGGTCATTCTCATCAATAGATTCTCTGTAACTAGTTGTAATTTGGCCTTTCTGGCAGAATATCTGTCTGGCAGAACATCTTCTGTCCATCTGTCCAAACATCCAGTCATCTGAGGTTTGTCCTTCTGTCTGATCATCCATGTGTCAGGACAGCCATCTGTTAGTATGTCTGTCCACCGTTTGGAACATTCATCTGCCTCAACATAGGTCTCTGTGTCTGAATACAAGCATACTGTGGAGATACTGTAGGTTCAGTTCCAGGCCACCACAATAAAGCAGACAATGCAGGAGAGTCACATGAAGTTTTTGGTTTTCCTGTGCATATAAAATGACATTCACATTGTACTGTAGTATATTAAATGTGTAATAGAATTATGTCTAAAAAATAATGTATATACCTTAATTTAAATGTACTTTCTTGCTAAAAATTGTTAACCATCATCTGAGCCTTCAGCAAGCTAGTTGTAATCTTTGTGCTGGTGGAGGGTCTTGCCTCACTGTTGATGGCTGCTGACTGATCAGCATGGTGGTTGCTGAAGGTGACTGGGGTGGCTGTGGCAATTTCTTAAAATAAGATAATAATGAAGTTTGTGGCATCGATTGACTTCCTTTCACGAATGATTTCTCTGTAACATACAATGCTCTTCGGTAGCATTTTACCAAGAGTAGAACTTCTTTCAAAATTGTAGTCAATCCTCTAAACCCTGCCACTGCTTTATCAACTAAGTCTATGAAATATTCTTAATCCTTTGTTTTCATGTCAACAATCTTCATAGCATCTTTACTAGGAGTAGATTCTATCTCAAGAAACCACTTTTCTTGCTCATCTGTATGAAACAACTCCTCCACTAAGTTTTATCATGAGATTGCAGCGATTCGCTCACATCTTCAGGCTCCACTTGTAGTGCTAGTTTTCTTGCTATTTCCACCACATCCGCAGTTACTTCTTCCACTGAGGTCTTGAACCTCTCAAAAAGTCATCCACGAGGGTTAGAATCAGCTTCTTCCAAATTCCTGTTAATGTTTATATTTTGACCTCTTCCCATGAATCACGAATGTCCTTAAATTTACTTTGCCAAGATCCATCAGAGGAATCACTACCGATGGCATCTATAGCCTTACAAAATGTGTTTCTTTCTTTCCTTTTTTTTTTTTTTTTGCTGTGCTGCATGGCTTGTGGGATTTTAGTTCCCCAAAAAGGGACTGAACCCAGGCCCTTGGCAATGAGAGCATGGAGTCCTAACCACTGACCACCAGGGAATTCCCAAAATGTATTTCTTAAATAAGAAGACTTGAAAGTCAAAATTACTCCTTGACCCAGAATGGATGCAGCCATGAAAACATTAATCTTGTTGTACATCTCCATCAGAGCTCTTGGGTAATCAGGTGCATTGTCAGTGAGCAGTAATATTTTGAAAGGAGTCTTTTTTTCTGAGTGAAAGATCTGAACAGTGGGCTTAGAATATTCAGTAGACCATTTGAAAACAGATGCGCTGTCATCCAGGCTTTGTTGTTTCATTTATAGAACACAGGCAGAGTAGATATAGCATAATTCCTAAGATCCCTAGGATTTTCAGAATGGTAACTAAGCATTGGCTTCAACTTCAAATCACCAGCTGCATTAACCCCTAATAAGAGAGTCAGCCTGTCATTTGAAGACTTAAAGCCAAGCATTGACTTCTTTCTAGCTATGCAAGTCCTAGATGACATCATCTTCCAGTATGAGGCTATATTAAAAATCTGTTGTTTGATATAGCCACCTTCATTAATTATCTTAGCTAGATGTCCTAGATTACTTGCTGTATCTTCTACATCAGCCCCTGCACTTTGATGTTGTAGAGACAGCTACTTTCCGTAAACTCATGAATCAACCTATGCTAGCTTCAAACTTTTCTTCTGTAGCTTCCTCACTACTCAAAGCCCTCATAGAATTGAAGAGAGTTAGGACCTTGCTCTGGACTAGGCTTTGGCTTAAGGCAAAGTTGTGGCTGGCTTAATCTTCTATCCAGACCACTAACACTCTTTTCATATCAGCAATAAGTTTGTTTCACTTTCTTATCATTCATGTGTTCAAAGGAGTAGCACTTTTACTTTCCTTCAAGAACGTTTCCTTTGCATTCACTACTTGGCTAATTGTTTGGCATAAGAGGCCTAGATTTTGGCCTATTTGAGCTTTTGATAGGCCTTCCTCCCTAAGTTTAATCATTTCTAGCTTTTGATTTAAAGTGAGGCACATGTGATTCTTCCTTTCACTCGAATATTTAGAGGTCATTGTAGGCCTCTAGATTGACCTAACTTAAATATTGTTGTGTCTTAAGGTAGAGAAAGGCCCAAGGAGAGGGAAAGAGATGGGGGAGCAGCCTGTCAGTGAATCAGTCAGAACACACACATTTATTAATTAAGTTCACCATCTTGTATGGGTGCCATTCTTGGCACCCCAAAACAATTACAATATTAATATCAAAGATCACTGATCACAGATCACCATAACAAATTAAATGATAATGAAAAAGTTTGAAATATTGCAAGAATTAGCAAAATGTGATACAGAGACACCGAGTGAGCAACTGGTATTGGACAAAATGGCATAGATAGACTCACTTCATGCAGGGTTGCCACAAAACATCTGTCAGCACACCTGTCTGCTGAAATGTCTGTCAGAAGAATTGTTTGTCTGAACTTCCCTCTCTGTGAATAACTGTTCATCTGCCTAACTGTCCATTAGTGGGGACATCCATCCATCTGAACACTGGTCTGTCTGAACACCCATCTGTCCACATGCCCATCTGTCAGAAAGTCTGTCTGCCAGAAAGGTTCTCTGTCAGAATGTGTGTCCATGTGTTTGAATGTCCATCTGTAAAAATGTCTTTCTGAATATTAATCTGTCTAAATATGAATCTATCAGAATATCCATTTTTCAGAAAGTCCATCTCAGAACATCTGTGTGTCAGAACACCCATCTCTAAGAATGCCCATCTGTCTGAATGTGTATCAATCTGTTCCAATGTCCATCTGTTTGTATGTCCATCTTTCTTAACTTATGTCCATCTGTCTGAACACCCACTGTCTGAACATCAGTCTGTCTGTGCGAACATCCATCTGTCTGCATGCTTATCTGCAAAAATGGCTCTCTGTCTGAACATCTATCCATCTGTCCAACCAACCATCTGTCTGAACATCTGTTCACTTTTCTGAATGTGAGTCTGTTTAAACGTCAGTCTGAACCCCGGTCCATGTGTCTGATAATCGTGTTTCTGAATGTCCGTGTGTCCAAAACTTGTGTGTCGGAACATCTGTCAATCTGTTGAAATCAGTCTGAACACCTGTCTGTCTGTTATACCAAGCAGGACTCTTTAGGACCCTCTCAGGTATACAAGCCCACCACCCCGTGCTCCGGCTCTCTTAAGTAAAAGGCTTTGCTTCAGGCTCCCCTGAGTCTCAAAAGCTGGCTCAAGAGTTAATGATTAGGAAAATGTGAACATGTAGAAACAAAGAATAGCTGTCAGGCAGGGAAACTGGTAAAAATTTAAACAATAGATCAGCCATATAGCAGAGCCACCAGACCTTCCATTTCTCACTGAAAGACATAGATAATAATGTCTGACGCACATTCCTAAGTTGTTTTTACAGAAACCAGATTCCCACCAGATGGAAACTGCTGACCACAAGTACACAGACTCTGAACTCATTGGGACCAGAGGTTGATGATTCAGATTCTTGAAACTTCACCCTGTTACCTCACCACCAACCAGTCAGAAGAGTATCCATGAGCTGATCAGACACCCTGAAACCCACAACCCTAATGTTGCCTTTAAAAACACTTCCCTGAATGCCATTAGGGAGTTCTGGTCTTTTGAGCAAGAACTGTCCTTTGTCTTTGCTTGGTGCCTTGCAATAAGCACTTTACTTTCCTTCACTACAACCAGTGTCAGTAGATTGTCTTTGCTACATGAAGGGCATGTAGATGCAAGATTGCCAGTAACATCTGGACATCTGTGTGCCTGAACACCCATCTGTTGGCACACCCACCTGCCAGAAAGTCTGTCAAGGGAGGCATGCCTCATTGGAAGGCCATCTTTGGAGAAGAGCCTCCACACACCTTTATTAACCATTCTGGAGGCAGAATTGTGTGGTCTGCCATTTATTTGGGGCTGTGGACAACTTTCCTATTCTCATACATCAGGCCGCTCCAGGTTTTCAGTTTTTGCCTTAGTTTGTAGTATGTGGCCTCATGGCCAAGGGATGGTACTCAAGTACCCTTTAGATTTAAGGTTTGTTTTACATTTCATGAATCATTACCGTTCTGATTTAAGGTTCTGTTTTACTGGATTGCTTATGCCACTTACAGAGGCTGGCCACTGACAAACAGTTCTGGTTGACAAATCAGCTGAAATATGTCATTACCAGAATTCAAAGCCATGCCTAATGCTGGTCTCTGTGGGCTAAAGTACAGAGATTAGTGCATGGGGAAGCCAACTTTGCTCAGAACCAAGGGTCCAGTTAAAATGCTCATGTGCTGTTCTCCTCAGATTTTTGCCAGCAGACACATAAGAGATTAGGGAAAACAGAAAAATATAGAAGACAACACAAGCAAAACATTCTCTGACATAAATCATAGCAATGTTTTCTTAGATCAGTCTCTCAAGACAATAAAAATAAAAGCAAAAATAAACAAAAGGAACCTGATCAAACTGAAAGCTTTTGCACAGCAAAGGAAACCATAAAACTGGGAGAAAATATTTGCCAGTGATGTGACCAGCAAGGGCTTAATTTTCAAAATAGACAAACAGCTCATACAACTCAATAACAAAAAACCAAACAACCCAATCAAAAAATGGGCCTAAATAGACCTAAATAGACATTTCTCCGAAGAAGACATCCAGATGGCCAACAGGCACACAAAAAGATGCTCAATGTTGCTAATTATTAGAGAAATGCAAATCAAAGCATCAGTGAGGTATAACCTCACACCAGTCAGAATGGCCATTATTAAAAAGTCTACAAATAATAAATACTGGAGAGGACTTCTCTGGTGGTGCAGTGGTTAAGAATCTGCCTGCAAATGCATGGGACACAGGTTCAAGCCCTGGTCTGGGAAGATCCCACATGCCACAGAGCAATTAAGCCCACATGCCACAACTACTGAGCCTGTGCTCTAGAGCATGCGAGACACAACTACTGAGCCCACGTGCCACAACTACTGAATCCCGCGCACCTAGAACCCATGCTCTGCAACAAGAGAGGCCACTACAATGAGAAGCCTGTGCACCAAAACAAAGAGTAGCACCCACTCACCACAGCTCGAGAAAGCCCGCATGCAGCAACAAAGAACCAACGCAGCCAAAAGGTAAATAAATAAAACAATAAAATAAATCAAAAAAATAATTAATTCTTTAAATAAACAAATCAATAAATACTAGAGAAGGTGTAGAGAAAAGCAAACCCTCCTACACTGTTGTTGGGAATGTAGATTGGTACAGCCACTATGGTAAACAGTATGGATGTTCCTTTAAAAACTAAAAATAGAGTTACCATATAGAGTTACCAGCTATCCCAGTCCTGGGCATATATCTGGAGAAAACTATAATTCAAAAAGATACATGCATCCCAATGTTCATAGCAGCACTATTTACAATAGCCAAGACAAAGAAGTAACCTAAATGTCCACCAACAGATGAATGGATAAAGAAGAAAAGAATATGTGATACATATATATATATATATATATATATATATATATATATATATATATATATATAAAATGTGGACTATTACTCAGCCATTAAAAAGAATGAAATATTGCCATTTGCAACAACATGGACGGACCTAGAGATGACCATACTAAGTGAAGTAAGTCAGTCAGAGAAAGACATATATCATATGATATCACTTATATGTGGAATCCAAAATATGATACAAAATGAACTTATTTACAAAACAGAAACAGAATCACAAACATAGAAAGCAAACTTGTTGTTACCAAAGGGGAAAGGGGAGGTGGGGGATAAATTAGGAGTCTGGGTTTAGCAGATACAAACTACTGTACATAAATTAGGTAAACAACAAGGTCCTACTGTATTGCACAGGGAATTATATTCAATATCTTATAATAAACCATAATGGAAAAGAATATATATAAATATATATATATATATATATATACACACACACACACACATATATAACTGAATCACTTTGCTCTACACCAGAAACTAACACAACATTATAAAGCAACTATACTTCAATTTTTTCAATTAAATTTTTTTTTTTTTTGAAGAGTGCCTAGTAGTTGGCTAGTCATTTCTTTTTTTTTTTTTTTAAACCCACATTTGTTTATTTATTTATTTTTGGCTGTGTTGGTTCTTCATTTCTGTGCGAGGGCTTTCTCTAGTTGTGGCAAGTGGGGGGTCACTCTTCATCGCGGTGCGCGGGCCTCTCACTATCGAGGCCTCTTTTGTTGCTGGAGCACAGGCTCCAGACGCGCAGGCTCAGTAGCTGTGGCTCACGGGCCCAGTTGCTCCGCGGCATGTGGGATCTTCCCAGACCAGGGCTCGAACCCGTATCCCCTGCATTAGCAGGCAGATTCTCAACCACTGCGCCACCAGGGAAGCCCTCAATTAAATTTTTAAAAAAGAAAAGAAAAAGAATAGACTGGAAATGTAAGGCATTTTTGACTCTAAATTAGAGGATGTTCAAGGATTTATTGTATTTCTTATTGGTGCATATTTGAAGAAAGTTTGTTTTGCTTTTCTCCTAAACATTACTCCTATAATGACATAAAATTAGTATATATGTAAAGGTTATCATCAAAACACTAAATGCTGCGGTACAGAGGCCCTTACAGTCAGCTCTTACTTTAATAGTATTAATGTTGATGATTTATGTACTTTCAGCTAATTCTTCTCTGTGTAAAGCTCACATTTTTGTATCAGTTGTTCCCCCAGGTTCATCACTGTTAGCAAACACGTTGATGTATTGTCATGAAAACAACCGTGCCAACGATAATAATACGTACATAAATGTAGGGTCCTGCGAATAAGAGCAGAGGATTTAGGAGACTGGAAGGTGATGAGACTTATGGCACATGTCAACAGACACAGAGAAGATGAACTTCATTTAGGAGATGAAAACCAAAGGAGACATTTACAGACAGCAGGAATTACATGTTCTGATGTCTCTAAAAGAGCTCTCATGAGTAACAGAGATTGGATGAAGCCAAGCAAGGGAGTGGGAATTCCGCCAGGCACAAGAAGCTTCCTTCATCTCTCATAAGGTTTTGATCTCCTTTCCCTAGCATCTCTCCTCCACACACAGACATTCATAACTGTTCTCAAGAATGACTATGTGTGTTCACCCTCTCAACAGATATAAGGAAATGGCACACTACTAAAACACCAGTTAATAAACAAAAGTTGGAACATATCCTGTCTTTAAGAAGAAAGGTACCATTGAGGGTGCCTGGGAGGGGATATATTGTCAAGCAACTGTGAGGACACATATACATATGCATATGTTTGTATGCATACATACAAGTCTGTTGCGTGTGCATGTGTGCATTATTCCAGAGAAATAAATTTTTGTCAGAAATTTCATTACCAGAGTTGAGGAATACCCTCTAGAACCTTGCTATATAAAGTGTGGTCCTTGAGCAAGCACCATCATCACCTGGGAGCCTTTTAGAAACTCTCAGGCTCTAACTCAGACCCACTGAATCAGAATCTGCATTAACAAGATCCCTTATGATTCATGTACAGATTAAATGTTGAAAATGCTGATCTACAATACTTTTTTCAAAGAGCCTAATAATCACTCATGAAATCAGTTTAGGCTGTTGGACCCAGCCCTTGAAAGAAAAATCAGGACAGGGGGATGGAAGAAGAGATGGCAGGAGACGGAAAGAGAAATGGAGAGAAAGCGAATCAAAACAAATAGGAGATATGAGAGCATATTGCAGTTAATATGGATAAGTATTATTTCATGAGCATGTGGTTTCCAAGGTCACCATAGCAGAGGAGCAGATATGGAGGCTGCACACTGGCTTTATACAGCCTAAACCAGAAATCTATGAATGCCCACAGTCCATTGGCCAGATTTAGTCACATGGTTCCAACCTCACTGCAAGGAATGCTGGGAAAAAGAGAGGAGCACATGAATATTCAGTGAACACTGTCTCCTCCACAACCCATGCACTGTTTTACCCCACAAACTTGAATGTGACTTCTATGAGAGATTTATCTGTTAGGCCTCCCTGCTGGATCCCCAGCCATGAGCTCTGTACCTGGCACAGAGTATGCCCTTGTTAAATGTGTAGAGAATGAATAAATGTGCCTTTACCATTAAGTTAACTAGATACTGAGATTACAAAAATAAATCTGATGCCGTTCCTCTTTTCAATGAGCTCCCAGGATTCTTCTCTCACATTTTGGAAAAAAACAGGTTTCAGAAAGTTCACCTTGCCATCTCTATATCTCCTAAGAACTTCCTTTGGCCTTAACTACATCAATCATCACTTCTCTCCCTTGGTCATTACTCTTACTCTACACTTACAGGATTCTCCTGCTGCTCTCCAAGTGGCTTCACATCGTCCCAAACCTAAAATAACCTTCTCTCAAAACTGCTTCCCCTACATGGCTCCACACCTCCCATTCACATGCCACAGTCTTCTATCCTCACCTATTTATACTCTATTTAAAATGCTTCCTCAAAAGCTATTGGTGACATCCTAATTTTTAAAGCAGATTTATTGATATATAGTTCACATACCATACAATTCACCAACTTAAAGCTCAAAATTCAGTCATTTTTAGCATATTCACAGATATGTGCACTCATCACCACTCAATTTTAGAGCATTTTCATCACCTCAAAAAGAAACCCCATACCCTTTAGCAATCACTCCACATCTTCCCACCATCCCCTACCAGCCCTGAGCCATCATTAATATACTTTCTGTCACTCTCTTTTCTTTCATATGAATGGAATCTTATAATATATGGCCTTTTGTGACTGGCTACTTTCCTTAGCATAATGTTTTCAAGGTTCACCCATGTTGCAGTGTGTATTAGTACTTCAATGCTTTGGGGTTTTTTTTGGTGTACATGGCCCTCTCACTGTTGTGGCCTCTCCCGTTGTGGAGCACAGGCTCTGGACCCGCAGGCTCAGCGGCCATGGCTCACGGGCCTAGCCGCTCCGCGGCATGTGGGATCTTCCCGGACCGGGGCACGAACCCATGTCCCCTGCATCGGCAGGCGGAGTCACAACCACTGCGCCACCAGGGATGCCCCCTTCAATGCTTTTTATTGCCAGATAATATTCCATTGTATGGATATGCCACATTTTGTTCATTATTCATCAGCTGATGGACATCTGGATTATTTCCACCTTCTGGGTATTATGAATAACACTGGTGAGAACATTCATGAACAAGTTCTTATGTGAACATGTGTTCATTTCTCTTGGATATATACCTAGAAGTAGAATTACTAGGTCATATGGTCATGTGGTAACTCCATATTTAACATTTAGATGCTATCAGACTGTACCATTTTAATTCTCTCAGCAGTGGACAAGGGTTCCAGTTTGTACATGTCTCACTAGACTAGTTATTCTCTAACTTTTTGATTTTAGCCATCCTAGGGGCTGTGATATCATACCTTATTATGGTTTTAATTTGCATTTCCTTGAAAATGAAAGACTTCCTAACTTTTTAATTCATTTTTTTCCTCATTCTTTATCCAATGTGTCCTTTCTTTAGCTTTTAACACAATTCTTTTTTTTTTTTTTTTTTTTTTTTTATTTTATTTTTTTTTATTTTTTTTTATTTTTTTCATATTCTTTTCCATTATGGTTTATTACAAGATACTGAATATAGTTTCCTGTGCTATACAGTAGGACCTTGTTGTTTATCTATTTTTTTTTTTAACTTATTTTATTTTTTTGCTTTATAACAAATTTAATCAGTTATACATATACATATGTTTCCATATCCCCTCCCTTTTGCGTCTCCCTCCCACCCTCCCTATCCCACCCCTCCAGGCGGTCACAAAGTACCGAGCTGATTCTTGACACAACTCAGTTCTCTCCCCTTATATGGTACCTGAGATCTGCTGCTCACCCCAGGTTCTGTTCCTGAATCTCTGGCCTCTTTTTCTCAGTCTCCTTCACTGTCTCTTACACCCACCCCATAAACTCTGCTGCCCCCCAGGACTCCATCCTCACCCATGCCCATGTCCCTCCATTGTCCATCCACTGACCCTGTCCCTGCCTGTGCCTCCAACCATCACCCAGATGGAACTTTGGAATGTATATACTTCCCAGGTCTTAATACCAAATTTACTTTTAAAGTAGTTTTAATAAGAAACCCAATTAAAAGTTCAATCAAATATTAATAAAACGTTCATGGCTAAGATGCACAGAAAATATTATAAACTATAATTAGTGATATGATCCCTTCATCAAGCTATCAGTTAAAAATAGGTACATAGATAACATTATATATTAAAAGAAATCCCCAGATAAAAGAACATTAAGTTGTATCGTACTGTTTTCTCAGTGTCTTTGTGGTCCAAGAAGGCAATTCATGCTCTAGCCCAGGAGTCAGTAAACTTTGCTTAAAGAGCCAGATATTCGATATTTTAGGCTTTGCTGGCTATATGGTCTCTGTCATAACTTATCACTCCATCTTTGTAATACAAAAGCAGTTATACACAATATGTAAATAAATAAGCAAGGCTGATTTCCAATAAAACCTTGTTTCTAGAACAGCCAGCCAGCCCACGGGTTGTGGATTCCTGCTCTAGCGGATGTGATGACATCTGCATCACAGCCAGCAGGAGGAGGAAGGAGAATAGAAATGTATACCTTCAACATTTAGGAACATTTCTACTTACTTATCATTGCCTGAAATTTGTTCACAAGGCCTTACCAATCTGCAACAGAGTTGGCAAAATAGAGTCTTTAGTCTGACTATCAGCTGCTAAATATTGGGGAGGAGAACTATTACTGAGGAAGTAGGAAAGAGTAGATTTAGGGACAATTAGCATTCCCTGCATCAGTAAGCTATTTTTATGGGAGAAAGACACGTACTATATGACCTCACATGTAGAATGTTTAAAAAAAAAAACAACAGAGTTCATCGATACAGAGAACAGATTGGAGGTTGCCAGAGGTGAAGGTGGGGTGAGAGGTGGGGAGGGGGAAACACAGTGTGGGGGGAAGGCCAACATAGGTGAAGAAGTCAAAAGGCACAAACTTCCAATTATAAAATAGATAGGTCATGGAGATGTAACATACAGCATGGTGACTCTAGTTATTAATACTGTATTGCATATTTGAAAGTTGCTAAGAAAATAGATCTTAAAAGTTTTATGACACAAACACAAATGTGTAACAACATATGGTGATGGATGTTAACTAGACTTCTTGTGATCATTTTGCAATATATACAAATATCAAATCATTACATTGTGCACCTGAAACTAATATAATATTATATGTCAATTATACCTCAATAACTTAAAAAATGAATATCAGGTAAAAGGGAAAATGAACCCCTACCATCAGAACATTCCACTATAGCTCCTGAAAATTAATATAATATTACTATTCCTAGGTTCATTTTACATTGGAATAAAATGAGAACATGTATCTTTAATTAAAAAAATATTATTCTTATGTTGATCTAATTTTTCTGAAAAGTCTCTCTGGTAAACTTTCCCCAGCTTGGAATTGGCTTAAGAAAACAGAAGTTATGGAAACATATGGTCACTGAAGACAACTAATCCCAATCTACATGGCACATGAAGACATGAACAAAAGAATCAGCATTAACAGAATTCTTGGCCAAAAGCAGCCACATTTCTTATTTAAGAAAAATAATATGAAAGTGACATAATGCAACTTCACATTAAGGATGTTAACCAAGAATGGGACCCATCCCTTCACTAGATGCAGATATGGCTCCTAATATTCTAGTTGGGAAGCCTACACCTCATTCTTGCGGTTATATTTTGCAGTTCTATCATCTATTTTTCTCCACAAAATACTCTCTACCCTATAAGAAAGAGAACAAAAATAAGGAAAAGTGAGCTGTTGGCTCAAAAAGGTAGCTTCAACCTGATTGAGACCAAGAAGACCTAAAGTTGTCACCAGCCAGCTCAAAAGCTTCTCTCAGGAGCTTCCATTCACTGAATTCCTTAACTCCCCGTCTGAAATATCCTATCCCTAAATCTCTCAGAATGCCACCGCTTCCATAGGTACCTAAGAGCCTGAGTTCCCTGTGATTCAGCTCAAAATATGACACTACCCTCACCCTCCTTCTCAGCTGTTTAAAAAGGCAATACTTATAACAAAGCAGGGAAGGGGGAAGAGGAGCAGGGAGAAAAAAAGAATATAGATCTACCACAGCAAAAAGGATGCAAAAAAAGGCCAGTTTTCCCATCACCCTTGTAAAATATCTTCATGCATTACCATGACATATCCCTCCCCCTTCATTAAACACACACACACACACACACACACACACACGGAGGAGAAGGCTGTAGCTACCACCTCTTTATCATTCCCCAAAGAATCCACCCCTGTATTAGACACATAACCAGAATTGTGTGTTAGTGAATATGTTCATGCACAAACCTATTCAATCTTCTCATGTCTAGGGAAAGATCTCCAGTGACCCATCTGCTCTTTTACATGCCTACACTCCCATGTTAAAAAGGTATTATGCCCCCGAATGGTAAACACATATCACCTTTCCCTTGAACAAGTCACCTCTGGTAACTCTCCCCAGTGTTGCCCTATTCCCAAGGTCATGTCTCAGATACAGAAAAGAACTTTTCAGATCACTTTTGATGGCCCTCAGACAGCTATCTTGTGGTGCTCCTTGGACTGATGAATTAGCCTGCAGCAATGTGAAAGGGGGTAAGACAGTGAGACAAGATTTATGAGTTCCAGGTTTCTCTAGTATGACTCAAGTAATTCCCAAGACCAAATTATAGGCTATTGTGTGATGTCTCCACCATGAAAGGCATTTGTAAATATTTAGGCTGGTTTTATACAACAAAGAATTATTAACATGAAAGCATAATAATGGCATGTAATATATACATTCTCAGATTATGTAGATAATGGAAAGGTTTTTTTTTTCATTTTAAATTGTGAGATATAATGCATGCACAGAAAAGAATATATTGAAAAGTAGAAGCAAGGTTTTTGAAATATTTGGGGTTTTTAAGTTGTAACAGATATGTTCATTTTAAAGTAAGGTATATTTTTTTGCCTATTGACTTGGAAAACATAAAAAAATATCATCTTGTGATATAAAGTTTTTGGGGTATGTATCAGAAAGTCTTAAAAAATGTGTACACACTTCTACTGGAATTCCACTTCCAGGAAGTTATCCCAAGGAAATAATCTGACCAATGTATAATTATTTAGTTACAGGGATTATTGCTATGTTTTTAAAAAATCATATTCCCAAATTGGAAAAAAAATGTATCACAGAATCAATGAAATAAGTATAAAAGCAAATGTAAGATCTGGGAAGGAAAAAAAAAGGAATGTATAAGCAGGGTTGACAAACTTTTTCAGTATAGGGCTAGATAGTAACTATTTTAGTCTTTGTGGATCATTCAGCCTGTCACAGCTTTTCAACTCTGCAGTTATAGTGCAAAAGCCACTCTAGAAAATATGTAAGTGAACAAGCATGGCACTGTTCCAATAATACTTTATTTACAAAAAACAGGCTGGATTTGGCCACGCTGGCCATAGTTTGCCCATACCCAGGGTAAAGAAAACTCACAAGGCAAATACATAAGCAATCACTAAGTCCAGAAAGAGTGCATAGCCAACATTCACAGGACTTAATTATAAGAGTAGTAGAAATTCAGAGGTTGACTTCTCAACCCCAGTAAGTCTTCTATGCCGTGGTCAGGACCCTATGTGGGAAGGGGTAGGACCTGACACTTGGAATAAGGCTATCTGAGTTGATGCACTCAAGTATCTTGAATTCTTAGAATGCTCTGAGCCTTCTGGGCATGCAGAAGTAGCCTACTCTTCCCTGTAAAAGGCCAGTGCTGCCCCCCATGCTTGAAGATACTGAGACTTCTGCTTCACAAGTCAGCATGCGCCTTACTCAGGGTCCTCCCACACCTCCCCTCAGGTGACCAACAACTAAGCTGGCCAGGGAAGTCCTAGGCCTGTTAAGTGAAGAAAGGGACTGTGGGAAAAATAAGCTCCAGGGCCTTGCCAACAAATACTGGTGGGAGCTGAAAGAGTATATATGGACCTGGATCCTCCAGGTACTAGATAAAGAGGCCAGGGTGAGCAGGTCGGTGAAACAGAAGCTTGGAAGAGGGAGAGTTTATCAATATGGGAGAAGTCACCTGTGACACAGGATTTTAATATCCTGGCAAGGACCCTGAGAGACAAATCTAGTATGCTTCTAGAATTGCTCTTAGAAGCTTAGAAAAAGTGCCATTCACACTATGTAAAGTACAAGTGCTGGAAATGCTGTGGAAAATGGTAGAGGAAGGAATCAAAAGACCCAGAAGTGGGCATGCTAGAGGGAACATATTCTATAAGACCAGAAAACTCATCAGCTGACTACGTGTTGTAGGAGGGCCTGGAGGATGCTGCATTTCCTAAAGTGATAAGAGAAGTGCTGTTGAGAGGGTCACCAGCATCACCAAGAAGCTCAGTGGTGAATATCCTCCAGTGACAGCACTGCCATAGAAGAAGTTATTCAGAAATGGAGCTCAGAGCAGGAAATGGCTATGTAGTAGGTCTAGGCTTCGGTGTACACAGCCCTGCCACTTGGGCTATAGAAGCTGGCTGACCTATTGGTATTAGAGGTATCTGTGGTGGGGAAAAATATGCTATGAGGGGAATTTGTGCTCTATTTCCCCACAACTCTATGCTCCGTTGTTCCAGAGGTCTTCATTCTCAGAGGGAGAGTGCTCCCACATGGACACAGAAAGAGTCCCATAAAACTTTAAGCTACGACTGCTGCCCATTCCCTTTGTGCTGCTTGTGCCAAGAGGGAAAGGAGTGAGTCAGAATACTGACCCCGACCATTAGGAGGAGGCAGGATTGCTGTTACACGATGGAGACAGGAAGAACATGTTAGACACTGAGATGATCCACTTGGTGCTCCTGGGACTCTATTTTCCAGTCTTGACAGTAAATGGACAAGTATAGCAGCGATGACCTGAGAAGGACACAGTGACTAGGTGCTCAGACCACACAGGGTTGAAGGTCTGACTTACTTCACCAGGTGAGTCACCAAGATCAGTAAAGGAGCTAGCCAAAGACGAAGAGAATCTTTCTTTTCCCCTTGGTGAAATCTCTATTTTCCTACCTGGTATGTGAACAATGTGAACATGAGTCATAAAAGTCAGCTGCACTGAAACACTTCAGCCAGTTGTGGAAGAAGGAGAACATGGTTACCAGCTGTGACCTGGGAACCAGCTGTAGTGGAAGGTGCTATATATACTTCATCCCACTAGCCTACCTCTATTCCTCAGGAGAAGAGAACAACCAGAATCCTGGAAGAGTTGTTCTGGATGGAGTGGATTTATATGAAGGAGGTGGATCTGAGTAGTAGAAGAGGATAGAGTGCTACCCAGATCCCACTTCAGGACCAAGGCACTCGTTCCTCCAGCTGCTAGAAAGTCTGGGCTTTGCTGGCTTATAACTCATTCACTCTCCAGAAAATGCCTTCAGCCAAAAGAAGCTTCTTATCTGAAGTAACATGCTTTCCCTGGTGTCAGCCTACTTCTAATGGCTAGTCAATGTTTGAACATAAATATCTGGACTCAACTGGGACAACTGTGAAAGGTGACTTCAGAACTAGATTTCCTAAGAGGATCAGCTGGAGATCACCTCCACCCAACCCTGCTTCTCTTACATTTTTAGAGGTGTTATGCCCCAAAACATTCCTTAATAAACTTCTTGCCACAAATCTCAGAGTCTCAGGGTCTGTTTCCTGGGGGACCCAACGTATAGATTTCTGTTTCTGGGCTCTCTATTCTGTTCCATTGGTTTACCTACCTTTGTGCTAATACCATACTCTGTTAATGACTATAGACTTACTATAATATTAGAACATGTCCCCTACCTTATTCTTCTTCAAGTCACTTGGCTATTTGGGCCCTTTGTAGTTTCATAGATCTTTTAGAGTCAGCTTGTCAGTGTACAAAAAAAGTCTCATTCTGATTTTGCTTGTGACTGCTTTGAACCTAATGGGTCAATGTTTAAAGAACTGGCAGTTTTTTAAAAAAAATATTGAGTCCTTCACCCAGTGAATTTGGTATATCTTTATTTAGGTCTTTCAAAGGTATCTTAGTAAAGTTTTTATCATTTTTGCCATAGAGGTTTTATGCATATTGTGTTAAGTTTACTCTCAGCTATCTGACTTTTTAAAAATATTTACTTATTTTATTTATTTAGGCTGCACCGGGTCTTGGTTGCGGCATGCAGGATCTTTAGTTGTGGCATTCAGACTTCTTAGTTGTGGCAGCATGCGATTTGTAGTTGCAGCATGTGGACTCAGTTGCAGCAGGCATGTGTAATCTAGTTCCCCAACCAGGGATCAAACCCGGGTCCCCTGCATTGGGAGCACGGGGTCTTACCCACTGGACCACCAGGAAGTCCCTCAGCTCCCTGATTTTTTATGTTAATGAAAATGGCATCCTTCAAATTTAACTTTCCAACAATTCGTTGCTTGCATATAGAAATATTTGATTTTTTTACATGATTTTACATCCATCAGACTTGTTCATAATTTATAGGTTATATTGCATTTTCTACATATATACACTAACATCCACAATTATGATAGTTTGTTTCTTCCTTTGAAATTCATTTATTTCGTTTTCTTGCTTTGATGTGCTAGGATCTCCAGAAAAATACTGAGTAGTGTTGAAAAAAGCTTAAGGCAATGGAGAATAGCATAAGATGCAGCCAGATTTTGTAAAGCCTTATAGGTCATAGTAATGAATTTGGATTTGTTTTTAATTAAAATTTAAAATTATTGATAGCCTTATATAGAGTAATCAGTTTAATATTTTTCAAAGATTACTAGAACTTCTGTGTGGATAATGAATTAAAGGAGAGTAGAGAGAGAGACCCAATTTATTTCATGGACACAGATACAAAAATCCTTTTAAAAAAAGTTTGCAAACCACAACAATGACCAAAATGTATAGATATGAAAGTTTTATCAGAAATGCAAAGGTAGCTTAAGTTAGAGAATATCTAAATATAATTTTTATGTTACTATAAAAAGCATATGACCATGTCAAAAGAAGCATAAAGAACAAATTAAATGCCTACCAAGAATGTGTGTGTGTGTTTGTAAATTAAGCAAATTAGAAATAGAAGGCAACCACCTTAATCTAGTGAAAAGTTGCTACCAAAAACCTGTTATACATATCTATCTTAATGGCAGAATCTTAGAAATATTTCCTGTAAAATCAGACAGGACAGTGTTGCCCACTATTGCTGCTTTTATTTATAACTGTCTTAGACATCACAGGAACAGAAGAAAAATAAGTGGTGTAATGGTTGGAACAGGTGAAACAAGTCCATTATTATTTGCAGATGATATGGTCTTATATATAGATACTCTAAAAGAATCCAAAGACAGAAATTTAGACATAACAAGAGAGTTTAACAAAGTGACCAGACATAAGATTGATATTAAAAATCAATTGCTTTTCTCTACTCTAACAAATGTTAGAGCTGCATGCTCAGTATAGTAGCCCCTAGCCAATATGCTAAATTGTGACTAATCCAAATTAAGATGAGCTGTAAGTGTAAAATATATATCAGATTGCAAAGACAGTATTTTAAAAAATGTAATGTATTTTATTAATAATATTTATATAACCAAGTCAACATACAAAAACCAGTTGCATTTCTATACACTAGCAATAAACTAGCTAAAAATAATCAAATAAAACACTCCCATTTACAATAGCATCAAAAACAATAAAATATTGGGAATTCCCTGGTGGTCCAGTGGTTAGCACTCTGTGCTTTCACTGCCGAGGGTGCGAGTTCAATCCCTGGTTTGGGAGCTAAGATCCCACAAGTCACGAGGCACAGCCAAAATAAATAAATAAATAAATAAGTAAATACTTAGAAATAAATTTAACCAAGGAGGTGAAAGATCTCTACACTGAAAACTATAAGACAGTGATGAAAGAAATTGAAGAGAACACAAATAAATGTAAGAATATCCCATGTTCATGGATCAGAAGAATTAATATTGTTAAAATGTCCATACTACCTAAAGCCATATAGATTTGATGCAATTTCTATCAAAATTTCAATAGCATTTTTCACAGAAATAGATAAAAACAATCCTAAAATTCATAGGGAACCACAAAAGACCCCAAATAGCGAAAGCAATCCTGAGAAAGAAGAACAAAGCTGGAGACATCACACTTCCTGATTTCAAACTATACTAATAAAGCTATAGTAATTATGACAGTATGGTACTGGCACAAAAACAGACACAGAGACTCATGGGAACAGAATCAAGAGCCCAGAAATAAACCCACATGTATATGATCAACTAATATTAGACAAGAGAGCCAAGAACACTCATGGGGAAAGGATAGTCTCCTCAATATAGGGTGTTGTGAAAACTGGATATTCACGTGCAAAATAATAAAATCGGACCCCCCTCTTACACTTCTCACAAAACTTAACACAGAATGAATTAGAGACTTAAGTGTAAGATCTGAAATCATAGGACTTCTAAACGAAATTACAGGAAAAATCTTCCTGGCATGGCTTGGCAATGAGTTTTTGTATTGGATACCAAAGCACCAAGCAACAGAAGCAAAAGTAAACCCATAAGACTATATCAAGCTAAAAAGCTTCTGCACCAGACACACAAAATTTAACAAAATAAAAAGGCAACCTACTGAATGGTAGAAAATGTTTGAAGCCATATATCTGATGAGGGGTTAATGTCCAAAATGCATAAGAAGTCATACAATGCAATAGCAAAAAAAACAAAAACAAATAATCCACTTTAAAAATTGGAAAAGGGCCTGAATAGACATTTTTTTTTTCCAAAGAAGATATACATGGTCAACAGGTACACGAAAAGGTACTCAACATCACTAATCATGGAAGTGCAAATCAAAACTACAATGAGATATCACCTTACACTTGTTAGAATGGTTGTTATCAAAAAAAGAGAGAGTGAGAGAGATAAGTGTTGGCAAGGATATAGAGAAAAGGGAATCCTTGTGCCCTGTTGGTGGGAATGTAAGTTGGTGCAGCCACTATGGAAAACACTATGGATGTTCCTCAAAAAATTAAACACAGAATTACCATATAATCCAGAAATCCAACTTCTGTGTATACATCTGGAGAAAATGAATTCACTGTCTCAAAGAGATATCTGCACCTCCATGTTCATTGCAGCATTATTCAAAATAGCCAAGACATAGAAACAACCTAAGTGTCCTTCAAAATTTAAATGAATAAGGAAAATTTGATATATGTACAGTGGAATATTATTTGGCTGTAATAAAGGAGAAAACCCTGCCATTTACAACATGGATGAATCTTGAGGGCATTAACTAAGTAAAATAAGTCAGACAGAGAAAAACAAACACTATATGATCTCACTTATATGGACTGTACAAAAGCCAAATTCACAGGAAAAAAAAAGGTAGCTTGGTGGTTGCCAGGGGCTGGGAAGTAGGGGAAATGGGGAGATGTTTGTCAAATGGTACAAGCTTCTAGTTATAAGGTACATAAGTTCTCTGGACCTAATGTACAGCATGGTGACTGTAGTTAACAATACCATATTGTATACATGAAAGTTGCTAAGAGAGTAGATCTTAGATGTTCTCACTGCACAGAAAATAATGGTAACTATATGAGGTGATGAAAGTGTTAACTAACCTTATTGTGGCAATCATTTCACAATATATACTTGTAGCAATCATCCCATTGTACAACGTAAACTTACATGATGTTATATGTCAATTATATCTCAATAAAGCTGGAAAAACTATATAAGTTACATGTTTAAATGATAATTTGATATATTGGATTAAATAAAACAATTTAATATTAATTTTACCTGTTCTTTTTATGTTTTAACCATAAATATTAGAAAAATTTTAATTATACTCATGAAGAGTTTCCAGAAGAACAGATAGAAGACCTTGACACATCTTTTCTCCAAAAGAAGCAACTAAAAAACTGATGAATTACTAGAAACAACCATTTCAGAACTCTGGAAATTAACTAAAGGTATACAAGTTGAGAAACATTTATTCAAGAAAAACTACTGAGCCTCGGTAAGAACAATAGGGTCTGTGACATTTTAACTTGGAACTTGTTCCATCCTCACTTTCCCCGACTCAGCAACATGGTATTATAGACCTTGCTGGTGCCAGAAGGGATTGATATGATTTGGAGTTCCAAGGAAAAGCCCCATGTCCACAGCTCTGTTAAAAACAATAGTGCTTGGTAGCAAACAGTCAAAGGCCAACACGGAAGCTGCCTAAGGCTGTAATAACAATAGGGGCAAGCAAGAGACCAGCCAAAAGTTTAAAATGAAGGGAATAAGACAGTTCAAATAAGGATATGAAAACTCTGACTTTTTCCTGCTGATTTGGAACGCTGTGCACACGGGTAGGCCTACATTCACACACAGGAAACACCAGAGAGGACCCCAGTCTACTGTTCATATCTGACTGACATTTAGACCCTGTGCAAGCAAGAAGTGAAAGCCCAGGCAGACTTGTTAACTCCCTGAATTTTGAATGCATTCCCTAACCCATACATAGATCACCTTTGCACTGAATGGAAGCCTAACCAACTCAAAGTGATAGAGTAGGGTAATTAAATGGTTAATTTGAATATCCCACTGGAGGATTGAAGACAGAGAGAGAATTTTAAGGGAGTCTGCAAGACTGTTGTAAGCTAATGACCATGCAAGAAAAGAATCCAGTAACCTAGCAACAATCTACACTACTTGAAGGAAGACCAGGCACATTCAAGCACCAGGCACACTCAAGCCACAAGTCCTGTTAATTAAAATGCAAGACAGTAGATATGGGTTCTGAATCTTGTTACATGAATTCAGGGAGTTAATGGTTCTTGAAGAGTAGCATTTCTGCATGTGGCCAAGGCAGGAATATAGGTGAAAGGGGAAAAAAAACTAGGTGAAAGGGGACATTATACTGAAACCTGATATGAAGTACCATATTTTAGTATATGTTACCACCCCTCTGCTAATATACGTATGTTTAACTAGTACCATGACAGTCCCATTTAGACCATATAGGGCCAAAGGAGGAACTAATGATGTAAGCCTTGATATCTACCACAAAATGAGGAAGAAGGTGGTCTTCTCCCCTCCCCACTTTTTCTTTGATTATAAAAACATAGGCTGCTTTGTTCTTGGGGCTGCTGTGCTCCCTTGCCTGCCCATTTGTATCTCTCACAAGCATCCTATGCTAATAAGCTCACTCTTTGCCAATCACTTTGCCTCACACTGAATTCTTTCTGCATTGAGAAAAAAGAACCTGAGCTTCAATAAGTCCTGACACCAGGTGAGCAGTTTCAATTAAAAGACAGTGGGTGTGAGTCGTCTCCTAAGTCAGGGATCATGGGTTCAAGTCCCAATCTGAGTTTTGGCTGAGTTCGAGTCACATTCAAGAAGGAGTGCGGTTTCAGCAGCATTCAATCTGACTGACTACTAAACTATGCTGACCCAAGGTAATCCCTAGGAAGCCAGAAATTACAACAACCCCAGGAGGTGGTATCAGAACAATATATTATCTAAAATGTCCAGTTTTCAACAACAACAAAAATAAGACGTGCAGATAAACTGGAAAGTGTGGCTATACACAGGATAAAAAGGCAGTCAATAGAAACTGTCCCTAAGGAAGCCCAGATATTGGGTGCAATTCATAGAGACATCAAATAGGTATTAGAAATATGTTTAAAGAACTAAGTGAACTAAGTGAAACCATATTTAAAGAGTTAAATGAAAGCTTGACAAAAATTCACACACACACACACACACACAACCAAATAGAAATTCTGGAGTTGAGAAGTAAAATAACTGAAATGAAAATTTTACTAGAGGGTCTCAACAGCACAATTGAGGCTGCAGAAGAAAGGATCAGCTGAATTTGGTGTAGATCAATGTAGATTATTCAGTCTAAAGAACAGAAAGTTAAGGGATGAAAAAAAAATAATGAATGGAGTCTCAGAGACTTGTAGGATACCATTCAGCATATCAACCAACGTGTAATGAAAGTCCCAGAGGAGAAGCAAGAGAAAAAAGGGCAGAAAAAATATTTGAAGAAATAATGGTTGAAATTTCTCAATCTGATGAAAAACATGAATCTACACGCCCAAGAAGTCAATGAAATTCAAATAAGATATAATCAATGTTACAACACTTTGACACATCACAGTCAGACTGCCAAAGGACAAAGAGAGAATCTTGAAAGTATGTGGAGTATCTTTTGATGTGCTTCTCAGTCATTTGTATATCTTCCTCGGAAAAAATGTCTATTCAGATCCTTCACCCATTTTTAAATTGGGTTCTTTGCCTTTTTATTATTGAGTTGTAAGAGTTCTTTACATATTCTATATACAATGCCCTTATCAGATATATGATCTACCAATATTTTCTTCCATTCTGAGATTGCCTTTTCACTTTCTTGATAGTGTCCTTTGAAGCACAAATGCTTTTAGTTTTGATGAAGCCCAATTTATTTTCTTTTATTGCTTATTCTTTTGATGTCATGTCTAAGGATATATTGCCAAATCTGAGATCCTGAAGCTATACCCCCATGTTTTCTTTTAAGAGTGTTATAGATTTAGCTCTTAGCATTTAGGTCTTTGATACATTTTGTGTTAATTTTTGTATAAGTTATGAGGTAAAGGTCCAATTTTATTCTTTTACATGTGGTAATCTAGTTGTTCCAACATCACTTATTGAAAAAATTACTCTTTCTCTATTGAATGGCCTTGATGCCCTTGTCAAAAATCAGTTGAGTATGGACCTATGAGTTTCTGAATGCTCAGTTCTATTCTACTGTTTTAGATATCTACCTGTATGCCTTTACCCTTCCCCCATCTTCATTACCATTGCTTTGTAGTAAGCTTTTATATGGAGAAATATGGATCCTCCAACTTTTTTTTCAGGCTTGTTTTGACTATTCAAGGTCCCTTACAATTCTACATGAATTATAGGATCAGCCTGTCAGTTTCTACAAAGAAGCCAGCTGGGATTTGGATGCGGATTCCATTGCATCATTAGATTAATTTGGAGAGTACTGTCATCTTAACAATACTGTTCATCTTCTGATGAACATGGGATATTTTTCCATTTATTTAGACCCTCTAATTTCTTTCAATGATATTTTGTTATTTTCAGTATACAAGTCTTCCACTGTTTTTGTGAAATTTGAACCTAAGAATTTGATTCCTTTCAATGAATGTTATCATAAATTGAATTGTTTTCTTATTTTCATTGTTAGATTATTCATTTAAAGTGCATAGAAATACAATTGATTTTTATTTATTGATCTTGTATCCTATGACCTTGCTGGACTCATTTATTAGTTTTAATAATGCTTTATTGGATTCCTTGAGATTTTCTGTACATAATTTCATGTCATCTGTGAATGGATATAGTTCTACTTCTTCTTATTCAATACAGATGCCTTTTATAACTTTTCCCTGTCTAAATTGCCCTGACTAGAACATTCAGTACAATGTTGAAGGAAAATGATGTGCACAGACATCCTTGTCTTGTTCCTGACATTAGGTAGAAATCATCCAGTCACTTACCCTTCAGGATCATGTTAAACATGAATTTTCATAGGTGCTCTTTATCAGGCTGAGGATGCTTCCCTGTATTCATAGTTTCCTTCTATTTATTTATTTATTTATTTATTTATTTATGGCTGCATTTGTTCTTCATTGCTGGTCACGGGCTTTCTCTAGTTGTGGCGAGTGGGGGCTACTCTTCATTGTGGTGTGCAGGCTTCGCATTGCGGTGGCTTCTCTTGTTGTGGAGCATGGGCTCTAGGCACATGACCTTCAATAGTTGTGGCTCACGGGCTCTAGAGCGCTGGCTCAATAGTTACGGTGCATGGGCTTAGTTGCTCCACAGCATGTGGGATCTTCCTGGACCAGGACTGGAACCCATGTCTCCTGCATTGGCAGGCAGATTTTTAACCACTGCACCACAATGGAAGCCATATTAATAGATTCTTGAGTGCTTTTATCACATTGAATTTTGTCAAATGCCTGTGTCTACTGAAATGATTAAGTGGTTTTTATCCTTTATTCTATTGATATGATGCATACCCTTTTCTCCTCAAATAATTTTAAAAACAACTGCATAAAACAATAATTATAGTGCTCACTTCAGCAGCACGTATCCTGAAACAATTATAAAACATTGTTGGTCTCATAATGTTAAAGATATACTTTACAGTAAAATAGCACAAAGGAGGGGGTAGGAAGAGAAACATATTTGAACAGTTTCTGTGTAATATTGGAATTAAGTTAACATTAATCTGAAATTGTTTTTTAACTTAAAATGCATATTTTATTCCTCACTTGAAAATATCTGTTTAACACAAAAGAAGAAAGTAAAAGAGGACAGAGGCACCAAAAAAGATATGAGATATATCCAAAACAAATACCAGGAACACCCCACCCCCACCCCAGTCAAAGCCTCCGCCAGGCAGCACAGGTCCTGGTGGCCTGCGTGCTGCCCCCAACAAAGCCTCCTTTGGCCATGCAGGCCCCAGTGGGCTGTGAGCCATCCCCCTCCAAAGCCTCCTTTGGCCATGCAGGTCCCAGTGGTTTGTGCCATGCCCATGGAAGCCTGCACCCCAGATGGCTTACACTAGCACACATGCTCCAGGCCAGCTTCAGGAGCAGAAGCTGGTGAGAGGAACACACGCAGAGGTGGGTCCGACAAAGCAGGTCCAGAGACCTACCTAGAGGTCTTGCAGGGCCTCCTGGGAAGTCAGGGGCTGACTGTAGCTCTCTGTGGGTGCAAGGACAATAATAGCGGAGGCACCAGGGAAATTTTTACTTTTTAAATTTTTTTATCTTTTAATTTTATTTTTTACTTTTATTTTTAAAATATATTTATTTCTAATTTTTTTGAGCATAATCATATAATGCTTTTAATAAAGGCAAATAATATAAGGCAACAGGAGAAAGGTAATTCAAAGAAACATCCAGGAACAAGCTTCCCAATGTCCTTATTTGCCTGAAGACATGATTCATCATCTCTGAATGAAACTGCTGTTATTTGTGCTGATGTACATGCGCTGAAACTTGGTTTCAGGAGAGCTCAGGCAGAAGTTTCCTGCAGAGTCTAGTCACCTAGTGAAGATAGGATATCTAACTGATTACCTCAAGTGAAAATTATCAATAAACAAATTAGTCATACGTTCGACTCAGGAATTCTTTTTTTTTACAACTTTATTGGAGTATAATTGCTTCACAATGGTGCATTAGTTTCTGCTTTATAACAAAGTGAATCCGTTATACATATACACATGTTCCCATATCGCTTCCCTCTTGCATCTACCTCCCTCACACCCTCCCTATCCCACCCCTCCAGGCGGTCACAAAGCACAGAGCTGATCTCCCTGTGCTATGTGGCTGCTTCCCACTAGCTGTCTACCTTACGTTTGGTAGTGTATATATGTCCATGCCACTCTCTCGCTTTGTCCCAGCTTACAATTCCCCCTCCACATATCCTCAAGTCAATTCTCAAGTAGGTCTGTGTCTTTATTCCTGTCTTACCCATAAGGTTCTTCATGACATTTTTTTTCTTAAATTCCATATATATGTGTTAGCATACGGTATTTGTCTTTCTCTTTCTGACTTACTTCACTCTGTATGACAGACTCTAGGTCTATCCACCTCATTACAAATAGCTCAATTTCGTTTCTTTTTATGGCTGAGTAATATTCCATTGTATATATGTGCCACATCTTCTTTATCCATTCATTGGATGATGGACACATAGGTTGCTTCCACCTCCGGGCTATTGTAAGTAGAGCTTCAGTGAATATTTTGGTACATGACTCTTTTTGAATTATGGTTTTCTCAGGGTATATGCCCAGTAGTGGGATTGCTGGGTCATATGGTAGTTCTATTTGTAGTTTTTTAAGGAACCTTCATACTGTTCTCCATAGTGGCTGTACCAATTCACATTCCCACCATCAGTGCAAGAGTGTTCCCTCTTCTCCACACCCTCTCCAGCATTTATTGTTTCTAGATGTTTTGATGATGGCCATTCTGACTGGTGTGAGATGATATCTCATTGTAGTTCTGACTTGCATTTCTCTAATGATCAATGATGTTGAGCATTCTTTCATGTGTTTGTTGGCAATCTGTATATCTTCTTTGGATAAATGTCTATTTAGGTCTTCTGCCCATTTTTGGGTTGGGTTGTTTGTTTTTCTGTTATTGAGCTGCATGAGCTGCTTATAAATTTTGGAGATTAATCCTTTGTCAGTTGCTTCATTTGCAAATATTTTCTCCCTTTCTGAGGGTTGTCTTTTGGTCTAGTTTATGGTTTCCTTTGCTGTGCAAAAGCTTTGAAGTTCCATTAGGTCCCATTTGTTTATTTTTGTTTTTATTTCCATTTCTCTAGGAGGTGGGTCAAAAAGGATCTTGCTGTGATTTATGTCTTAGAGTGTTCTGCCTATGTTTTCCTCTAAGAGTTTGATAGTTTCTGGCCTTACATTTAGATCTTTAATCCATTTTGAGCTTACTTTTGTGTATGGTGTTAGAGAGTTAAGTGTCAAGACACTTTTTAAGAGGGACCTCATTAAAATGGAAAAGAATTTCTCATTTGACGTAGGTAATTTTTATGAAATTGCCAGGACTATCTTTTGAAATGGATTTTATTACTTGAAAAACTTTATTTTTTTTTACCTAGAGTTTGATGAAGAGATGCTAAGTAATACTGAAGAATGGAAAGATAGTATTATGCACTTCAACAAATCAACTTGGAAGGTCAATTCTCAGTTACCAATTTTATGCCAACACATGTTCAGTAGAGTGGGTCATAATGCTGATTATGAGAGTCTTTTTTCACTAAAGAATAGTAGTGGACAAAAGAATGAAATAAGGGACTTCCCTGGCCATCCAGTGGTTAAGACTTCCCCTTGCAATTCAGGGGATGCAAGTTCAATCCTTGGTTGGGGAGCTATGATCCCACATGCCTTGCAGCCAAAAAAAACAAAAACAGAAGCAGTATTGTAACAAATTCAATAAAGACTTAAAAAATAGTCCACATTAAAAAAACTTAAAAAAAAATGAAAGTTTATGTACAGTTTAAATAGAACACAGATTATAACTGCATTAAATGTCTAAGCAAATTCTACAAAACAAGGAACTGTTGAGATCCAAACCATCAGGGAAACATAATTAAAGAGATGTAATTTAGATATGTAGAGTTTGTTTCAGATAAATAATAAAAAATTATTTTGTAGTAGAAGTATGTCCCATGTAATGTTTCTTTTATTTTAATATATGTAGTTGATTCTCGTTATTTGCAGGAATTAGGTTTTATAACGTTGCTGAAAACACTGAATTGGTGACTAGTTACTCATCACTCCTAGGAGAAATAAGGTTGGGTTTCTGTGAGCCTCTGGTTCACAATACTTTCATCATCCAATCAGCCCATAATTTTTTTTTTTTTTTTTTTTTTCTTTTTGCGATATGCGGGCCTCTCCCTGTTGTGGCCTCTCACGTTGCGGAGCACAGGCTCCGGATGCGCAGGCCCAGCGGCCATGGCTCACGGGCCCAGCCGCTCCGCGGCATATGGGATCCTCCCAGACCGGGGCACGAACCCGTATCCCCTGCATCGGCAGGCGGACTCTCAACCACTGCGCCACCAGGGAGGCCCCAATCAGCCCATAATTTTTGAAATGTGGTTTTCTGTTTACAAATACCTCATCTAGGGCTTCCCTGGTGGTGCAGTGGTTGAGAGTCTGCCTGCCGATGCTGGGGCCACGGGTTCATGCCCTGGTCCAGGAGGATCCCACATGCTGCGGAGTGGCTGGACCCGTGAGCCGTGGCCGCTGGGTCTGCGCTTCCGGAGCCTGTGCTCCGCAACGGGAGAGGCCACAACAGTGAGAGGCTGGCGTACTGCAAAAACAAAACAAAACAAACAAACCTTACCTAATAAACCTCGATGATTCATTAACATTCACCTCATGACCAAAAGCACTATTACTCATGTCTGAATGAAGCTTATCTAACATTCATATTTTCTCCATAAGGTGCATGATAACTTTCTTGCTTTTAGAAACACTACATAGCACTTCAGCACTACACTTAGGGGCCATTTTAAACAGGGAAGTCACCAAGAAAAAGCACAAAAATGTACTATTAAATAGACTGCGAAAAAGGCACTTCTTTTCAGTATGAGAACTGGAAAAGAAGGCAGAGCATTGCCTTGCTTGACTTCAGCTGGGAATGTACACATTGAGAAATTTTTTGCTGCTCTGCTCATGCCCATGAATAAGCATGACGGCACTATGAGTATTGATTTGGGGGGTTACAAATAAATTTTAATGAGTAGCTGAATCCACCAATAATGAGGATTGGTTATATATAAGTATTAACTGGTATGGACCTATTTCCACAATACATTGAGAAGAAAAGTTACAACATGAAACTTAACTAAAACTTTAGAAGCATTCCCTTTACAAAGAGGAATAAGGCAAGGATGTCCCTTATTGTTGCTTCTAAGAGAGAAGGTGGTGAAACAGAATAAAGAACATAGCCCTTTGGGTCCAGGAAAAAACTCTCACTGGTGGTGAACTGGGATGAGGTTCAGATGGAGGTGAAACATCAGCTTATGCAATAGCTGGAGGCACTTGAATAGTATGGGGACAATTGCAGTTGTAAGAGTTATTGAGTTGTCTGCCTTTGGTCAGTTGTTTTAAAAGCTCTGAAAATGGAAACTGAGAAGATCAGGTCAGCCAGCTGTCAACTTAAGGCACACTATTGACTCAGCTGTCTCCTGTAGCCACAGGGAAGACTGTGTTGAAAATTAGACCCAGGGCAACAAAGCTACAAAGTAAACTGAGTGCATAGCCTAAATGGTCTCTAGGCTAAAGTTCAGAACTCTGAGAAGCACATCTCTAGTGTATTTAATATATTGTCTTTCCAATTCACTCTCTAACCTTTATTTAAATATATACGTATCCTCGAAAACATGTGGTGTAGTTGCAGTTTTTAAATATCTGCCTAAATGATATTGTTTTATAAATCACATTTTCTTCTTCATTCAGCATTAACTTTTTAGGTCTATTTATATTGCTATATGTCAATTTAGCATAAATTTAGCAAAATTGTTCATTGCTTTTAACTAATGTGTAGTATATATCCATTTTACTTATATCCATTCCCCTAGTTGAGTCCTAAGGAGATGAAAGCCAGTAAGAAATTATCTGTGATAAGAAATGATTGGGACCTTCAGAATTGTGAATTCTGATACAAAATTTCAGTTCTTTTTGTTTCTGTGCTGTACCCACCCTCTGGTATTCTCAAAATTTTAAGCCTATTCCTCATAAAAGGTACCTAGTCTTTGGAGAATCAAGGAGAAGTCTGTGTCAATACTTGGTACAAAATGTTCTGAAGCAAAGACAGCAACTGCAGATGAGATGGTATAAGGGAATTGAGGGATAGAGCCAGGAATGGGAATTTAGAGTGAGAGGTGACAGGAAGCCACCAGAGAAGTTAACACCTCTATAGAAATCATCAGAATACTCTGAAGGATACTGTACTTCCTACAATTACATGAAATAGGAGCTTGATATTTATACATTAAAATAAAAGGTAGCCCCAGAAGATTTGGAGACAAATATATATTACATGTTTTCATATGCTTATGTAGGATTCTACAATATTCATAGGAAATTTAGAACTTAGGAATTTACTTAGGCAAATATATTTTCCCTTCAGTGGTTTCACTGGATGGTTGATAGTTGAGACTATTGGTAGCAGGTGTTGAGAAACTAATTGATTAACCTAGTTCCAAAGCCCTTTCATTAGAGATAGTGAAAATTGACAAGGAGATTGGAAAGATCAGCTTACCCTATTCCCAAAAGAACCTCTGAATTAAATCACTCCTGGCACCCCTCCACTCCCCACCTTTGATACACTGCAAAGTGCACTGTGTATCAGGGAATGTTTCTGGCACTGTTTGATGATTGGATCCTGCTTCATGGTGTGCTGTATGAATCTCCTCACAACCAGTCTCAGGAAATATTGGAGAAACCTGGGATGTTATCCATCTTAGGCAGCATGGGATGCACGGGAGACCCTTTGTGACTTGCTGTTGAACAGTGAATAAGGCACCCTGGGACCTTTGATGACCTTGATGTGCTGGAGATAAACTGAGTCATTGTTTCATCATGAGGAGCCCTTGATGATATATCACCTTGAAAAGTGCTTTTTTTAAGACGAACTCCTTTGATCTTGCTGAAAGATGAACTCAGCCTGGTTTCCCTAATGACTAAGTAAAGTAAGTTGCTTTGTACTTTGCTGTATGAGTTGAAGCAGCCAGTAGAACGGGTTAAACACAAGAGCTTTGGAGCAAGTAAGTCCTGAGATTGAATCTCGGTTCTGGTACTTGATAACTTGACTGCAAGCAAGTAACCAATGATCACTTTACAGTGTTGTTTAGATTATTAAATGAGATCATGTATACAAAGTAGTTAGCACATAATGAGTATTTAATTGATAGCTAAAAACACAAAAAAAATCTAATTAAATACAGATTGGTAATTATCAGTAATAGCAACTTAGAAATTATAAACTCATAAAGGTTTATAGCTTTGTAAAGATTTCTCCATATAGCTGACAATCTTTTGTTAAACGTAATTTACACAACAATTTAGACTTTTACTCTGGAACTCTGCTTTCAGAGATGACTGTTTCCTATATCTGAAGTTAAACTTGTAGAATGTCTGTGCTAGAATATATGATAAGAATATTCCTCTGGTTGCTCTTCAAAGCTAAGATTTTCTTTATATATGGTTTAACTTAAGGATTTCTTAGACATACTTGTTCTTGTGTTGAGACAAAGTTACCAGATTGGACAGATTTTCTGGTGTTAGTAGTAGATTCTGAGAAATTAGACAGACTTTTTATTAAGTCCTCTGACACAAGGTATTCATTTTCCAGGTAACTGACTTAATAGAAAGGGTTAAGGTGCCAGGTAAGATTATTAAGCCAACTGGCCCAGGGATTCTGGGAGTAAATTTCAACCTTTGATTTAATCCAACTTAACCCAACTGAGCAAAACAACCAAAAGCAGCTTCCATAAACAACCTACAAATATGTACTGGGTTGTAGCCACTGAGATACCAAAGATAATATAAATCAGGTCCTTGTCTCCAGTCAAAGCACATAAGCCACAGAGAGTAAATAGGAGCACCATACATGTCGACCTCCTCCTGATCATGACACACTTTCAAATATTAGACCTTAATATTTAAGTGGCAGACAAACTTGAATATTCAAAATGACACTAAAATAAGATAGCAGCAACTACAAAGCAGACTCCACTACTGGGTAACATTGTTTTGTGATGTCTATAAATCCCTCTGTAGGGGGCCTTTCCACTTGGCTGTCTTTTAACTTTCTATTGTTGTTTGAGCAAAACTGTGCACTGTCCTGACCACATTCTCTTTTAGCCTCACAAGACAAAGATCCTTCATGTGCCAGGAAAAACGGGGAACTTTTCTTTGCTGCCAGCTTAATTTATGCCTCTATATGCCTCAAGCTGAGTCCCACTTTACCTCGCAAGATGGCCCAGTCTACTCAGATAAACATTCCAACTGATAGATGTCCCTGAAATAGTAGGTGTAATCAATTGTAGAACCAATACATTTCACACTATGGGCAAAATTGGTCATCATATTTTGGTGGTTCCAGGCACACCAGTGTGCCTTGGCCAACTGATTAAGGACCTCATCTCTAACCAGAGTAGTCAAGAGCAGGGAGATGGGTGGGAACTCATGTAGTCAGAGATAGCATGTTAGAGATAGACCTCAAAGGATGGGTAAGATTTACAATTGTAGATGCATAAATGGTGGCTATTCCAGGTGAGGAGAATAACGTCTGTTTCATTCTACAGCATAAAGAATTTTCACTTCCAATTTTCCAAGTATCTTTTCAACTTCACTTCTTCACTTCTTAACATGGGGTACAATCTCCATAACAATTCAATTTATCCAAAGTACGTGGCACACATTTTCTACACTATTAGATCATGAAATGACAGGGCCCTCCTTTCACCTAACAAGGTACAAGGTACAAACCCACATGTTATTGGATTTATGCCTGCAAGAGTCCAACCGTGCCCTCCCAAATCTGATTTCTGACTTTCTCTTTTATCCATCGAATGTTTGTCAGAACACAAAATCCCCTTGACACTTTTCAGGACCAACCCTACCTGACTCCTTCCCAGCATTTGTCACTGTCAGCCTTTCCCTCATTTAAACCCTTCTCTCACTTACTCTGACACCAAACTCTTGGTTCTCCTCTCCTTCTGATCATTCCTTCTCAGGCTCTTTTCCTCTGTCCCTGAAGTGCTCCCCAGGGCTCAGATTTTGGCCCTCTTCTCTCTTCTCACTCTACACGCTCACAACGGGAAACTGTCTGGGGATCTTTAGAACTGCGAAATACCTTATTTGAGGTAAGCAAGCCCCTTAACGGGGCTCACTAGCTCTCAGACATTACTCTGCACTGGTTAACTAAAACTGACTCACAGGAATAAATAATGGGGAAAAGTTTGTTAGGGAAACTTCCAGCTACCGAATCTGCCCAGGAGGCAGGGATCACAACAGGAAAGATTTTGTAAGGAGTCTCAACTGAAACTTATTTTTTTTGTTCTTATCAGGAACACAGGCCTTAAAAAGATAAGCACCTCTGAGCTTGTTTCCTAAGACATCTTATTTATCAGAATCCATTTTTAGACAGGACGTTCCAAGCGGGCTGGACTACACAATCGCGTTCACTGAGCTAACCCCAGCACCAGCCTGGGCCTAGCACCGAGACGGTTTGGGGTTTGTCTATTGCACGGTGGCTCTGCCTGACAGTTCAGCCGTGCTGCGGCCCACTGGGGTGGGAGAGCAGGAAACGGAGCCAAGGTTGGCTCGGCTAAGAGGTGCTGCATTCAGCATAACTCCTCGAGTAGCAGCAGACACGTGCCACAGGCTTAAGTCGTCTCCTCCTGACTTCAGCCAGGTTCTCCCGCAATGAAAACAATCTAAGGAGTCGCCTCAGCCACTGCACATCTCAGGGCCGGGACTGCTCCGCCCACGCAGCAGCGTGGTGGAGGGCCGGGCGCGGCCCTGACGTCACACTGGGCCCCGCCCCTTAGGGGCGGGGCGGGAGCGCGGGAGCTCTGTTACGCAGGCGCCTTCGTCCTATATAAGTGGCGCTAGAGGCCGACGGTGGGGTTTTGGGGAGATGGTTTTGCTGTCATTTTGTAGGGTGTGTGTCGCAGCGACAGGGATTGAAGACGGCGGTTTGGTGACAGTTATTGGCCAAAGGGCCTTTTGCTTTTGAGGAGGTAAGGTTTCGGATAGGGTGTTCTGGGCTGGGCGGTTTCCCAGTGTTTTAGGTCTCGAAAGCCAGGTGTCAGAAAAACGACGGGATTCGGGGCCTCGGCGACCGGGGTTTCTTCGGGACACAGCTCTGCTCGTGGCATTTGAAACCTAAAGTTGCCCCGGTGTCATGGTAGATTTAAAATCCTAGGGCGGAAAGGCCTCGGCTCTGCCGCTGACTCGTCTCAGAGAGGCCAGGCCACTCATATCACGGCTCCTTAGGCCCGTGACCCGTCCCGCCGATCAGAGTGAGACCCTGCGAGAGCCTCCTGGGGCAAGTGTTGTCCTAGATCAAGGCTTACTCTGGGTCCCTGGCCTCGGCCGTTTGTAGCATTCTGGGATTTTCCGAGGTCAGACTTCTGCCTCTGAGTGCGCCAAAGGCCCTGGCCAGGTGCCCTGGCGGAGAGGCGAGGGGTGGGGACTGGGCGTCCGAGGAACTGCTCGTTTGCGAGTCCAGGTGGTGGAATTTAGCTCGTGCTTGTGAGAGGTAAATACGGAGAGGCTCATCCTTTGTGCGAACTGTTTTTTTCCTAAAGTGGAGCATAGTATTGTTGCATCAGATGTGCATTTCTGATACTTTTGGATCACCCTGTCCTTGATTACTTAAGTAACCATGAAACGCTTATACTATTCTTAGGAAACAGCGCTCCAAACTGACCACGTCAACCACCTGGTCTTATTTTAGAGCTATCTTTGTATGATTGTGCTCCATACATACACCCACAGGCTTCTTGTTATCCATTACATACAGTCCTCTTGGAGCCATCTAATCATAACTTTAACCTACATAGATATTTTTATATAGATAACATCAAATTGTCGGGTAATATAGGGTGTTAAAGGGCAGTAGAGAATCAGGTTTCTACGATGGATATAAACATCTGATGTTTGTTGTATCTGATGTTTTTATTGAAGGATGTCCGATGATTCTAACATGTAGGATTCTTTGTTAATAAGAAATAGTGTGATAATTCTAGCTAGTTTTTCTCTTTTTTTGTATGCGAAGGAACCTAATCTGTATAACCTGGATCTGGGATTCTTCTCTTGGCCTCCTGAGAAAATATTTCTGAACAGTAGTGGTGGGGGGGGACGGCTTCCTATCAGCTGAATTAAATTTAAAGTAATGAACTTGGCTAGAGAAATAAAAACCTTTGGCTCTCCCAAGATGCTTATTTTAATATTTGCATATTGATAACTGTGGTTATTTAAGAATTCTGCCTTGGTGAGCTAGTTATGGCCTACTGATAGTAGAAGGAAAAAACCAAAACTGAAGCAGACACACGTGTTTTGCAAAAAATGCATTATAATAATCATAGTAATAAACCTCAGTCATCAGATGTTGTAATTTTGCTTGCTATGATTTAAGAATGCTTAACTAAACAATTTTAAAGAGTTCCTATGTGGTTAAAATATAATTTGGGTAATTGAAGGGTTAGAAGAATTCCACTAGAAATATAATTTTTTTGATGGCTTTTCTGATGGTCTTTTGGCTCAGGTTAATTTGTAATGTCATTTATTTCAGTTTCCCATATTCAAATGACTATGTAAATCAGAATGCTCACTTATCAATTTCCAGTGAGAACCCTGACTCGAGTTTTAGGATTTTTGTTGGACCTAAGAATCAACAAGAGAAGTGAGTTAAAAGATCTAAATATTTGGTGGCTTCGGTCCCTGATGGCATGATACCTACATTTTCTTAGGGAATACCTCCCAGGAGATGCCTCATTTTAAAGTCTTTTAATTCATTTGAAATCTTTTAAATTTTTTACTTGAATTTGTCTGCTTGTTACTGAGTCATTTGGGCTAACTGAAGGAGGTTAACTAAGTTGGTTTTGCTCCATTTTACCTGTTTTCAGCTCCTTGCTGAGTTGTGAACCTCACCCTCTTCAACAGTTTGGACATCACTGTTAAAAACTTAACTGCTTTGTGAAAGAATTAAGATGGGAAGAGGCAGATAGGGATGGCATTGTTAGAACACAGATCGTGATCCTGAATGGAACCTGTGAGGATGTAGATGGAGTCAAGGAATTGTCACAATTATCTGATTTCAGTGTGACCCTATTCATCCTTATAGGTTCATTTCTTTAGTCACCCCAGATCTATAACAAATATGTTTAATTTTAAGAATGGTTGCAGGATGATCTGAAAATAAACAGTCATCTCCTATATTCTATCCCTAAGTGTTTCTCTGACTTCAGTTATTTGTATCACAGTATTTCAACAAAGCTGCATGACGCTTGTGATATTTGTTTTAAATTAGTTCACATTTAAAGTTAACATCAATAACTTAATAATTTGATTATATCAATAACTTAAGAGATTAGTAATAATTTGCCATAGAAAGAAGGTAATGATAAAAATAAAACCAAAAAAGTTATTAATTTCTAGCTAGATATTGTTGTCTACTGAAGGCTGTAAGCCTGAATCCTGACTCTTTTTTTAAAAATGGCAGTTAGCAAGTGTTAGTTCAAGATATGCACCAAGCTGAGAATTTATCCAGAAGAATGGAAAGAAAATGCATTCAGGTCTCACAGTGTTATCATTTAGTGCTAGGTGTGTGTGCCACTTAGAATCATCTGACATACCAGTGGGACAGTGCCTCCATGCCTTGGGAACCATTACCTACGAAGATTTTAGAACCTGTAGGACCCCATGTGCTGGGGTTTTTCTATTGAATTAATAGTAATGTGAAATATTTTATTTACTAAATATAACCATCTGTAAATTCCACAACTCACTTTTCATTTCCATTAACAGATGAGTCATTCCAACAGAACTCACTGCCCTGACTGGGATAACAGAGAAAGCCTGGGACATGAAAGCTACAGTGGAAGGCACAAACAGAAGAGGAGATCCCACAGTAGTACACAAGAGAACAGACATTGTAAACCACATCACCAGCTTAAAGAATCTTATTGGTAAATTACACTTGAACTAGTACCATTTTAACACTAATAGTTGTAATGACTTGTCATTAGCTTATATAACTTTCATCTGTCAGATTGTTTTATAAATCAGTCAACAAATACTCATTCAGAAAATATTTACTGAGTGCCTATTATATGCTAGCCACTGCTGTGAATAGAACAGAGTTCCTGCTCTCACATATCTGTGTCCATTTGGGAGCTGTAGGAGACAGTTGATGGAGTCCCAGCTGCCAGTAATATAGTTGTGGGAAATGAGACACACGAAAGTTAAGTAAGTGATTAAAGGACCAGTGAGTGCCTTTAACTTGTATGTAGTAGGGAGAGCTGTACATTGGGGCACTTATTTAGGGTTCCACAAATGAGAGCTAATGAAGGGTGGGGAAGAGTTCATCCAGATGAGAAAAATAGCATGTGGTGTGTGAGAATGTTACAGTGTGTTGGGGATTAGTTGCCTATACTGTATTCTACAGGTTATATTTGTAGATAAGGCCAGTGGATATGTTTGGGATTCTTAGAAGCTTGGCTGTTGTAAGAAGGGCCTCAATAAAAATTTCCAATGGCATGTGTCCTGTTCTGTTGTATTCTTACCCGTGTAAAATTTGGAGGTACTACGTTTATATAGAATTGAAGGAATTTTTCAAGTTCCTAAATGATTAAACAAAGCCTAGGTGAATAGAGTTTCTTTCATTCTGTCCTCCATTAATTTCCCTTTCTCATTTGTTTTTGTTGGTTCTATGTTTTCTCCTTGTTTTGTGCAGATGTTCCACTGGGACTGTTTGCCAGATTGCTTTCTAAATTAGCCAACTGGGGTTACTTTAAAAAACAGTATGCAATTTTTTTCCTTCTCCATGCCAAAACAGACTTGTTCTGTAGAACAGTGAGCTTGTTGTTAATCAGTGCAGACTAATCATTCTTCACACACTATCATATGGAGGGAAGAGGGAGAATCTATGCCAGGATTTCAATGACCTGAGCTAATTAATGTATTATACAAGAATATCTGTACCCTATATTAAGATAACTACAAAATACTCTGTAAGGCTGAACATATAGTACTAACCATTCATGGATTTATTATGCATTGTATGTGTCGAAAGGAAGTGATATGAATGATGAACAGTTATTCATATTCATAATTAACCACAGAAAGATGATACTGAGTCAGTGCAATAACCACTAGGCCAATAGTTTCTTCTTTGATATTGGCACCAGAGATGTCTGGTGGTAATTGCTCTCCATAATCTGGAGTAATCTAATAGTCATTTTCAAGATTCAAAACTTTATAAGAGTGTTTTTTTGTAAAATTATAGGAAAAAAACTGAAAAATACAGAAGCATATAAAGAAGGTACTCTTGGTAGGATGCTAGTCCCCCATTTGGATGTAAAGTTATTTCTTCTGAAAACTATCTTTGTATACAAATCTTTGCCTCTGAATATTTCCTGAAAATAGGTTCTAAGAAGGGACAGTTTCAAGTGAAAGGGTGTGAACTCTTATAAGGCTCTTGCTACATATTCACATATTTTTCCACATATTTTTCTAGAAAGTTTGTACCAAGTTACACTCCCTACGACATGCTGTCACCAGTCTTGTCTATTTTGAAATGCCAAGAATAGTGTTTTCTTTTCATTTGAATGTTTAAATTTCTGCTGAATTTGTCCTCTGTCATGTGCTTATTGAACACTTGAATATTTTTTAATTGAAGTCTAGTTGATTGTGAACATTATTTTTGTATTCTTAGCCTATTTTTTCTATTAAAGCATATTTTTCTTATGATTTATCAGCGCTTTTATTGTAGATCAATTATCTTACCTTTTTTCCTATATATTTCAGAGTGTCTTTTCTTTCTGATTTGTAAGTAGCCTGTGAATTGCTCCCTTCCTACAAGCTTAATCAATTAATTCTACACAGGAAGACTGATGTGGCTGTGAACACTGTGAACACATTTTATATCCTTAAATGTCTTGTTGTAACATAGAGTATCAAGCCTTAAACCAGTGATTCTGAAACTTTAGTGTGAATAGAATCACTTTGGAGGTATGTTTAAAATGCATAGTACCAGATTATTCAGTGAGTCTGACCTGGGGTCCAGGGATCTTCATTTTTAAAAATTCAGTATTTCGATATTGTTAATAAACAGACCACCCTTTGAGAAACACTGTTTTAAGCCCTTTAGCCTGGCATGCAAGATTTTGGATGATCTGTTCCCAGCTTATTTATTTGCCTATGTTCCCCTATGTGAAAATTGCTCTTGCTGAAATTGTCTACTTACTATTTCCTAAGTAGCATGTAGACAAACTCATCTCTAAACCATTCTGGCTAAAAGTACTCTATAAATGTAAGATGGTAATATGCCATTTTTCTTTCCTGGCACTTCTTCTACTTCCTACTTTATCCAAATCCTGATGTCCCTCTAAGATGCAACTCTTCCCTTCTTTTTCACGAAATCTTCCCTGACCATTTTAAGCATTATGAGTTTTTTCTCCTAAGCACTCATATCCAGGCTTTTGGCATTTCCTGCATGGTTGAGTTTTGTTTGATTTTTGTGTGAGTAATCTCAAATTGAACAGTTATTTGTTGGCAGGGATTTTGCCTCATATATTTTTTATCTTCCACAGGACCTGTGTGGAAATAAAAACGAATGCCCATAGCCTCATTAGTCTTGGCTGTTTTAAAGAACTACAGTGAAATATTCACTGGACATTCAGTGACTCTTTTTAGAAATTCAGTCAGTCTGTTCATCCTGTTCACTCTGTCCATATAGCCTTTATAATTCTGTAGACTTTGTTTATCTAATCTCTAAGGCTCGGTTGTTGTAGGCTGAAGAGGTCCTCATCTTTTTAGTTTATCCTCATAGTATTACTTCACTCCATGTTTGTCATTCTATAGATTATTTATGGATTATCAGCAGCTCTAATTTCATGCACTAGTCCAGCTAAGGATTATTAGTGTTAGAGTTTTCCGATACATTTTAGACTTTTATGGGAAGGATGCCTTACAGAATTAAACAGATGCCCTTTAGAGTATGGTAATTTCTAGTTTGATGTATTGTAGATCTCTCCCTTAACGGTTCCAAGCAACTGATCAGATCCCTGACTTAGACCCAGATTTAGACCCTAATATCCTGAGTTGTTTCTCCAATGGCTAGAACTTAAGGCTGACACTGGGGAAAGGGAGCTTCTGCATCTCCCCAGCCTGGATTTGATGCCAGCCCTGTTGAGTAGCAGTTTTAGAGATGCTTCTCCTTTATTTTTGCATAAACCAGCCTCCTGAGAAAAAAGAATGACAACATATTCTGGGAAAAAGAACGAGGTTAGTGAGGGCAGTCTAGTTAACATCTGTCACTCCATTGCTTGTCAGGATTATTTTAGCTGGTGTGTCTGACTGGGCAGGTGTCCCCTCTCTCCCTCAGTGCTCCACGTGCATCCCTCTTGAAGCTTCACACTGTTGAAAAGGATACTCATCCCAGGTAGAGAGGGGGACGGGAAACTGGGCCAATTGACTCTGTCTTTTTCTTTCCATCAAATCAAGGCTGCTTAACTGGAATCCATTGACTTCCTGAGGTCCATGATCTCTGAAATTCCTTGCCAAGATTTGTTTACGCATTTGTGCGTTTCTTAGGGGAGAGGGCCCATACCTCTCAATTAGATTTTCAAAGGGATGTGTAGATTCAGCAGTCAAGCACTATGGGGCTTACCTGGTGGTGCAGTGGTTGACAGTCCGCCTGCTGATGCAGGGGACACAGGTTCGTGTCCCAGTCCGGGAGGATCCCACATGCCACGGAGCGGCTAGGCCCATGAGCCATGGATGCTGGGCCTGCGCATCTGGAGCCTGTGCTCCACAACGGGAGAGGCCACAACAGTGAGAGGCCTGCGTACCGCAAAAAAAATAAAAAAATCAAAAAGAAGGTAAGCACTATGGTACCAGATGATGCTGTTTTCCCTGAATTCTTGTTTATTTCACAAGCAGGAGTGACAGGAAATTCAAAATGCAAAGGCAAGTAGGGGGTTGGGAAATCCTAAGCAAGCAATTATAAGAACCTTTTCTCATTTGAGGGGCATATATTTTGGATATTTTTGGCACATGAAGCAGCGTTCAAAAACTGTGTTGACTATTTCTCAGAAAGATACAGGAAGCTCGAAATAGAGGAGAGGAGATGGAATAGGTGGTGTGTATAATAATACTGGCACATACAATAGGATTTAGAATGTGCTCTACAACCATGGCAAATCGTTTTCCTTCTAGGGATCTCAGTGTAGTCATCTGTAAAATGAAAGGCCTGAAATATATTTAAGATTCCTTTTACCTCTAATACACCCTTTGTGAAAGAACTCTGTGTGCCAGAGATACCTAACTTACATTAAGAAGGAAAGGAATCCTGTTTTGCCTGCCTCATGTTGTGTGTGGCTCTGCAAAAAGGAAGAGAGCTTAGTTACAGATGCATATATCATAAGATTGATGAATTTCAGAAGAGCAGTTTTGTGAATTTTTGGTCTTAACTTTCACCAGAAGGTAAAGGGACACTTAATCAAGTAAACACTGAATATGTTGAATGATTTGACCCAAGGTTTGTTCCTTCATAGCAGTGTATATTAATAGAGATATATGTACCCATTTGCTTGTTGGTTAAAGTAAAATTATTTAAGTTTTGTGAGTTAAGTATAAGTTCTAATTCATCAATTTGTATTTTTTTCTTTTATTGAGTTAGCTGTTGAAACCAGGAATTCTTGAGAGAATGTTTTATTTTAACCACGTTAAAATGTGGTTAAACGTTAAAGCGTTCTAGAATGAAGAGAGTAATTTTAAATCCTTTAATGTGTTTGCAGTCATTATTTAGAAGCAAGGTTCTTGAATGAGAGATATTATCAGGACCGGAGATACATGGCTGAATACAGAAATGACTACTGCAAAAGATACGTTCTTAACATTGCTGAATACAGAAATGACTACTGCAAAAGATATGTTCTTAACATTGCTGAATACAGAAATGACTACTGCAAAAGATACGTTCCTAACATTGATGAATACAGAAATGACTACTGCAAAATATACGTTCCTAACATTGATGAATACAGAAATGACTACTGCAAAAGATACGTTCCTAACATTGATGAATACAGAAATGACTACTGCAAAAGATACGTTCCTAACATTGATGAATACAGAAATGACTACTGCAAAAGATACGTTCCTAACATTGATGAATACAGAAATGACTACTGCAAAAGATACGTTCCTAACATTGATGAATACAGAAATGACTACTGCAAAAGATACGTTCCTAACATTGATGAATACAGAAATGACTACTGCAAAATATACGTTCCTAACATTGATGAATACAGAAATGACTACTGCAAAAGATACGTTCCTAACATTGATGAATACAGAAATGACTACTGCAAAAGATACGTTCCTAACATTGATGAATACAGAAATGACTACTGCAAAATATATGTTCCTAACATTGATGAATACAGAAATGATTACTGCAAAAGATGTGTTCCTAGACGTTATCACAGAGACGTTGAAAGCAGTTATCGAATCCACTGCAGTAAATCTTCAGTCCGAAGCTGGAGAAGCAGTCCTAAAAGGAAGTGTAATAGACAATGTTCAAGTAATCAGTCACGTTCGGTATGATTGATTTTGTTTTTATTTTGGGTGGATACTTATTTGTGTGTAAAAGCTCTTACTGAGCCAATAAGTTTGAAAAAGTTTATAATACTATATGAATATAATTGTGTTTATATTACTTGAATCCTTAAAGGAAACTTCCAAATTCTTACAACTAATCTGCATTTATTAGTTAGTCCTCATTTGCCCACATTTACTCATTTTCTGCAGACCAGATCATGAGGTTCTTGATTTTAATGTTAAAAATATTTTTATCTTTTATAACATAATCATACGAAAAGATGAAGCACCCATCTTTTCTTTCATCTTAAACATTTTTTACTTTAAAAGAAACCCCTTTCCCAGTACTTGGAGACAAATGTAGAAAGTTGCACTGGTGGATACTTACCCTGTGTATAGCACAATCTGCAATTAGTTCCATTGGAGTTCTGAAAGTGGGTGCTGAAGGGGAAATTATTGTCCAGAAAGCCTGCCTTTTTTTTTACACTCATGAATCTTCACTTGTTTGCAGTAAACTATGAGTTATTATTTTCCTCCCCAAGTTTTCTTCAGTAGAACTATCATTGATTAGATCAAACATTGACATTAGCCTTTATTTTCCCCTTTTATTTTAATAAGTATGTTTAAAAATATTGCTAAGTATCAATTTGAGCTAATCTTGACGTTTTAAAACATTTTCCTGCCAAACTAGACATCTCAACTCACAGCATAGGCTATTTTATAACGAGATTAATAGATCATGACATTGCATTCTTTAAATTTCAGACTTCAATTAAGTCAGTGTTTTAGAGACAATTGTGTTGTTTTTTCTATTGCCACTTTAAGTAACTTATCTGAAAATCTTGCCATGTTTTTCTTCTGTAACATAAACTGTGTCCTGTGAATCTCTGGGGACTGAATTTGAACTTGCTCCTGCCAACTCTTCGTGGCCTGGTTCTTATCTGAATGCCTGAATATCTCCCCGCTGAATGAATTGCGTATTCTGCCCTGAATTCACTCTGCTATATTGATTGGCTGGACGATCTTGGTGCTGCCCACTTGCCGTTCCAGAAGAGCCACCAAAGGAAAAGATCCAGGAGTATAGAAGATGATGAAGAGGGTCACCTTATCTGTCAAAGTGGAGACGTTCTAAAAGCAAGATGTATAGAATATTTTTCAACACTTTTTAAACTTTGCAGACAGAATAATCTTTTTAAGAATAGTTTGTCAGCGGGGTCTAAAGAACTCTTCATTGCTTTTTTGTTTTGTTTTTTGTGGGTTTGTTTGTTGTTCTTTTGTATTTCTTCTTTTCTATAGAGTTTAAATATTTCTACTCTAAAGTTCCAAAATAATCAGTGGAATTTGAGATTAGAGCAAGAAAAATAGCTATCTACATTATTTTTGTAGCATCTGAAAATAAAATAATTTGAGGGCTGGAACGTTAATTATGCTTTAATAGAGAGCATTTGAAAAAATTCCACACTTAAGCATTCATTATTTGAATAACTGATAATTTGTACTCAGGTACTTACACTTCTTTCTCCCCCCTCACTTTAGATGAAATCGTGAACACTTTGGGAGAAGGGACCTTTGGCAGAGTTGTAGAGTGCCTTGATCATGGCATGTAAGTTTGTTGTTTTTCTTTTTTGAACATTCTGATATTTTTGGTGGAGAAGGATCCATAATTTAGATGAAATGGAATTTAAGTGGTAGCTATGTGTTTTCCTGGGAGGTATAAGTATTCAGAAGTTCTTGAACTGTGTACGATTTATTTACCATAAGTATGGATTTTGACCAAGAATGCTGAAAATGTTTATCAGATGGAGTTCATGGAAATTAATGTCAGTGTTCAAGTGAAGACTTTCCCAGAACTTAGGTCCTTAGCTTTCTATAAGAGATTTGGAGTGCTTTACCCTACTTTTGAATTGCAGAGACAATAAATTAGCATGTCTAATCTTCTTGGTTCAAAAACTTTTATTTCCAAAGGATAATATTTGCACGTTAGGGCTAGCTTCTCAAACTATAAAAAAATTATATTACTTGAAGCCTACAGAATAAAGTCCAGATTCTTTAATGAGTTATACTAAACTTTTTGTTCTTTGACCCTCTCTGCTTCATTTTCATGTTTTCCTCTAGGATCTCTCTTCTGCGGTTGCAAATTTTTTTGTAAGTGAACGTCTTACAACAGTTTAGTGGAAACTGCACATTTCTAAATTGACATCTATACTTTTCATCATAAAATAGTTGAGGATGTAATTTCCAGCTTATTGTAAATGGTGATTTTTTTAAAAAAAACATATCTCTCTTTCTAAATATGTTTGGGGGAATCTAAATACAACAGCTTGATACCTCCTGTCATCCATGAACAAACTTTTCTTGAATACTTAGAAATGCTTTATCTTGAACTTAACTTTTACTTCACTTTTTATAAAGAATATTATCCTAAGTGTCTTTTATTATCACCCTTTCCTCTCTATGACAAAAATGTGAACATAAAGTAAAATTTTAAGATATTTTGAAATACTTTGACTTAGGAAAGTTGCTAAGAATTCCCATCTATTCTTCACCCAGATTCCACAAATGTTAACATTTTACAGTGTTTAATCATTCTCTATATTTACATGTTATATGTATTTTCAAGTTTTGCCAGCTTATCTACAACCTGATTCACATTTCACTAGTTGTCCCATTGAGGTCTTTTAAAAATTTCTTGAGGTTCCAAGACTTGAGTATTTGAGATATTCCAATGAAGAGTATTCAATTGATCAAGTACAAATCTGTTACAAATTTTGATACTTATTAGACCTAAAACATACAATGTAATTGTAAATATATCTTTTATCGAGATGGTTGGGGCCTTTAAAAAAATGAGTTCATGTGTCCATAGATAAATCTTACTGTTTTAACATTAAGTTTCCATTTTTCTTTTTTTTTAATTGACAAGTAATATGAAAGCTTATAAGTTTAAGGTGTATAACGTTGGTTTGAACATTTATATACTGCAATATGATTACTATAGTAACATTAGCTAACACCATTATCCATTTTTCATTTTTATAGCTATTAGCACTGTTCATTTTTATAGCTTATTAGCAGTTAGAAAACTTGTCCATATGATGAAATAGATGAGACTAGAAGAAGTTTTGTCACAGCAGTTTTATAGTAATTCTTTTAAGTCTTGAGATATATGCTATACATCATAGGGAGATAAATCATTAAAAATTTAGTTTGATGATTATATATCAGCCCACAACTTCATTGGGACCTTGTCAAAAGAAATGAGTTCGGAATAGGTTTGCTATCCAGCCACTAGAAAAATTTTTGCCTCAAAGAATTTTTTTTTCTTTTTTATAAACAGCCTGGGGCACAAACCTTGCCATATTAATTTCACGTGCATGGGGTTCTCTTTTGTAATGTGGGAAGGCCATAGTGAAAAATGCAGGGTTGACTGCTGGCTTGTATTCAAGAAGATCAGGTTTAGAAAAGAGGACAGAAGGAAGCTGAAGATTTGGAAATCCTTTTCCTCAAAATCATTTACGGCTTTTTTTTTTTTTTTTGGCCGCACCACATGGCTTGCGGGATCTCAGCTCCTCGACCAGGGATTGAACCTGGGCCCACGGCAGTGAAAGCTCATGTCTTAAGCCACTGGACCACCAGGGAATTCCCTCTGTACTTTTTAGGAAGTACTACAGATGCCCCGGTCTAAAACACGCTGCCCTACATTGTTGCTATTTATACCTCTTCGCATCCGTGAATGCACTAAACATTTTTTTGGCTTGATGACTTATTGCTGGTGTCTCCTTTGCCAGAATTATCTAACAAACTGATAGTTGTCTTTCTTCTCTGAAGAAGTCTGAGCTCCCCTAACTCTGATGGTTAGGTTCTTTCTTCTCTCTATACCTTATACCAGGCACTTCTAACCTAATGATAAGTTGTTCAAGTGTCTGTCTTTTCCATTAGACTGTGAGGTACATGGGACAAGCTCCTTTTAACAGTGATTCCAATGCAACATCTGGCACATTCGGTCTAGCCTGGCGAATGAGTGAATGTTTTCAGCAGTAGTATCTTCAAGGTTTATATTTTTATCCTTTTTTTAAAAAAAAAACTACTTATAAAATCTAGGTCAATTTAAACTTTTGGAAACAAACATTAACGTTCTTAAGTATTAAGAGAAATCATCACTCTGTATAATGTATATTTTGTCAAAATGTTTTGAAAAAATGTTTATAGATCTGCTATAATATACCCTGAAAGATTATTTTAGGAAAATAGCATAGAGTGATTGGTACTTAACAAGATGATGCTTTAGAGCAGGGGTCCCCAACCCCTGGGCCGTGGACTGGTAGGAACTGGGCCTAACAGCAGGAGGTGAGCAGTGGGCGAGCGAGTGAAACTTCATCTGCTGCTCACCATAGCTTGCATTACCACCTGAACCATCACACCCTCCCCTCAACCATGGAAAACTTGTCTTCCATGAAACCGGTCCCTGGTGCCAAAAAGGTTGGGGACAGCTGCTTTAGAGGATACATGTCTTCAACGCCCTTCTGTACATTTACCATTTTCATTTTGTTTTTAAGGGGTGGCATACATGTAGCAGTGAAAATCACAAAAAATGTGGGACCATATCGTGAAGCAGCTCATTCAGAAATCAAAGTATTGGAGCATTTAAATAGTACTGATCCCAATAATGTCTTGTAAGTAAGAAACTTGGAACTGTGATCCATTATGTTCCATGAAATAATCAGAATTCTGTGAACTGAATTATTTGTATTCTGATCTGTTTCAGCCGATGTGTCCAGATGCTAGAATGGTTTGATCATCATGGTCATATTTGTATTGTGTTCGAACTCCTGGGACTTAGTACCTATGATTTCATTAAAGAAAATAGCTTTCTGCCATTTCAAATTGACCATATCAGGCAAATGGCATATCAGATCTGTCAGTCAGTAAATTGTAAGTATACTTGTTAAATTTTTAAATACCAGTCAATTAAAGGTTTTATTGGACAAGCAACATATCAAACCATTGTCACTAAAAATGCACGTTGCAAGTAAAGATGAAACCACTTTTGATCCCTACCTCTACTACTAATTCTCCTTTCCCCCGGTACAGATTACATTTGTAAGTGAAACTAATAATGTCTTTTTGTTCTTTTGTAGTTTTGCATCATAATAAATTAACCCATACAGATCTGAAGCCTGAAAATATTTTATTTGTGGAGTCTGACTATGTAGTCAAGTATAATTCAAAAATGGTAAGTTACACTTGTTTTAATTTTGGTAGTTGTCTTTAAAATTAATTTAGCTTGGTGATCCTTGGATGAGGAATTTTACCTTTGAGGCTTATTATATCCTGAAGTTTAACCCCAAAAGGGTAATCCTTTGCCTTTCTCATGGGGTTATTTTGAAAATCAAAAAGAGAATTCATGTGCAAGCCTTTTGGATAGTGCTATAAAATATTTCATATCTTTATTGATCTTTGTGTTTACTTAACTGTATCTCTAGAAACGTGATGAACGCACACTGAAAAACACAGATGTCAAAATTGTTGACTTAGGAAGTGCAACATATGATGATGAACATCATAGCACTGTGATATCTACACGGCATTACAGAGCTCCAGAGGTCATTTTGGGTTAGTAGATACCAGACTTCCTGATATTTTAATTGAAAAAGAGATTTTTTGTTCTCTATAGCTTTTATTGGGGGGCAGGTAGTTGGGGGATAGCTGTAATTTTCTTAGCAGTGTACAGAAAATGTTTTCTGTTTTCATAAAAGCTGTCTGGACATTGCTATAAATAATTTTCCTGAGTGGGAAAAATGTGATATCATCTGTAAAGATATTCCAGGTGGTGGTTCTTTTTGAACAAGTCAGTCTTACAAGATCATAAGAGAACAAGCTGTATTGGCTAAGTCCATGACAGCAGTGTGATTTTGAAGCGATGTGGGCACCTCTTTTCGTCTCATCACAAAGCATGGTGCTGGGGAAAATGCTAAAGATTTGGCTGGCAGACGTCTAGATGTAGGGTGGACGGAGGTTAAGAGGAGAAGAAAGAGGGGCTAGTCTAAGAGGAGAGCTTCTTTGATCATCTTTGACATGGGAAAGCATGGAAAGGAAAATTAGTTAAGGTGCAGGGTTTTTCAATATTAATAAAAGGGAACTCAGTGAGGGAGAGCGCATCTTATGCCTCAAAATTTAAAAGTTCGAGACCGAGTCATGTTGATAGAGCAAGGAAGTCAGAGATGGATTTGGGGGCTTGGAGACAGTGGGAAAAATTCAGATCAGGTGATATTGGGAGATAGTTAAATGGTATAAGCATATTACTTTGCCAAAAGTAAGTTTCAACCGAGGTTGGATAGTAAAACATCTTTGTGGAATCAGTCTTTTCCACTTTTTACCTTTTGTCGAAGAGGACTGGGTAGTTGAGAATATGAGTGTGAAAGCAAACTAATGATGTTTACCTAGAGTAAAGAATTAGTAAAAGGGACAGGAAATTAAGAATAGTTTGTAGTGCTGGCTAGTAGAACTTTCCATGATGATAGAAATGTTGTATATCTGCACTATCCAACATGGTAGCCATTAGTAGCCACACGTAGACTACTGTGTACTTTCAGTATAGCCAGTGTGACTGAGGAACTGAATTTTAAATTAATTAAACTTTTAGATTTAAATAACCACATGTGGCTAGTGGCTACCACATAGGATAGCACAGGTTTGGAGCTCATCTTTGAGATTGATGTTACTAGGATTTCTGCTTAGTATGGTCTGAAAGAAGCTGCTATGTTGCAGTAGTTTAGAAAGTGTATTCATGGTTGAGGACTGAAGCCTGCAATGAAGGTAAAAGAAAAGAGTGTGGGAGGAGATTGTGGACAGAGAGGTATTTTCAGAGCTTAAAAAGAGATAACTTGCTGTGTTTTATCAATTTTAAGAAGAAGATTTTTCTCCACATTTTAACATGTGAGGAAACATAAGACAAAACAGCATTTTTTCTTGGTTATTGGTTCATAAAACAGTGGTGTATCTTACAGTTAGTTAATGGCCTCCTCCTAGATTGCGTAAGATACAGTGATTCTTAGTAATAATACAGTCCCATGTGTGGCCAGGCTGGGGATAGTTGATATAAATCTGAAATTGGGGTTATTGGTGTTTAGGAAAAGAAATGAACAGATGGGAAGATTAGAAGGGTTCTTTGTGTGTTTGTGAAGTGTTACTCCTGAGGATTAAGGCAGAATTAGGTTGAAGAGGAAGATGTTGTCAGGTGCCACCACTGAGGAGGGCAGTTGGTCTCATGTCTTGGGTGTTGGTAGTAAACAGAAGTTGGTCAAAGTGAATGATGTGAAATTCCAAAGAGTATGAGAGCTGAGCCATAAGAGAATGAGGTAGTTTACAGTCACTTGGGAGAAAGCTGGACTGGGAGACAGGAGTGGCTGGAAAAGAAAACTTTCATCTTAGATCCAAGCTCTATCATTTGCAGATTTTGTATGTGTTACTGTAAGTAGAAACCATGCTCCATTATCCTTTTGTTCAAGTGATAAGTACCATGAGGGTTAACAAAAATGGCTAAGTCATAGTCAAGTTCCTTGAATATATTGTTTCTTCCTTTGTCTTTAAATTCAGTAATGTTACTGAAAGTAATTGAAATGTCTTTTAAAGTAGGTTTTATTTGTACATTATTTTTTATTAAAAACTTAATCTTTAAAAGGTTAAAACATCTGTATGGTTTAGGTTTACTCTTTTCCTTTCTAAATAGATAGAGACTTAAGGCTAGGTGTTTTTTTCTTTTCTGAATAATGTTACTATTGAGAATTCTGAAGGAGAAAATATATGATCATGTCTAGACAACCTGAAAGTACATATATAGATACCTCTCTATGTGAACTTTAAATATCTGTATAATTCTGCTTATGGGTGACACTGCTTATAATATCCATTATAATTCTTACATAATTTAGGTGACACTACTATTTCTTTTAATGGAAGAAATAAACTCAGATATCAAGCTGATGGTAATTGATAAGGGGTTAGTAATTACACTCTGAGGATAATTATTGACCTATGTTTGCACTAATAAAATGTAAAATTTCATAGAACAACCGTTAAGTGGGTATAACAGTGCTCCTCATTGCACAAGCAATTCAGAGACTACGGACTATTTGCTCACCCCTCTTACTTTCCATAAAATGCCTCCTCCCCCAGGTTAAAATACTGTAAGTTGATACAAGGATATGGAGGACTCTGAAAGCATACTGAATCATGTTTGGTATAAAACTAAAAATGTAAACCCTGAATTTACTATCATCTTCTCCTAAATGGGCTATATAAAGAGAGCACCCACATAGGAAAAGATATTGTGTATTGGCAATTAAAAATTGTTGCCTAATAAAATGTTTGGTTTTGTTTTTAAATAGCTTTAGGTTGGTCTCAGCCATGTGATGTTTGGAGCATAGGTTGCATTCTTATTGAATATTACCTTGGTTTCACAGTCTTTCAGGTATGTATTTAGTAAATGTTACTTACTGATTCATAATGAGCTTTAATGTTAAAGGCATGTTAAAGTTTTGGTTTCCATATTGGAAAGTTGCCATAGTGTCATTATTCTTAAGATGTAAACTTCCATGTGCAAAATAGTCATCCTTCTCTAAAACCACAGTTGAATGAACTACTCTCAGTGAATGGTCATAATTCATTCTGCATGTGGAGCTTTTAAACACATGGTTCATATTGACTTCATATGATCCATTTTATTGTGATGCTCCTTCATAAATTTACATTAGTGTTACTATGGTCAGTTTTAATTCAGCGCTGGTTATGTTGCACTTTTATTAAAAGAATTCAGAAACAGTAAGTTGTATTAAGCATGTATGACACCCTAGGCACATTTCTAAGCACTGTGTGTATAAAAATGAAAAGACAGCATCTCTCTCCTCAAGGAAGACATACACAGGATAGACATGGGAAAACGTACAGTACAATATGATACTTGCTATAATGGAACAATGTAGAAGGGAACCCAGAAAAGGTGAACGGTTAAGTTTCCTTCGAGAAGGCATCACTGAGGAATAGGGAGTTTAATCCAAGCTATAAGGAAGAGTAAGAGTTTGTCAGAAAACTAGAGTGTGTGATGGCCATATCAGGAAGAAATGGTATTCATAAATGCAAGAGGCATAAAGGAAGCTACTCTAGTTGAGGAAGGATGAATAGTGCTGCCGGAGTGTCTTGGATAAATAGGAAAATGGTGTCAGTAGGCAAGTACTGATTCATAGTGGACTTGTTTGCCATAGAAAGGTATTTGTTTTATCCTAGGAGTCAGTGGTTTCCAAATGTAGACCGGTCTAAAATGAAAATGATTTTGTAGGGTTGCCGTTCTGGCTTTCATTTAGAAATTATCTCTCCTGTTTTTTTTGGTATTAAAATGTTCTTTCTATGCAATGATAATAGTTATTGGCTTACTTGGCAGAACAAAAAGGAGAAAATGTTATTTAGGTCTCTACTTGTTTTCCTCATAATTTTGCTTATGTCGGAAAACTAAAAGTCTTGAAAGCTTCAAGTGGTGTAACCATTGGAGAACTTTAAGAGGGTTGTGATTTGATCAAGGTGTGTTGTTGGATGGGGTGAGGGTGGTTAGGAAGTTCCTGGCTAATACTGTCAAGGTTGCTTTGAGGTTATGGCAATGCAGGATGAGGAGGGAGGAAGCTGTGATGAATTATAAGTCACTTAGGTGGCTGTTGCAGAATATATGTGTTCGCCGCTCTGGGGCACCTCACCAAACTTCTGTCTACTCCATAGAGATCTGTTAAAAGTACTCTGAGTTTGTAGACAAGTTTGATATCTAGAACATAGCTGTCGGACATTTCTAGGGGGTGGTGTCTGGTTTTGTGGTAGTAAGCTATAGGGTCAAGGAAAAAGTTGAGCACAGTGCATGCTTTCTTCATTCTGACACATATAAAATCCTTCAGATGGTTTTATGATTGTAAATCATTCTGAGACCTTAAGCGTCGATTATTAACTTTGGTTTGAGATGTGGTTTATATTTTAATTCCACCCTCCAAAATAGTCTTCAACTAAGGAACTTTTTGAAGATAATGGAGCTTGTATTATTTATTCCTGTCATGACTTAAGAACATTTTGAAAGCAGTGTGCTAGGCACAGTAGTTAATGGATTTAAAAAGCATTGCACATAGACTCTGCTCTTCAGAGCAAGGATTGGCAAACTATATCCTATCTGATGCCTGCTTTAAAAAATGAAAAAGAATATGTGGTGGAGACCATCTGTGACCATCCAAGCCTAAAATATTTACTATCTGGTCCTTTATAGAAGAAGCTTTCCAGCCTCTGCTTAGGAGTGTACCATTTAGTTTAACAATTTATTCGACTTTAGCCAAAGCTCTGTTACTGTGTAATTTAAGAATATGAGTTTTGACTTGGGTTCACAGCTCAGGTTTCCTCATTGATGAGCTATATGAGCTTGAGCTAGTATCTTAACCTCTTTGAAAGTTATGTTCCCACATTCCTAGCTCAAGGTTGTTGTAAGAATTATTGGGACTGTATTTTTATTGTCTAGGATTAGTGTTACAAAGTTGCTATCCATTGGGTAATGGAGGTTAGTTAAGCAACCGATAAAATGAGTAGCCAGGTTATTGGTAATCTTCCCAGTCATCCCTCAGTTAAACAGTGCAAGTAATACAAATAAGGAAAAACTGTTCTGTTTTACATTAAACAAATTATTCGAACATTGTAAATCAACTGTACTTCAGTAAAATATACTTAAAAAGTTGTTCCTCAATCAGCTCTACAAACCTTACCAATTCATTTCACAAATCAGACAATCAGTGTAGCTCATTCAGTTTTATTCCATCTTTGAAGTAGAGTGTAATATAAATTGTATAGCTGTCTAATCTAGTCCTTTTATGGGAACACTATTTTCTTTTTTTTTTCTTAACATTTATTTATTTACTTTTTTTGGGGGGTTGCATTGGGTCTTCATTCCAGCACGTGGGCTTCTCTCTTGCTGCGGTACGTGGGTTTTCTCTCTCCACTTGTGGTGTGCGGGTTCCAGAGTGTGTGGGCTCTGTAGTTTGTGGCTCGCGGGCTCTCTTGTTGTGGTGGGCAGGCTTAGTTGCCCCGCAGCATGTGGGATCTTAGTTCCCCGACCAGGGAGCGAACCCACGTCCCCCGCATTGGAAGGTGTATTCTCTACCACTGGACCACCAGGGAAGTCCCGGACACACTGTTTTCTTGTGTTATCCTTTTATGTGCGTGTAGGGAAATGGAAAGTGCTAAGTTTCTTTTTCCTATTTTTTTTAGACTGATGATAATAAAGAACACCTGGCAATGATGGAACGTATATTAGGACCCATACCAACACACATGATTCAGAAAACAAGGTATGCTTTTTAAGATTAAAGTCCTTATTGGGTACATGCAGTGGCCTATATTCAAACTATAGAAAACCCATCTTTGTTGTTATTGCTTATTCCAAAGACTGTAGATTTTGAATTCTTTTTCATGAAGTCAAGTTTTTGAAAAGTAATGCAATATTTACTTTGTGATCCAGTAAATAAAGTGGTGTTTTTATACTCAGGTTAACCTTTGCATAAATGTTTTCCTAGGTTGATTTAAAAATAATACATAGAGTAGTAAAAAGAGCTTGATTTTGGAGTCCTATCTAAATTTGAATTCCAGACTGTTGCAAACCACATGTACGTCTTTGGACAAGAATACTATAAGTGGTTTCAAAACATAGCTTCACCGCAGAAGTCATCCAGGGAATTGTTAACGATTTCTAGCCCCATTCCAGATCTAGTGAAATCAGAATTTACAGGAATGGATCTAGGAACCTCTGTTTTTGAAGCTGGCATTGTTTCACATATGGTACAACTTAGGTGGGATACTAAAACTTCAGAGGGTACAAGATTAGGAAAAATACCATATAAGGTATCCGATATAATTATTGCTGAGATTTTTAGAAATTGTATGTTTATGTATATATAGAGAGATGTCTATGGTTCCATCTTTTCCCCCAATCCCCTGTTTGGGGCAGGGTAAGAATGTGGGTTTGGGGTTTCTTTTTTTCTTAAAATTTAATCCAGACTTCTCTTTCCTATAGGAAACAGATGTATTTTCATCATAATCAGCTAGATTGGGAGGAACGTAGTTCTGCTGGTAGATATGTTACGGGACACTGCAAACCATTAAAGGTAAAACAAAAAAAAAAAAAAAAAAAAAACCTGTTTTAACTATTTTTTATTGTCTTTCTTAAACAAAGTCATTTTTCCCCTCAGGAATTTATGCTCTGTCATGATGAAGAACATGAGAAACTGTTTGACCTGATTCAAAGAATGTTAGAATATGATCCAGTGAAAAGAATTACCTTGGATGAAGCATTGCAGCATCCTTTCTTTGACTTATTAAAAAAGAAATAAAATGGAAATCAGTGGTCTTACTATACTTGTCTAGAAGAGATGATTTAAGACTGTGTCAGTCAACTCTAAACATTCTAATATTTTTATAAACCTTAAATTATTTTGTACAGTTAAGTGTAAATGCTGTATGTTTTGTATCAATCGCATAATTATCTTGTTAAGCAAATATGGTCTTGATAATGAATGAAATATAAAAGCTAAAATTAATTTTCCTTTTTTGAGATTAATTACCATTTTTAAAGACCTTTGGAATATCCTTTGTGTCCAGTGATTGATCTTGCCTTTTGTACATGGAGGTTGACTCTTGGAAGTGATTTTTGTGTTTGGTTTTTTGTTTTTTTTGAGTAAAAGGAAATCTTGACTATTTCATTCTTAAATGAATATTCTTTATTTACCTCAAACTTTCCTTAACTTTAAAAGATTTTTCTGTAATTGTTGAACAGGTAATAAGTATTATTAACTTTAGGTAGGCAGGTATTGGAAACCAAAACCCATAGGAACTGTTTGCTGTTGGAATTTCATTAAATTGTAAGTATTGTGTTCTGTTTCATTGGTTGATGTCAGTGGTGGTAAGTAGCATTCATGGAAAGACATCCAACTTGTGCACTGTAGTAGATTAATAAAACCACATACACACTTCGTTTAAGATTAAAGTCTAGGGCCTCCCTGGTGGCGCAGTGGTTGAGAGTCCGCCTGCCGATGCAGGGGATACGGGTTCGTGCCCCGGTCTGGGAGGATCCCATATGCCGCGGAGCGGCTGGGCCCGTGAGCCATGGCCGCTGGGCCTGCGCGTCCGGAGCCTGTGCTCCGCAACGGGGGAGGCCACAACAGTGAGAGGCCCGCATACCGCAAAAAAAAAAAAAAAAAAAAAAGATTAAAGTCTAACTGGAAAGTTAGCTTGGAAAGTCCTGTTTTCCAATGGTTATTTATGTAGTTAGTCACAAACGTAGAAATAGGAATTCTGATGACTGAGGTTTTTGTTTTTAATGCCAAATCTTCAGGAGTCTAGAAATTGTCCAATATCTGTCTCCTTACCATATGAAGTATAAATACTTAAACCTCAGCCTATGAGACTTTATGGTTATTATTAAACAATTTGTATTTATGTTACTGTTTACTGGAAAACAAAAAAAAAGATGATTTGATCGGAGAACACTTGGGAAGAAAACTGCAGAAGTTTCCAGACCCTGATTGGTTAACATAATGAACTTTTTGTTTGTCTGTAGGTATTTTTTTCTGCTTACCTGTTTACACATGAAAAACTAAGTGGTAGGGGCTTCCCTAGTGGCACAGTGGTTGAGAGTCCGCCTGCCGATGCAGGGGACACGGGTTTGTGCGCCGGTCCAGGAAGATCCCACATGCCGCGGAGCGCCTAGGCCTGTGAGCCATGACCTCTGAGCCTGCGCGTCTGAAACCTGTGCTCCGCAACGGGAGAGGCCACAACAGTGAGAGGCCTGTGTACCACAAAAAAACAAAAAACAAACAAACAAACAAAACTACATGGTAAATGTTAATTTAGTAAAAAAAAAACCCAAAACTATTGATCAGTCTGCCAGGTAAAAATATTTTTTGTTGTAGAATTCATGATTGCTTATCCAGATAAAGATTTTTGTTAAAAGTATTCCCATTTCTGAAGTGCATTACCAAAGATTTGAGTTTCATCTGTATTCTGAACATAAGATGCATGTAATTTTTTGGTATGACAAATGGTGATACCAAGTGGGTTTCTCTACATGATCCGCTGGTAGCATTTGCACATAGAGTAAAGCTATGTTCCTGACGTTGACTAGGAATTTAAGAGAGCTGAAAGAAGTTTTGCCATAGAATCACTGCCTAAATTATTCTTAGGCCTCTGATGCAGTCCACATATAGTTCAACTATGTTATATGTTATAAGGTTTTTTTTTAAAGGAGCATTTGATGTAAAGAAAAGGTTTTTCCTTAACACAGCAATCTCGTTATAGAGATTAAGAAGTCAGCCATCCTTTAGTTTCCTCTCCATTTCCATACTGCTAGAGCCACTGCACTACCGAAGCCTCCTGACCTTTCCCTACAAGTGCTCCAGGTTCCCAAATTAATGTTTACTTTCTCCCCCATCAGAAACTCATTCCTTTGGAGTAGCTGATCTCAGGATATAGGAGGAAAGAAAAATATCCACACTCTTTCTTACTAAGAAGGTAATGATTGCTAACCCCTTTCCCTGCTGAAAAGTATTTACATTCTTCACTAAGGGTATTTGCTAATTCCCAGGCCCAATTCATGGAAGTTTAGGAATTAAAGTGAAACTTCAGTGAATTAGGTAGGATAGAAGAAAAGTTTAGTGGTGAGGATGGTACCTCTGGTATCATATGACTGTCTCCTGCTAACCTTCCTTCCCATCTTCTGTGAACTCTCAGGTTCCTACTCTTACTTGCCTTTTTCCTTGTACTTCTGGACTCAATTTCTGAAAGCACCAGGTTTTTATTTGACAGTGTTGGGAGCTTCAGCACTAACAGGAAAGGTTTAGAATGGCCAGTGTATAAATATGGATCGTTTGTAACTGGGTATTTTCCCTCATGATTTGATGTCTCCTAGTTTACTATTTCTAGAAATTCCATTGACGTCAAACCTAGTTTTAAAAGTGCAGCTAAATAGGTTATTTCCAGTGTTTTCTGCTACTGCTTATTTGCTCAGGTGTTCTCATCCATGCATTCATCAAAATTTTTGGAGTAGACGAATAAAATTGACTTATGCAGTTGACAGTAGAAAAATACCCAGTGGAGTTCTGTAGTTCGTACAGCTGAAAACTATTCCTCTGAATAATCTTGAAGGGCTTGATGCTAGAGAAATTAGAAATGACTCAGCCACGACTCCTAATAATTGCGGCTGAATTGTGACTTAAACTCAGGTATCCTAGATTCTAGCATTGTGCCTTCTTGTGATAATACACCTTACTGAGTTAAAAACTTCAGTTTGATTCTTGTTCATGGTTCTGTGAAATGGGATGAAATGAATGTAATGGCTAAGAGTTTAATTACTTGGATTCCATTTTTCTCACGTTTTTCTTTAGTAGTTGATACATAGCTTCAACCATCAAAATGGTTAAAATGGTATGATAATTTGAAAATATACTCTGTTTTAAGTAGATAGGCAGATAACCTATATTTAAACTATCTTGACATCCTGGAATGAAGAAACACTTTGTCAGTTAGTGGCCTGGCTTTTTAACTCATTTCCAGTTTGAAATTTCTGATTCCCACAAAATTTGGTGCAAGTAAGGTATTTTAAATTTAAACATCCAGGGACTCCCAGGGTGGTGCAGTGGTTAAGAATCCACCTGCCAATGCAGATGACGCAGGTTTGAGCCCCGGTCCGCGAAGATCCCACATGGCGGAAGCACCTAACTTGGTGTGCCACAACTGCTGAGCCTGAGCTCTAGAGCCCGAGAGCCACAACTACTGAGCCCATGTGCTGCAAGTACTGAAGACCGCATGCCTAGAGCCTGTGCTCCTCAAGAGAAGCCACCGCAATGAGAAGCCTGCGCACCGCAACGAAGAGTAGCCCCCACTCACTGCAACTAGAGCAAGCCCACACACAGCAATGAAGACCCAACACAGAAAAAAAGAAATAAGTTTTAAAAAATTTGTAAATTTGAACATCTAGTACTTCGTTTAACAAGCTGCATTTTCTGGGAATTCCCTAGTGGTCCAGTGGTTAGGACTCTGCTTCCACTGCAGGGGGCACTGGTTCAATCACTGGTCAGGGAACTAAGATCCCACATGCCAAGCAGCCAACAACAAAAAAAGGCAACCTTTTCAAATAGAACAGAAGAATTCATGAGTCATTAACAGTATTAATAGCGTCAGTAATTGTTGGCTTAGTAGATTGCACGTTTGCAAATAAATAGGTAGAAACAATTTTAATTCTTAAAAGAGTTGATCCAGTTAGTTGGTTAATTGGTTTTATTTTTTCCATATTTTCATAGAGGGAAGGTAAAGTTTTAAGTCAGGTTGGCTTTACAACTCCTTGGCCAGTCTAGCCTTTGCGGACAGTTTTATGTTAGTGATTTTTTAAAATAACATGCAAAAGTTGAATAATGAACCTCTAAATATATATAGCCCAGCTTAAAAAATCAAAAGCATTTTGCAAATTTTGTTTCATCAGTTCCCCAACTTATTTTCCTGTTGCATTTAAGTACAAATGTCAGATACCATTTCATCCATATTTCTGTACTGTATATCTTTTACCATGAGTTTCTAATGCGAGTATCACACCTAACAAAATAATTCCTTATCTGGTAGGGTCTATAAAGTTTCATGATTGTCTAAAGAGTTATTTTAAGTTAGTTTGAATCAGTACCGAGTCAGGGTCCACACATAGCTAATTTGTCTCAGATCTCTTAATCACTATGTGCCTTTTTCTCCTCTTTTTATGTCTTTGCTAATTGAAACTTGGTCATTTGTCTTTAGAGAGTTTCCCATATTCAATATTTCATTGGAGTGGTGTCCTTTCCTCTAGTCCCCACTTATCCTGTAAACTGAGAGTTAGTGAAGTTTTTTTTATAGTATTCCTTCTGATAAATACAGAAGGGATGTTAGAAATACACTGTGTTGCTACTCTTTATGAAATACTATATTTGGGCACCAATCATCAGTGGATGCTAAAACCATGAGGGGAAAACTGATGGAGAACTTTAAAATGAAGGGATCAGGCTGAACCTCAGGTTGGCAACCAGATAGATGTGTTGATATGCGTCTGAGGTGATGCAATAGGAAATACACAGCACCTGTGGGGTATCACTGTCTTTAAAACAAAAACATTGAATTTGGATCTAGTCAAGCCTGTAGATTGAAATTGAAATATAAAGAAGCATCCCGACCCTTTTTGTTCATTTCTTACCTGTCTGTTAATTCTTTGGGGTAGCAGTTCAATGAATTAAAAGAGCTCAGACTTCTTACTAGCATGGTTTCAACTTTAGTCCTAGGTCTTCTCTGTGTTTGGAGGAGTAAGTTACTTTAAAGTAACTGTACTTCCTTACTTGGAATTACTGAGGGATAATATCTGTTATCTAATAGCCAATGCAGGGGACACAGTTTCAATCCCTGGTCCGGGAATATCCCACATGCCACGGAGCAACTAAGCCCGTGCGCCACAACTACTTAGCCCACACACTGCAAATACTGAAGCCCATGCATCTAGAGCCCGTGCTCTGCAACAAGAGAAGCCACAACAGTGAGAAGACCGTGCACCACAACTAGAGAAAGCCCGCACTCAGCAACAAAGACCCAACACAGCCAAAAAAAATTTTTTTTTAATCTAGCAGATTACCTGGCTTTTAGTTGACCCACTAGTAAATAGCAGTTATGTACTTTGTTTTCTATAAATGCTTTAACCCCTAGTAAATAGCAGTTACTTTGCTTTCTATAAATGCTTTAACCCAGGTGACTTCATGTTTTTTAAATTTTCCCAGTAATGTTGGTTGTTCCTCTTTAGGGCACCAGGAATTACAAAACTATCAAGAATTCTACTTTTTTTTCTTTTTTTTCTTTTTTTTGCGGTACGTGGGACTCTCACTGTTGTGGCCTTTCCCGTTGCAGAGCACAGGCTCCGGACGCACAGGCTCAGTGGCCATGGCTCACGGGACTAGCTGCTCCACGGCATGTGGCATCTTCCCGGAGTGGGGCACAAACCCGCGTCCCATGCATCGACAGGCAGACTCTCAACTACTGCACCACCAGGGAAGCCCAAGAATTCTAGTTTTGACTCCCTATCATAGCAGTTTTTATTGTGACATTTCACTGAAACTGGAAGGGGGAATAGAATTTTCAAAGAATTTTCAAAGAATTTTTCCTTTTTTAACCAATCAAGAATGGTCAACTATTCAGATATATTTTCTTCTATTCACTCCTTTCCTGGTTTTAGTTTGTTTTTAAACGTTGCAATTCTGGGGAGAAGTTATATATAATTAAAAGACTTTAGCATAGATTTAATTGTAAAGGGACAATTTGTGGTCCCTTTGGGATATTTAATCCTAAATCCTAAATATCCCAAAGGAGCAGACACCTCATAGGTCTAGTTCTTTAGATACTATCAACAGCAGTTACATGTAATGAGATTAAAGATTAATTGTAGATTTGGAGGAGTTCCCATGCACCCCCTCCTCCCAGTGACTTAAAATGTTTCCCATTACAAATATAAATGAAAATTAAGGTTTTTTTAACTTAAAAAAAAAAACAAACAGTGCTCCTTTTTTTTATCATGAGCTTTGAATTTTATTTTTATTGAAGTATTAGTTTCAGGTATACAGCAAAGTGATTCAGTAATATATATACATATATATGTGTGTGTATATATATATATATATTCCTTTTCAGATTCTTTTCCATTATAGGTTACTACAGGATATTGAATATAGTTCGCAGTGCTATACAGTAGGTCCTTGTCATTTATTTTATATATAGTAGTGTGTATCTGTTAATCCCAAACTCCTAATTTATCCCTACCCCACTTCCCCTTTGGTAACCATTTATTTTCTATGTCTGTGAGTCTATTTCTGTTTTGTACATAAGTTCATTTGTATCATCTTTTTAGATTCCACATATAAGTGATATCAAGATATTTTTCTTTGACTTATTCACTGAGTATGATAACCTCTAGGTCCATCCATGTTGCTGCAAATGCCATTTTTCATTCCTTTTTCATGGCTGAGTAATATTCTAGTGTGTGTGTGTGTGTGTGTGTGTGTGTGTGTGTGTGTGTGTGTGTGTGTGTGTGTATCCACTCATCTGTCGATGGACACTTTGGTTGCTTCCATGTCTTGGCTATTGTAAACAGTGATGCTATGAACATTGGGGTGCATGTATCCTTTGCAATTAGAATTCATTTTCATCTTTTCTGGGTATATGCCCAGGAGTGGGATTGCTGGATCATATGGTAGTTCTAGTTTAGGTTTTTGAGAAACCTCCATGCTGATTTCCATAGTGGTTGCACCAAATTATGTTCCCACCAACAGTGTAGAAGGGTTCCCTTTTCTCCACACCCTCTCCAGCATTTATTTTTTGTAAACTTTTTGATGATGGCAATTCTGACTGGTGGAGGTGATACCTCAGTAGTTTTGATTTGCGTTTCTCTAATAATTAGCAATGCTGAGCATCTTTTTGTGTGCCTGTTGGCCATCTGGATGTCTTCTTTGGAGAAATGTCTATGTAGGTCCATTTTTTGATTGGGTAGTTGGGTTTTTTGTTATTGAGTTGTACGAGCTGTTTGTATATTTTGAAAATTAAGCCCTTGTTGGTCACATCATTTGCAAATATTTTCTCCTAGTCCATAGGTTGTAGTTTTGTTTTGTTTATGGTTTCCTTTGCTGTGCAAAAGCTTATAAGTTTGATTAGGTCCCATTTGTTTATTTTTGCTTTTATTTCTTTTGCCTTGGGAGGCTGTCCTAAGAAAACATTGCTATGATTTATGTCAGAGAATGTTTTGCCTATGTTCTCTTGTAGGAGTTTTATGGTGTCATGTCTTATATTTAAGTCTTTAAGCTATTTTGAGTTTATTTTTTTGTATAGTGTGAGGGAGTGTTCTAACTTCATTGATTTACATGCAGCTGACTGTCTAGCTTTCCCAACACCACTTGCTGAAGAGACTGCCTTTTCTCCATTGTATATTCTTGCCTCCTTTGTCGAAGATTAATTGACCATAAGTGGGTGGGTTTATTTCTGGGCTCTGTATTCTGTTCCATTGATCCATGTCTTTTTTTGTGCCCATACCACACTGTTTGGATTACTGTAGCTTTTGTAGTATTGTCTGAATTCTGGGAGGGTTATGCCTCCAGCTTTGTTCTTTTTCCTCAGGATTGCTTTGGCAAATCTGGGTCTTTTGTGGTTCTGTATAAATTGTAGGATTATTTATTCTAATTCTGTGAAAAATGTCATGGGTAATTTGACAGGGCTCGCATTAAATCTGTAGATTGGTTTGGGTAGTAAGGACATTTGAACAATATTAATTCTTCCACTTTGAGAACATGGGATATCTTTCCATTTCTTTGAGTCATCTTCAGTTTCTTTTATCAGTGTTTCACAGTTCTCAGCAAATACGTTTTTCACCTCCTTGGTCAGTTTTATTCCTAGGTTTTTTGTTTTTTGTTTTTGATGTGATTATAAAATGAATTGGTTTTTTACTTACTCTTTCTGATATGTCATTATTACTGTAAAGAAGTGCAACAGGTTTCTGTATGTTAATCTTCTATCCTGCTACCTTGCTGAATTCATTTATCAGTTCTAATAGCATTTGTGTGGAGTCTTTATGGTTTTCTATATAGAGTATCATTGTCATCTGCATATAATGACAGTTTTCCCTCTTCCCTTCCAATTTAGATACCTTTTTAAAAAGAACCCAGTGCTTTTAAACACTGCTGGATTTACTCTTAACTAAAGGCAACATGGGTAGGTACAGTTTTGAGAATGATTGATAATAACCAGCCTAAATGATTAGAGCATGTCATTAATAGAGGAGTTTAATTTTTAAAGATCTTGCTATTATTTTTTTAATATTTTCCCATTATTTTTAGGAACATTTAAGTTATGTTGTGTGTCCTCACAATAACTGCACACGTGAGAACAATATGACTTGTGTGACAATGCTTGCCTGCAGAGTCAGATTGAATTTAGACCCTGGGATTCCCTGTATAGGTAGACAAATTAGGTATTCTCTGTAGTCTCATCTATGAGTTGAAATACTAATACCTAACTTCCCAAGAGTGGTTGTGAGGATTAAATAAGGGAATTTATATAAAGTAGCTGTTATTTTCACCATTTCTTGATGTATACCCTATATTCTTGATTTATACAGTATTCTATAGTCTATAAATGATTTTCCTATCCTTTTGGTTTTAGTCCTGTAGGAACCATATGAAATGAGCACAAATAGATACTATTTCCATTTGTATGTTACCATGGTACATCTTTTTTCCATCCATTTATTTATTTATTTATCTATGAAGTGTTTTATGTAGGAAGTATATATTTGGGTCTTGCATTTTTATCTAATCTGACAATCTTTTTTTAAAAACATCTTTATTGGAGTATAATTGCTTTACAATGGTGTGTTAGCTTCTGCTGTATAACAAAGTGAATCAGTTATACATATACATACATCCCCATATCTCTTCCCTCTTGCGTCTCCCTCCCTCCCATCCTCCCTATCCCAGCCCTCTAGGTGGTCACAAAGCACTGATCTGATCTCCCTGTGCTATGTGGCTGCTTCCCACTAGCTATCTATTTTACATTTTGTAGTGTATATATGTCCATGCCACTCTCTCACTCTGTCCCAGCTTACCCTTCCCCCTCCCCATATCCTCAAGTTCATTCTCTAGTAGGTCTGCATCTTTATTCCCATCTTGCCCATAGGTTCTTCATGACCATTTTTTATTTTTTTTTAGATTCCATATATATGTGTTAGCATATGGTATTTGTTTTCTCCTTCTGACTTACTTCACTCTGTATGACAGACTCTAGGTCCATCCACCTCACTACAAATAACTCAATTTCATTTCTTTTTATGGCTAAGTAATATTCCATTGTATATATGTGCCACAATCTTTGCCTGTTAGTTGTGTTTAGACCATTTATATTTAATGGGATTTTTGATATTTGGGGGTTTAGATTACCATCTTCCTATTTTTTTTATTTTTCCCATTTCTTCCCATTTTCCTTTTTCTGCTTTATTTTGAACTGAGTATTTTTCATAATTCTACTTTATTAGCTGGTTTATTAGCTAAACCGTGTGTATGTGTTTGTGTGTGTGTGTGTGTGTGTGTGTGTTTAGCATGTGCTTTAGAGTTTGTAGTATACATCCTTATCACAGTATGCTTGTAATTGACATTATACTATGTCACATACAGTAAAAGAATCTTGTAACAGTACACTACCATTTTCCCCTCCTGGGCTTTATACCATTTTGCCATACATTTTACTTAGCCATATGTTAAAACCCTGCAATACATTGTTATTTTTGCCTTAAGCCATCTATTATCTTTTAAAGAGATAATACATGTTCTTTTTTTTCTTTTTTTTCAAGCTTTTTCCTTCTGTTTCATTTTAGATAGTTTCTACTGCTATATTTTCCTTTTCTAAAATATATATATTTATTTATTTGGCAGTGTTGGATCTCCATTGCTGTGCACGGGCTTTCTCCATTTGCCATGAGCGGGGGTTACTCTTCGTTGCAGTGTGCGGGCTTCTCATTGCGGTGGCTTCTCTTGTTGCAGAGCATGGGCTCTAGGTGCACGGGCTTCAGTAGTTGTGGCTCATGGGCTCTAGAGCGCAGGCTCAGGAGTTGTGATGCACGGGTTTAGTTGCTCCATGGCATGTGGGATCTTCCCGGACTAGGGCTTGAACCTGTGTCCCCCGCATTGGCAGGTGGATTCTTAGTCACTGAGCCACCAGGGAAGTCCCATCTGCTGCAACTATGTTAATCTCCTGCCGTGTCTAACCTACCTTTAATCCCATAGAGTTTAATTTTCATCTCAACATTGTCATTTTAGCCTCTAGATTAGACTTTTAACAAAAATCTTTTGTCTCTACTTAACATGTTCAGTCTCTCCTCTTAGTTCCTTGAACATATAGAATACAGGTATAACCTTTAATATCCTTATCTGCTAATGCTATCATCTCTTTCATTTCTGAGGTGGTTTTGATTGATTGCTTTTTCTCCTATCATGGGTCATATTTTCTTGCTGTTTTGTGTGCCTGGTAATTTTGGCTTTTTGTTTTACCTTGTTGGTTATTGGGTATTTTTATATTCACTTGAGCTTTATTATGGAACATGATTAAATTACTTGAATCATTTTGATCTTTTCAGGTTTGGGGTTTAAGCTTTATTAGGCAGGACGAGAGCAGCATTTAGTCTAGGGCTAGTTTATGCCCACTGTTGATGCAAAATCTTTTGAGTACTCTACCCAGTGCCCTCTGAATTAGAAGGTTTTCCATGCTGGCTGGTGGGAAGAAGAGCTCTCCCTGGCCTGTGGGCTGTGGGGATTGCTTCCTCTCTAATTAGAGTCTCATCCTTTTGAGTGGTTCTGTCCTGGCCCCAGTAGTTTCCTCACAAATGTGATGAACTCAGGCGGAGAGTTCTCTTTCTGTGTGCAGCTCTGCTCTCCAGTCCTCTACCCTGCAAATTCTAACTGCCTCAGCTTCTTTGGACTTGCAGCTCCTTCACCTTAGGGTGGCTCTGCCTGGGTCCCCCTTCCTGCACTGTGGCCTGAAAACATCTCTCCATAGAGTAAGGTGGGACAATCCTTGGGCTCACTTCATTTTTCCACCATCTCCCAAGGGTCACTGTCCCTCATTGCCTGATGTCCAGTATCTTGAAAACTGCCGTTTCATATAGTTTGTTTAGTTTTCTAGTTTCAGATTGAGTAAGTCTAGTCCCTGTTGGTATATCCATTTTGCAAACTAGAAAACTGGGGGTCTGAAATAGTAAGTAGCTGTGAGCTATTAGTGGAACCACAACTGGAATCTAGGCATTATACATCAATACCTGATGCTTTTTCCACAATATCATACTGCCTTTTCTAAGTAACAATTTCCTCATGGAATTGAAACTTATCCTTTTAAGACTTAAAGCTTAATTTGAACCATTTTTGTTGGAAATTTTTAAAAAATGTTTAAGTACCCCTGCCTTCTTAAACAGAGCATTTTGAATATATCTGAACCTCTTCATTATCAACATTATTTATAATCTTATACAGTGGTTATCAACCCTATCTGACCCAAGTAATCCCCTTTTAATAAAATATTTTATAACGGCCTTTTATTCTGAAGAGTCTGAGTCCTTGACAATCCTCAGGCTGGGTTGCTGCACTTGCTATTTACAGTTAGGATGGGCAAAGGAGTGCCAGAAGGTGCCTGGCATATTCCTCCCTGTCCCCACTGTATAAAAGCAGCCTCCTCTCCCTACTGTTGAGGGTCAGTTACTCCTGCCAAAATGGTGACTCTTAGACTTCAGGTCCCTGGACACAGAGTTCAAAGTGCCCTGGGGGGCAGCCATAGCTTGTAGTTGAATGGACCCTTGCTGTGTGCCCTTGCAAGTGTAACACTCTTGAGAAGTAGGACCTCCAATCCTGCAGGGCTCAGCTTTGTGAGGACAGCAAGCACAAAATCCCCCAGTGAGTCATGGGACGTGATGGTGAGTGGACCTACTCTTGCTTCTACCCCGTGGTTCCTGGACCCACGCATTATTAGAAAAAAGTGTCATGTAGAGGTCCCTGTTTTTTTTTTTTCTTTCTTTTTTTTGTGGTACGCGGGCCTCTCACTGCTTTGGCCTCTCCCATTGCAGAGCACAGGCTCCGGACGTGCAGGCTCAGCGGCCATTGCTCAGGGGCCCAGCCACTCTGCGGCATGTGGGATCTTCCCAGAGCGGGGCACGAACCCATGTCCCCTGCATCGGCAGGCAGACTCTCAACCACTGCACCACGAGGGAAGCCCGAGGTCCCTCATTTAATGCATATTCCACATCCTGAAAGATGGCACTGCAGTCTTTTAGCATATTGTCTCTGAATACTCTGAGTTGGTGCTTCACCTGTGCCTTCAAAAGGCAGTTCCAGTGTTCTGTGAGGCTGGCTGCTTCTGGCTGGTGCAGGATGTAATACAACCAGTGGATTCCATGGTCATGGGCTCACTCCCCCTCTTCCTCTGCTGTAAAGTGGGTTCCCTGGTCAGATGCTCTGTTATATAGGACTCCACACCTGTAGAATGGGGAATCTGTATGGATAGTGGTGCTGCCTGAGGCTCTGCAAACAGGGAAGACAAGCCCATACCTAGTATAGCTATCCACCCCTGTGAGGGACAAAGTGCCGGCCCTTCTGGGATGAAGGGAGTCCAAAGTAGTTGATTTGCCACCAAGTAGCCAGTTGGTCTCCCTGAGGACTAGTGCCTATCGCTGACAGGTTAGCCATTTCAGAGGCAGCAGTAGCTAGATTGACCTTGGTAATCTGTATACATGTTAGGGAATGCAGTGGATTCCTGCCCACCTCCCAGATCTGCTCTCCACCACTCTGACTCAGCTCTCTGCCCTTAGGAGGCTGACCTCTTTGCATTGCATCATCTGGGCTCCCTTGCCCTGTAGGTTTGGTCAGTGGGAGGCCCAGCAGTTCAGAGAGTAAGAGGAGAGAGAGATTATCCCCCAGCTCCTTACCTTCCAAGCCATGGTTTTGCAGAGGTGGTATCCCTTGACCAAAGGCCACAGCTCCTGTTGAGCTGACCTTTGTTGAGCTCCGAGCATTCACAGGGTTCCCACACAGTTCGTTCTTCTCCCCCCTGTAGCTAGAGATGATAGTGGCCTCCCACTGTTTATACTCCAGAGTGCTTCTTCAACATCCCCTGTTGACTTCCCTTTATCTGCCCCACCATGTAGACAGTCTCTACAATCAGACTGTCTTCAGTCTGAGGATGCCATCTGTTCCTTCCAGGACCCCAGCTTACAAAATAGAGTATTTTCTGCCTTGTCTTTTAAATTAAGCTGTAGACAGTAAACATATTTTCGCCTTTCCTTAATTCACTTGACAAATATTTGCCAGATCCTGTACTGCTCTTTGAGAAAACAGGGGTGAACAAGACAAATGGATAACTTTGTCTTGTTAATAAAAAGGTAACTTCAAACAGTGATAAATGATCTTCCTGAGTAATCCTTCTGAGGACTGCGAGTGAAGCCTCCTTAGATTGGACAGTCTGGGTAGGTCTTTTGGAGATAGTGAGGTTTAAGGACCTGAGGACCTTGACCTGAAGGAGGAGCTTGCTCAAAGATCTGAGAGCAGGATATTCCAGATAGTGAGGCTGTAGGCAAGGGCAGAGGCCAAAGAGACCAAGGAGCTTGGCTTGTTTAATACACAGAAGCTTCTGGAATATGGTGAACAATACTTTACAGGTGATGGGCAATTTCACTATGTGTTTGTAGCAAGAATGATGTGCCCACTTGTAACATGGTGTTGGCCTCTTTTCAAAGAAGACAATCCAGTTTGCTGAGCAAGTACTTTTCAGACAATTTATTGGGCATACGCTAGATCTTAGCAAGACCTATCTCTGTATAACCACTTAACTGTGACCCCAAGTTACCTAAGGTCACAGCTACAAAGTTGCAGAGGTGAGATGCCAACCATTTGTTTTATTCCAATCTTGGAGGTAACTTTCCCCTCCAAATTCAGGAGTTAAGGAGGAATATGTCAGCTGAAGGTCCTCAACCGCGTTAAGAGATAAGTAAACTATCCAAAGACGCTAATAAATCCAAAGATACCCAGAGAGTGGGAAGATATAACAGGTCTTGTTTTCAAAAACGGCTGTGGATTTGCCCAAATTACAAAGGTCCAAGCAAGTCTGTTGTTTTTATTTGATTATTACTGGAGTTAGTGGGAGAGTTATGTGGGACCCATTTTAGAATACAATATGCCTGGTAGGAATCTGAGCCAGCAGAGAATGTGCTTGACTTCCAGCCTTGCCCCCCTTTCTTGAAAAAGACTGTTCCGGCCATTTGATTCTCATTCAGGCTTTCCTACTTTACCCCTGGGGTGTACATTTGCATCAGAATCGCAGTATAGGTTAAATGTGGTGCATACTAGATGATTATTTTTGGCCAAGTTGTGTTTCCACTACAGAATTAAGCCATCAGCTCATCAAAAGTTGGAGTTCTTTTCCCCTATCTTTTGCATTTGTTAAAGCCTAAATTTTCTCAAATGAAAGACTTCTCTAGGTCAGGAACAAGGTCTTTCAATTTGTTTCCAGCACCGCATGTCTGGCACATAATAAATGGTGAGAGTATTAAATATTCTAAGAGGCATCCTTCCACTGGGCTCAATCCCGACCCTGACTGCATCTGTAAGGATGAATGCACAAGAGGTCGCTTTCCACCACCAAGCGGCGCTAGGGCACCATCTAGAAAGGATTCACTAAGTTTTCCACAGGGTTTGAAGTTTCGTACTTCAAAACTTGTGACACTTCAAAGTGTCAGGTTAATTCACAAGTCGAGGGGAATTTTCCCAACAAATGAATGATGCCGCAGCCAGGGGTAGGCTGCAGAAGGCGCTCTGAGTCTCTGGGTGCACCACAGACCTCTTGGGATCGCAGCTGGAACTCGGGCTGCGGAGTCGCAGAGGTGCATGCACGGGAGTGAGTGCAGCCCGGCGTCCAGGTGAGGGCGGAGGTGCGTGCTGCGCACGGGGTCAGCCAGGTACGCGCTGTGGGGCTCCGAGGAGCCAGCTCCGTTTCCGCCCCCGCCCCCGCCCCCTCGCCACGCAGTTCTGGCCTGGCCGCTCCTCACCTGGGTGGGTCCCGGCCCCTCTTCTGGCAGGGTCTATTTGCATAGAGGAAACTGCCCAAAGTGGCCGCTGTGGAGGAGCTGGCGGCAGGGAAGGGGGCGTGCGCCGCGGTCCGCTGCTGCCTGGAGGCCAAGCCCCGCGCCGGGCCGAACTCGTTCCTCGGGCTCTCCAGCACGCTCAGCCAGCGACCCCGGCTCTGTGCACCGTCCTCTGTGAGAGTCCACCCGCGATGAGCTCACCATGAGTCCAGGCCAGGGCGCCGGCGGCGACGCGCGGAAGGGCTGCCGGACGCGCGGCGGCGGTGCGCAGCTCCCCGCGACAGCAGCCGGGGCCTGGGCGGTGAGCGGTTGTGCTTGCCGCTCTCCGCCGGCTCAGCGGTCGCCTGCCTGCTGCTGGGCGTCCAGGCCGCCACGCTGCAGGGCCGGGTGGCGGCGCTCGAGGAAGAGAGGGAGCTGCTGTGGCGCGTGGGGTCGCCGGACACCCTGGTCGCCTGGGCCGAGCCTCAACTGGAGCACCTGCTGCGCGAGGTAAGTCGCTGAGCATGGGGCTGGGATTGTCCGTGCACCGGGAGCCGTCGCGGTGCGGAGCGGCCGCCGGCCAGCCGTGAGCGCCTGAGTCCGTCCGAGCAGCCTGCGTGGGGTCGGGGGTGGGGTGGGGTGGGGAGGGAGGCTGGGGTGCTGGCGGCCGAGGGGTCCTGCTGTCCCTGCTCCAGCCTCAGGGTCGGCCTACGTGAAAAACAACCTAGAAGGGCTGTTTCGGGGACGAGCAGGGGGAGGAAGAGGAAAGACTGCGGGCTTTGAAATAACAGATCTGGGGGCGAGTCTCCACAGGTGTGTGCACTCGGACCGGAGGCTTCCCGCCAGCATTAAGGGCCTGCCTTCCTATCTGTGCCGGGATAATGAAGAAGCTCTTGCGGGAAGTGTGTGGTCACTTCTGTCACTGGTAGCAGCTATAGTTCCCAACGCTGATATACCTGCAGAGGTGTGGGGCCCCCAGCAGACCGGAGGTTTCCTGGTGGCAGGAAACCTCAGTCAGAACCTGGCCGGGGCCCTTGGAGGCACATGGTCAATCCAACCTGCCCTGTCCAGCCTACGGCCCCTCAGGAAATTGTTTCAGAACAGCTCCATCTTGGAGATGCTGTGCTGTGCCTGGGGTTGCTTGGGCTCAGCGCTCACCCAGGGCAACCCAGACCTGAGGGGGTGCCAACATCAGCTTGGCAGGGTGAGGGGAATCAAAAACAGTCCGGGCCAAAAAATACAGACTCTGGATTCGGTCGACGCCACCTAGGCGATGCCACCTGGGCATTGTGGACCCAGCAGATGCTGAGTTTCCTTGCTGGAAGCATCATATGAGACTCTCGGACACTTCTGTTAAGGTTGCTGCTATGTGTCTTCAAAGCAGGAGCCACATTTGGGACTTCAAATCTCTCACCCATCATGCTGATCAAAACCTCCAGCAGGGCACCTCCCCATAGAACAGTGGTGGTAGACTGGCCAGAGTGCCCCTGTTTGTGCTGGCCTCCCTTGCCTGAGCCATCCTCTTCTTCCTAGGAAAGGCAGCTACCCCAAGGTGGCAAGCATACTCCCCAAAGGGGCATCCTCAACTGTAGTATGAATAGCACCACAGTGTTTCAAGGTAGAGGAGAGGATGGGCAGGGCTGTTACTACCATTTCCCCTGAGCTGTGCCCAGCTGTGATCTTTATTACTGTAGCTGTGTATCCATTTTTGAGTTAATTTGGATTCTTTAAGGTGAATGGGAGAAGACTGTACCATGCCTTTGTGTTCACCATACCTATTTCTTAGTCACTTTAATTGAAGCCAGCATCACATCTCTTCTAATTTGGTTTTGGGCAAAATTGCTGCTTCATGAAATGATTTCCTATGTTCCTCTTGAAAGTGCCTGCAGACTTTAGAAATCTCTCTGGAGCCCTGCTGGCAACTCCTGGTGATGTTTTCATAATTGCAGCCCATTACCTTTAGGCAAGTCCTTAGAGACAAGGATGTTGAATTGATTTATGGAGGGCCAGTAAATTTTCTCCCTGTTAGTGATATAACTGAGGCTGTTCTTTCGAATGCGGGGCCCCTTTTACTTAATAAAAAATAAACTGCAAGCTTTGATTGAGTAAATCAGAAATCCCAGTAAAACCTTTTAGAAGGAACTTGCAAATTGTGTCCATTAATAGGGAGGGGAGTCCTGGGAAAGCAGCCACTGCTGAGATTTTCAAGTCCTGAACTATGCAGATCATAGGAGGCTTCATCCTGCTTCCAAGGAGTTATTGGGCAGAGTATTGCCCCTCTCCCTCTCTGTTTCTCTCTTTCTCTCTCTCTCTCTCTCTCTCTCTCTCTCTCTCTCTCTCTCTCTCTCTCTCTCTCTCTCCAAACCACTCTCCCCCCGTGCCCCCCACACTTCTTTCCTCTTCATTAGTAAGGGGAAGGGAAAATTTGAAATCCTGGGATTTCCACTTGAAATTCGCTATACCATTCTGCAGGCTGTACCATTAGCATAGGACACATCTTAACACTTCGTGCTACTAGCTAACCAAAGTTGGTGTGGAGGAGTCTCTACTTGGAGCATCTGAGATGCCACACTATGAATGCAGTTGGGGTTCAGCTTCTGGCTGTTTGAGTGTCCCTCTGAAAAGGCATCTCTTTCCCAGGGCACCAATCTGTTCCTGCTCCTAGCCATTCTTCTTACAAATGTCACTGGATGGGAAATGTGCATGGCCTGGCCAGTGATCCTGAGAGTCCCTGGCTGAGATGAGGGGACTCATGGGAGGTGCATAGTGGGAGTTGGTAATTGGGTTTAAATAGATGTGAAGATAATTTAGGAAAACTCTTCGATATGAAGGACAAATAAATAATGAACTGAAAATCTCTTAAAGAAAGAAGCTTTGTACTTGAACATGTTTTTCAGTTCTAATTTGTTCTCAGTGAAGCATCCTTTCAGCCTGTGCTGAAGTAGTTGTGTATGTGAGGATGCCTGCAGCTTGTCCTTTTACCAACAAGCTTGTTTTCAGAGAATAGAAATCCTTACCAACCATACACAACTTTAATGTCAGAAAAAAATAAGGAAACAATAAGCCAACAGAAGCCACTGTTACTATGGGACCCACTGTCTTTGTTCCCTTGGGAACAGAACTGTGAAATAACTTCTTTGGGACTGGCTGATGTGCCTGATAATGTAGATATAGAAGCTACAAAAAAGGGATATTCATGATAACTCATCATTATTTTTTTTTTATTTTTTTATTTTATTTTTATTTTTTTTCTTTTTGCGGTATGCGGGCCTCTCACCGTTGTGGCCTCTCCCGTTGCGGAGCACAGGCTCCGGATGCGCAGGCCCAGCGGCCATGGCTCACGGGCCCAGCCGCTCCACGGCATATGGGATCCTCCCAGACCGGGGCACGAACCCGTATCCCCTGCATCGGCAGGCGGACTCTCAACCACTGCGCCACCAGGGAGGCCCACTCATCATTATTAAAGACCCTTCCCATGGTACAAAATAAAGAAATGGTTTTCAGAAAATAAAAGCAAGATTTTTGAGCAAGAGTCATTAACAATAGTATCTTCAGTACGACCCAAAAATATAAATGCAAAACAAGCATATGATATTATGCTTTTAAAGTGCTTTAAAGAGCTTGCCTCGGTCATCAACCCCCCCATTAGTTATACCTATAGTTACAGTATTACAAAAGCTTAAATTTTAGAGTAAATAAAATAGCTGCTATACTACAGCAAAAATTTTAATGCAAGAATTAAAGAAATATTTAGTTGTATCCAGAGGAAACTATTTTCAGCTTACGAGTGATTTATTGTTGGCTGTTGGTCTTCCATTCTCCAGACCAATCAGTTTGAAAACAAGAAAAACCCAGAGACTCAGGGTAAAATTCAAGCCCTTTCCTTCCCTACCATCAACTATATATATTGGTTAAGTTACCATAAAACCCAGAATCAAATGTAGCTTTTTTTGGCCTCTGTGGCAGCTTTTCACTTATCAGGACTGCTCTAAGGTGTAGCCTCTGTGGCAGCTTTTCACTTATCAGGACTGCTCTAAGGTGTATGCTTTAATAAAAATGCCAATTTTTGAATCCCATGGCACAACTGGAGATGGAGTATAAATCAGAGCTACATTTGTTTCCTTGACATTTCCTGGCTCCCAAACCAAAGAAGTTTATAGTTACTTCCTGGCATGCTCACTTTATCTCTCCACTCTTTTTTTTTTTTTCTTGTTTTATTTGGCAGAAGTTTAGGAGAGCTTTATAATAATAGCAGCATGTTTCGAATGAGCCAACTGTTGGGACATTCCTTTCACAGATATATTTTGGAATTGTTGAATCGGACTTTTACACATTAGCTTTGAAGATTTGCAACATCGCTCCTGAAGTTCGGGGATTTGAAAGCTGAATGAATTTATACCAGCAGGCAGAGAGGGGTAGATGATAAATGGGGTTTCAGTCCCACTATTTACTAGTCCTGGCATCTAACCTCTTCAACTTCCTGAGCTCCTGCTTCCTCTTCCCTAATACGATGGTCGCAACTACCTGTGTACTGATGAGCAAATAAGATAATGTAGAGGAAAGTGGTGGTCAGTAAGTCTTTGATGGTCAGTACCAAAATCCCCAAGTGTGATTCCTTAAACAGTACAGTCATTGAATTATCTTGCATAACCTGAGAATCCTGGAAGTCAGCCTGCAGATCCTGGGTTAGTTCAATGACTTGGCCATGACTGGGTGCCAGGTCATTCTCTGCCATTTTCTGAAATTGCCATATGGCTACACAGTGCTAGTACAGAGTTTGAGGATTTATTAGGTACCTGTCCTAATCTTAGTTTCAGATAATCAGGAAACAGAGCACTTATAGTTCACCTATTAAGAGGTAAGAAAGAAGCATTGGAAAGGTCAGCAATTTTCTGGAATGAAATTCAGGAAATGAAAAAGATACAGAGCCCTAAGAGTGACCTAAATTTCAGAGGAGAACAGCTGTAACAAACCCTCACTGTCATCCCACTGGAGAGCTAGTCAGCATGCACACATTACACCAGCCCCCATCCCACCCTCACCACTTAACAGAGCAAATTTATTCACACTGTCTGTATCATCAACAATGATCTAGTCAGCCATTGCTTCTCTGGAGAAATAATGATATAATAAGCAGTGGGTCGAAAATTTGGTAAGAACTGTGGTAATTGTAGTATTCATAACAGAAGATGGTTCCCATTGCTTCTACCAACAGGTAGAGACCATTTGAACCATCCTTCCAGCCATCACTTTAATTCTAATTTCCTTACCCTCCCTACGAATCCTCTACATGATAGATGAAATTAATAACTCTTCCAGGAAGCTATACTGGAAGTAACTTTATTTCCACTCCTGATTCATCACAAAAGTTCTGGTTCCTTGTGATCAATTTCTCAACTGCACCATTCCACTATATATTTTTTTTCATTTCTAAAACTTTTGCTACATGTTATTATAAAAGATACTTTTATAATTACTTATAGATATCTCCAATGATTATTAATTCATTGTGAATACAAAGGTTACTAAGGTTATTAACTTTAAAAGACATTTGTCCCCACTATAACTAATTTTATCAATTACTTTTGGCTGACTGAAAATGAAATTACATTCTGGTATCTATAGCTACATGCTGATTTATTTTTCTGACTACAAGTTACTCTCAGTATATTCACGGGATCTCATTTATTTTTTCATTTCCTTTCCAGTTATCCATAAGTGAACTGTCATTTTGTAATATCAGAAATCTATTTAGTATTTGGTCACCATGAGAAATGTATGCAACATATATATATATATATATATATATATACACACACATACACACACACACATATAATAACTAACATGTATCAGTACTTTATTCTTCCTCTTCATCTTATAGCCCAAATAATAAATAATCCACTAATATCTTTCCAATTCTCACACAATGTTGTCGTCCTTCATTCCCAGATCATAGTTATTGGTTGAATGACTCAATCCCAGAAGGAAAGAGAGCTTTAGCTGCAACATCAGTTGGTAGCTTGCCTAGTTTCAATGCCATACATAAAAACCATGTATTTCTTCAAATAGAATAGCCTATATAGCCAGTCCTTAGAGAACTCTATGGCTGACATAGAATTAAAGCATTCTTTCTTCCAGTTTTATCACTGGAAGATACTCAAAGGGAACAAAAGAAGAGTTCCATATTATGTTGAATTGGGTTTCCTAGAAAGTGCCCTCTGAGCACAGGAAGCTAGTATTTGTTAAACACCAGCTGTGAGCCAGATACTGGGAAAAGTGCTTTATAGGCACTTAATCCTTACTACAATTCTTGAAGAAAGAATAATTATTACCCAAATTTGACATATGGAGAAACTGAAGAATACAGAGGTTATGTTACTTGCCCAATGTTATAACACTAGTACATGGTAAACGTAGTATAAAACCCATGCAGTTCAACATCATTGTCTCTATGTTTTATGGAAAAACTAGACTGTTTTATGAACTTTGAACCTGAGTCCTAATGAAATTAATTTCCAGTTGCCTTTGGAATGGTGCTATAAAGGTGTTAGAAAGAATACTTAAACTTCCTACTTATGGTATTAGCAGTTGAATGGGTATGACAGGCATTATTGTTTGTCTAACCACAAATCCATTTCCAGATATACATTTTCTCACTTGTCAGTCTTCACTATAAGACCTGCCAAATCTAATTACTTACCCCACCACCCTTCCAGTTTACCTTACACAAAGAAAGAGCACGTGACACAGTTTAGTCCAATAATGTACAATTAGAAGTTACAATGAGCTTTTGGGTACGTTTTTACTTTTTCTGGTAAAAAAAAAAAATGATAGAGAAACAGGATTCTCGGAATAGTGGAGGAGAAGCTCAGCAAATTCTCTCCACAAAGTGTGTTGATAAAATTGGACAAAATTGTCAAGAACAATTTCAGTTCTCTGGAAATCAACAAAGGGCATACACCAGATTGGAAACTTTAATTCGAGAAAAGCTACTGGAATGCAGATAAAAACAATGGAACTTTATGCTGTTTTAGCCTGAAATTGCTCCTATCCCAGCCCCACCTCCAACTCCATCTGTTCAGTTGTTTAACCAGAATAAGGCAAGCTGTGAAAACACCTCTTCTGCCAGAGGGCACTGTCTTGACTTGGAGCAAAGCCCATCCCCAGGGGTTGTTGAAACAATAGTACTCCCAGTGGAAAAGTTCAAGGAAACCAACATCACAATAGTCAGAGGTTTCAATACCAGTTGTGTCAAGCAACAGAACGGCATACTAGCCAGAACTTCAGTAGTTATATCCAGAAAGTGAGACAACTATATTGAGTCTTGATATACATTCACATATCTTTATGGTCTGGAAGGCTGTACATATACCCAAGAGTACGTACATGCTAAGGAGACACCAGGGAGGTGCCTAATTGTCTTTTGTCTATGACTAAATGTTAGACCTGCTGGGGAGAGAAGACCTGAGAAAGACTAGCAGAAAGTAAAAGCTAAGGCACACTTGTAAACTACCTAACCTCTGAATGCATATCCTAATTCACACAGAATTCACTGACAAAGGATGGAAGATTTATAGACTCAAGATTTATTTGACCAATCAATGTCAATCACTGAGCTATGTTGATTCATCTCTAGGGTGTCAAGCTTAGAAATAAAAGAAAAATATGAGCAGAGACATCAGTGACCACAGTCTTAGGAAAAGAAAGACTGTACACAAGTAGTCCATACAAGTAACTAAAAAAAAAAAATGAAAAAGAAAATAAAATATCAACAACCCCTGAGAAGAGGGGGTATCTGATCTAGATTTGCTACAATGTAGTTTCCAAGATTGTAGTCAAAAATGGGAGACATGCAAAGAAACAGGAAAGTGTGATACATACACAAGACAAAAAACTAACAGTCAATAGAAACTGTCTCTGAATAGGATGTTTAACTTAGGAGACTCCAAAGCAGCTACTATAAATATGTTCAAAGAACTAAAGAAAACCATGATGACAATGACACATCAAATAGAGAATGCCAATAAATGTAGAAATTATAAAAACTAATTGGAAAGTCTTCAGCTGAAAAGCATAATAATCAAAATTAAAAAGAATTACTACAGAGATTTGAGAGCATAGGTGAGGTGGAAAAAGAAATCGAATATTAAAATAGGTCAGTAGAAAGTATCTAATCTGAAAATCAGAAAAAAAAAATACAAATAAAACACAGAGCCTTAAAAACCTGTTCAAGGCCAGCAAACACATCAATATGTGAAAAATGGGAGTCATGTAAGGAAAAGACCAAAAGGGCCAGAAAGAATATCTGAAAAAATGAGGTCCAAAAACTGCTTATATTTCATGAAAATTTACTTGTCCAAAAGCTCAACAAACTCCAGGCTGGATAAATTTAAAAAGATCCATACCACACATATGAAATCACACTGTTCAAAGTCAAAAACAAAAAGAAAATCTTGAAAGCTGAAAAAGGAAAATAATTGATCACATAGAGAGGAACTGCAATGAGATTAACAGCTGACATTTCTTTAGGAAAAAAGTAGAGACCAGAAAGTGCTGTGATGACATATTCCATGGACTAAAAGAAAAACAAAACAAACCAAAAGTCTGTAAACTAAGAATTCCATATTGAGCAAGACTATTCTTTAAAAATGGAAGTGAAATAACTCACTGCAAGATATACAAAGACTAAGAAAATTTCTTGCTAGTAGACCTGCCTTATAAAAAAACAATTAATGAAATTCCTTCAGGCTGAAAGAAAATAGTATTACGTAGTAACATGAATTGACACAAAGAAATTTTTTTAAAACAACACTGGTAAAGGTAACTATGCATTTAATATAAAAGGCAATATATGTTTTATTTTTCTTAATTTTTTAAAATTATGTAAAACAATTATTTTACAAATGGCATTTTGGGTCTCTAAATATAAAAATGTAATGTATATAACAAGGCCATCATAAAGGAAGGGAGAGAATAAGCTATGTTGGAGTATAGTTTTATATTTCACTGGAATTAAACTTCATTAATTAAATTGATAAAGTATTAATCTAAAGCAGAATGTGAAAAATAAGATTCATAGTGTGATCCCTACAGAAACCACTAAGAAAGTAAGTATGTTTAGTAAGATAACCAAAAAAGAAATTTAAATGCTATACTAGAAAATTTCTATTTAACACATAACAAAACAGTAAAAGAACAGAACAAAAAAGAATGAAACATATAGAAGGCAAATAACAGATATAAATGTGAATGGATTAAATCTTCCCAAAAAGACAGATTGTCAGACTGGATAAAATAAGATAAGCAATTATATGAAATCTACAAGAGACACTCTTCAGATTCAGTGACATAAATAGGCTGAAAGAAAAGGGACAAAAATGGTATATCATGCAAACAGTAACTGCAAGAGATTTGGAATGACTATACTAATATCAGACATATAGATTTCAAGACAAAATTGTTTCTAGAGACAAGAGAAAGATTAATTAATCAGGAATATAACAATTAAACATATACACATCTGACAATACAACTCCAAAATGCATGAAGAAAAAACTGAATTTAAGAGAGAAATAGACAATTTATAAGAATAGATGGACACTTCAATATTCATTCTCAATAACTGATAGAACAGCTAGAAAGAAAACTGTCAAAGATATAGAAGACTTGAATGACATTATCAATTAATTGGACCTAACCAATATCTATTGAACAGTTCACTCAAAAATAAAATTCACATCTTTCCAAGCACACATAAACATCTCAAGGTAAGCAATATGTTAGGCCATAAAACAAGTCCAAATAAATATAGAAGGATTGAAATCATACAAAGTATATACTTAAACTATAATGTGAACACATTAGGTAAAAGAACAGCAGAAAAATTGGGGATATTCACAAGTGCTAAGAAATTAAACTAAACACTTATAAAGAACCCAGGGATCAATGAAAAAATAAAAAGATAAATTAGAAAGTTTCTCAAACTGACTGAAATAAAAAACACAATATGTCAATTATGATATGCAATTAAAACTGTACTTAGTTGATATATTTAAATGTCTATAAAAGAAAAAAAAAGATCAAAAATCAATAACGTGTTACTGTGAAAACAGTTTCTCAGTTCCTCAAAAATTTAAACAGAGAGATAACACATAACCTAGCAATTCCACTCCTAGATATTTACCCAAGAGAACTGATAATATGTTTACAGTAAAGCTTTAACACGAATGTTTAAGCAGCAATATTCACAACAGCAGAATGGTAGAAACAACCCAAGTATCCATCAAATGATAGATGGATAAACAAAATGTGATATATCTATGCAGTGGAATATTATTCAGCCATACAAAGGAATGAAGTACAGATACCTGTGACAACATGGACAAACCTTGAAAATGTTATGCTAAGTGAAAAAAGTCAGACACAAAAGGCCACATACTGTATAATTCCATTTATATGAAATGTGCACAACAGGAAAATCCATAAAGATAGAAAGAAGATTAGTGATTTTCCAGGGACTGTGTAGAGAAGGGAATTGGGACTGACTGCTAATAGATTTGGTGCTTATTTTTGGATGACAGAAATGTTCTGGAATTAGATAGCACTAATAGTTACATATTATAGTGAATGTGCTAAAACCCACTGATTTATATACCTTAAAGTAGTAAATGTTGTTATGTGAATTACATCTCAAGGAAAAACCCAATAACATAATAATCTGCTTATAAAACCTAAAAAAGAAGAATATTAAACTAAAGCAAACAGAAGAAAATAATAAATATTAGTGTGGAAATCAGTGAAATAGAAAACAGAAAAGCAATTGAGGAAATTAATAATACCAATATTTTTTTAACTATCAAAAAATCTGACAAACCTTTTGTTAGACCAAGACAAAAGAGGAAAAAAATAAAATTGGCAATGAAAGAGGAGACATAACACAGCTTAGAGAAATTAAAAGGATTTTAAAGGATGTCATGAATAACTTTGTCAGATTAGACAACTTCAGTGAACTAGATACAGTTCTTGAAAGATACAATTAACCAAAACTGACTCAAGCAGAAGCCTGAATACACTTAAAATAAATAATGATATTGAATCATTCATTACAAATCTTCTCACAAAGAAAAGCTCAGGGCCAAGTGGCTTAACCAAGCAATTCTGTCAAATAGTTAAAGAAGAAATGATACCAATCCTTCATAAACTCTTCCAAAAAAATAGAGGAGGCGACACTTTCCAAATCCATGAATTCAGTATTGCCCTGATACCAAAAGCCAGCCAAATAATAAGAACACTAGACATCAATATTCTTTATGAATACTGACATCCAAATATATTCCTAGCAAAATAGATTGTAGTAACATATACAAAAAGATTATACACTCTGACCCAGTGGAATTTATCTCTAGGACACAAGATTTGTTTAGCATCTGAAAATCAATTAATTTAATATACCATGCTAATAGAATAAAAGACAAAATCATTCAATCATCTCAATAGATAAAGAGAAAACATTTTTAGAAGTCTAATATTCATTCATGATTTAAATTCTCAACAAATTACAAATAAAAAGTACATCCTCAACCTAAGGGCATCTATAATCCTATTTAATGGTAAAAGTAGAAATGGAAGTAACAGAAAGGAGTTAAAAACAAACAAACAAACAAAAAGAAAACAAACAATACCAAACCAGGCAAGAACACAGAGGACAGGCAAGAACACAGAGGACAAGAAAGCCAAGCTTAACTATTTTTTGAGCAAAGGATTATTGCTTCACAAGTCTTTTAGTATGATGGATGCTTTCTTTGTGTGTACCCCCAATTTCTAGCTTTACTAATATTTTTCATTACTAATAAATTGTGTGTAAAAGTGTTTCTATTGATAACTTGCATTAGACCACGTACTTTACATTGGGTTTTGCTTATTCATAATAATATTTTGTTTTTACTAAACTTACTACAGTCTTTTGATAGTTCCTTTTCAAATCAATGGCAAACATTGGTAAAGTATTTGACCAGGATAGCTGTGCAAAGCATGGCTGTAAAACCAAAGCAATCCAAGTAGTATATGTGGGAACTAGGTCTACACTATTATCAAAGACTGATTCAACCTGCTATCTAAGTGCAGATAGCTCTGGTTTTGAATCAAGATGTTTTTAATACCTACGTTACAAAGAGAGCTATCCACAGATGCATCTCAAATATTGCCCCAAATACTTAACATTATGACCAATGCAAAAACTGATTTCATTCTCCCTAAAATTATGTTTAGATAAACAAGCAAATAATTGTTTAGATATTCAATAATATATTAAATTTTGGAAACACATGAAATCTTTGAGGTGAGATTGAAATAAACAGGTGATTTTTAAGTAGGTTAAGTAAAATGATTTACATATGAAAATCCACTCTCAAATTTCCCAAAAAGTCATTCAAATTTCAAGTCATGACTTTAAAAATAGCAGACTTTAAAAATGCAATGATGTTTATTATACAATGACTATAAATCAGCTTTTATATTTTTCACACTGGTATATCATATTCATGTGATTTTATTATTTACACAAAGATTAGTTATAGTTACTAAGGGAAGCATAACTTGGAAATTTTTGACTTATACATTTAGAAAGCTTGCCCTTAATGTTCTATCAATATAAGATTTTGCAATTAATTCCCAAAACAAAAAGTAAATAAAATAAAAAGGCTCTGCAAAAAAAATTTAAACTCATAATTCACTTGTAATGGGCTTTCTCTGAATGTGCGATTTTAAATTCAGTGAACAAAATTTTAAATGCCTAATTATGTATACTTTTATGAATGTGTTCTCATTATAATAAATGCAACTGTTATACTTTTCCCTTTAAATAAAAATAAATTCCACAATTTAAAGGGCCAGACTATTTAGTACAGAACTCCTGAAAGAAGCCCTGTGAATCCATGGGAAACAGTGATGATGCATCATTATTGCACAAAGCCTTGAATATCCTTTCACCCATTTCTTCATTTTACTTCAGGGGCTTCATCAAATCCTTGTTTCTCCATTATGCTTTCTTTGATTTCAATAGCAGGAAGCAATAGTTCCCACTCTCTTCTTTTAGAACTGCATTTGTTGCTTCTTCAAGGCATTTATCACATTGTACTTTATATTAGGTTCCTTCTAGAGTTTAGAATTCAACTCTGATACTTCTACAACACCTTGCAAAGTGATTTGTGTACATGGTCAGTAATATTTATTGGACTCTAATGAATAATTTGCTATATTCTGCCATCAAACCCTGTGTTCTTATTTGACAAAATCTTACAACCTTCCCTCAATCCCCTGATCATCAAGACAAATGGAATCCCATGTCAATTGTAAATCCCAGTACTTAGGATACTGTCCTGTTTATTTACTACTACATAATATATGTTTTGAATGTGATAACATATGTTTTGAATGTGATAACTTTTCATTATTTTGCCCAGACAGAACAATGAATAATTTCACTTCATAAGGGAATAGAGCCATTAAAATTCCCATCAAAATCCAAAAGTTTGTCCTGTGAAACTGAAAAAATTAAGATATACAAATGCAAAAGGTCAAGGATAGACAAGACATTCTTGAAGAACAAGGTGAGAAGCCCACTGTACTGATCATGGAAACTTATAAAGTTCTGGTGATGAGGACAGTGTGATATTGGTGCAAGGATTACATGGAAAATAATAAATATGCTGTAAGGTCCACAGATAGATGTTGTTTTATTGCAAAGGTGTGTGATAGAATGTGTTACCAAGGTTGTTGCCCCAGAACCACATCATTGCCCCTCTCTCTGGGTAAACTTGCAGAAAAACAGAACTAACCATATCCTCTAGCTGTGTTTACATCACAGAAACAAGAGAATCTAACCACAAGAAAACCGGAGCATACTGGTTCAGCTCGAAAAGTGGGCCAAAGGTTGCCCTGCAGGTCATTACCATCTCGTTATAATAGTAAGATCTCGGCCATCCCACCATGATGGTTCAACCCGCTTCTGACCCAGATGCCAAAGGACCCTACGAGGGCAGGAAAGAGATGGCACCCCAGTTCCAGGAAGAATACCACCTTTTCCCATAAAACCATTACATATGCCTCCCCCCCTTAAACCTTACCTTTAAAATATTGCCTTAATCTCCCCCATCCCCTGGCCCTCGCCCAACGTGAAGCTGGGTTTCGGAACTAAGTTCCCACTTCTCCATTCTCTAATCATTGAATAAACTTGTGTTGTTTCTATCTCAGCATAGGTTTCTTTATTGGCTGTGGGAACCCAAGCTAGGAAAAGGAACCCTCCCCACAGGGTTAGGGGGCTTCGGACAGGCTAGGGCCCAAGTAGGGATGCATATGACAAATTTGGTAACAGAATGCATGAGTATTCACTAAAATATGCTGGCCCTCCCAGTAGGAAGATGATATGTACACAAAATAGTTGAACTGCTGGCCATGTACTAGCTTTGGGCAATGAAATACGAGAAGTTAGTATCATACCAGGCCAAAAGCTTTAAGAGCCTATGCATGCTTCACCTCCTCTCCCTTCTACCACAAAGACAAGCAATGTTCCAGATAGAGGTTGTAACATAAAGCCAGAGCCCAGCCATGATGAGCATACATGAGGACTAAACTTTGTGGTTTACCACTACTAAGACTTGGGGATTATTTGATGCTATAGGAAAACCTAGCCTTTCTAAACGATAGAAGTTGTGCTGTAAAATAGTAGAGAAATTATCTATAGTCTTTTCAGTTAATTAGCCTGAGATAAAAAATAGCTCCATACGTAAAATAATCTTTAGGAACCCTCCCCTATCTCACCCACATCATACACACAAATTAATTCTATGTGAATTGCAGGTTTACAGCAAAACAAAATACTTTTAGCAGATAATCTAGGAGTATATATTTATGATGCTAGCATAGTGAAAAGCTTTCTTAAAAAAACACAAAAAGCTTTATCTATAAAGGAAAAGACTAATAAATTGGCCTACATAAACATTAAAACTTCCCTTCATCAAAATATACTATTAAAGACTCCAGAGTTAAAAAAAAATTTGCAACATATACAACTGATGAAGGGCTTTCAAACAGAATACATCACATTAAAAAAAAAAATGGGCAAAATCCTAAACAGCCACTTCACCAAGAGTTTATCCATCCAAGTGGCTGATAAACATATGAAATAGAGCATAACTTCATTAAAAATCAGTGAAACACAATTCATATCCAATTATAACACCATTACAGACCCACCAAAGCAGCTAAGATGAACACAACAGACAATACCAAGTGTTAACATAAAGATGAAGCAACTAAAAACTCTCTTAAAGCTGTAAACAGAACAACCGCCTTGGAAAAGAGTTTGGCATTATGGGTGAAGTTAAAAGGTACACATATTCTCTCCCCCAGAAAGTCTATTTTGAGGTGTACCCTCAGAAAACACATACCTTTGCTGGACTTGGAGATCTGCCGCCAAGACCTTCCAAAGGAGGAGCTGCCGCCCAGAAGCATTCAGTGACTCAGCAAACAGCCTCCAGCTTCCAGCTCCTTCATTATAGGCTTCAGCTGAGAGAGCTCATCAAGCCAAGCCCCTCCCTTTCCAGGGTAGCAGTTCCTATCCACAACCAGTTAGTGGGTGAGACAGAGCTCAAAGCCCTGGCCATTTGAGCCTTATGTACTTGCTCCAGACATGCCTTCCAGATTTGCCAAGACGCTGTCAGGCCTATACTTCAGCTCAGCTTCTTTCTTTGCCCAATCCTGCTTCAATCCCCTTTGCTTTACAGGTGTTAGTCCCTAAAAGCATTGCATACCCTACGTTCCATCTTAGCCTGTGCCTTCTGGGGAAATCAAACTGTAACAGCTGGTGTTAGGAATGGTCTGAGAAAGTAGCCGAAAAGTTAGGATTTGAGGCTAGCTCATTCACTGCCCAACTGGCAATGGAAACTCCCTCAAGAGTGGTAGGTGGTACAGTGCATTACACACAAGCAAGTTCTCATCAAGTCTCTTGGTAGGGTTGGAGAAACTGAGGAGCAAGCCCAGGATTTAATAGTCAGAGTAGCTGAACTTCAAAGAGAGTTAAAATGCCCAACTAAAGCAGTTAGCGTTTTGGTTGATTAAACCTCTCCCAGCTGACAGCCATATGGGGATGATTAGCTAAAGGAAGAGGAAAATCTCTGAATTTGTTTCATGGATGGTGCTCTGGGCTGAATTGTGCCCCCTCCCCCCAAATCCATATGTTGAAGTCCCAACACCCTGTACCTCATAAAGTGACTATTTGCATATAGTGTCTTTAAAGAGGTAATTAAGTTAAAATAAGTCACTAAGATGGGCCTTCATCCAGTATAACTGTCCTTATAAGAAGAGGTTAGGACACAGGTACAGTGGGAAGTCCAAGTGAAGATAACAGAAGTCAGACATCCACAAGCCAAGAAACCAAGTGTTAAAATACACTTCTGCTGACACTTGATTTTAGACTTCTAGCCTCTAGAGTTGTGAGAAAATAAATTTCTGTTGTTTAAATCACCCAGTCCACAGTACTTTATTATGATGATCCTTGTAAACCAATACAGATTTTGGTACCAAGAAGTGGGGGACTGCTGTAAAAAATACCTAAAATATGAACACTGAGGTGAATGTATCTTTTCAAGTTAGTATTTTCATTTTGGGGGATATATACCCAGCAGTGGAATTACTGGACCATAAAGTAGTTCTACTTTCAATTTTTTGAGGAACATCCATACTGTTTTCCATAGTGTCTGCACCAATTTACATTCCTACCAGCAGTGTATGAGGGTCCTCTTTTCTCCACATCCTCACCATTTTTTATTTATAGACTTTTTATATTAGCCACTCTGACAGATGTGAAGTTATAACTCATTGGGTTTTGATTTGCATTTCTCTAATAATTAGTAATGTTGAGTATCTTTTCATGTGTCAATTACCCACCTGTGTGTCATCTTAGGAAAAATGTCTATTCAGGTCTTCTACCCACTTTTTAATCAGGTTGTTTTTTTGTTTTTTTTTGTTTTTTGGGGTTTTTTTTTGCGGTATGTGGGCCTCTCACTGTTGTGGCCTCTCCCGTTGCGGAACACAGGCTCCGGACGCGCAGGCTCAACGGCCATGGCTCACGGGCCCAGCTGCTCCGTGGCATGTGGGATCTTCCCAGACCGGGGCACGAACCCGTGTCCCCTGCATCGGCAGGCGGACTCTCAACCACTTCGCCACCAGGGAAGTCCCAGGTTGTTTTTTTTTTTTTTATCTTGAGTTGTATGAGCTGTTCATAAATTTTAGATATTAACCCCTTACCCATCATATTATTTGTAGATATTTTCTCCCAATCAGTAGGTTGTCTTAATGTTGTTGATAGTTTCCTTTGCTGTGCAAAGCTTTTAAGTTTAATTAGGTCCTATTTGTTTAGTTTTGCTTTTATTTTGCCTTAGGAGACAGATCCAAAAAATATTGCTATAATTTATGTCAGATAGTGTTCTGCCTATGTTTTCTTCTAGGAGTTTTATGGTTTCTGGTCTTACATTTAGATCTGTAATCCATTTCCAGCTTATTTTTGTATATGGTGTGAGAAAATTTGTTCTACTTTCATTCTTTTACATGTAGCTGTCTGGTTTTCCCAGCACCACTAATTGAAGAGACTATCCTCCATTGTATATTCATGTCCCCTCTGTTTTAGATTAATTGATCATAGATGTGTGGGTTTACTTCTGGGCTCTCTATTCTGTTCCATTGATCTATGTGTCTGTTTTTGTGCCAACGCCATGTTGCCTTGCTGACTGTAGCTTTGTATCATAATATGAAGTCAGGGAGTATGATGCATCCAGCTTTGTTTTGTTTTGTTTTGTTTTTTCTCAAGATTGCTTTGGCAATTTGGGGTCTTTTTTGGTTCCATATAAATTTTAGGATTATTTGTTATAGTTTAATGAAAAATGTCATGGGTATTTTGATAGAGGTTCCATTAAATCTGTAGATTACTTTGGGTAGTATGGCCATTTTAATATTAATTTTTCAAATCCAAGAGCACAGGATAGTCTTCCATTTCTTTGAACCATCTACCCAGTTCTGTGTGGATCTTTCTGATAACCTTAGTTATACAGGGGTCTTTCTTCCAGTTTCCAGTTAGTTTTCAGTGAAAAGTATTCCACATATAGATGCATTTTTTATGTGTTCATCGAGAAAGGTGAGTGTTATATATATATATATATATATATATATATATATATATATATATATATGGTAAAACTACAAAGAAAATCAAAGTAAACATAAAATATAGATAATGGTACCTTTAGTTGTAGGAATGGAATTGGCATCCAGAAAGGACACACATAGGTGTTGGCAATGTTTCACATATATATTGTCTATAGTTGCTTTTACACTATATCAGCAGAGTGAAATAGTTGTGACAGAGGGAGTATGGCTCATCAGATCCCTGCTGCAGGCTTAGAAGATGTCTTATCCATGGTTACCCTTTCCAAAGACAGCACCCAGCTAAGATTGCTGATGCAGGGACATAAATATCTGGTCTTCTTCCCTCAATTAGGGACAACTCTGAAGGCTGTACCCACTGCAGATGGGTTGAGGACTCAGTTATAATTGCTTTGAGGGTCAATTCTTTTTTCAACCCTGTCCTGCATTCCCCACTTTCTCATAGATGTCTCTTCTGAAAGTGCCCTCCAATAAACTTCATTATGCAGCTCTCAGCTTCAGAGTATTTCCAGACAACTCAAACCAAACAATACACATACAATGATTTAGTGGAATCCATTCTATAATACAAGTATTTCATATCCCTGTGCCTTCCCTTATCCTGTTTTCTTCTCTTAGCTTGAGATTTCTTTTCCAACATAACTGACAAATTCCTACTCATCCTTTAAGGTCAAGATTCAAATGTGTTCGTGTAATGAAATAAAATTAGTTATTCTATCAATTGCAATCCTACAGCACTATGATGGCGATTCTTTATATTCTTCTTTTTAATTGTGTGTGATAAAATAGTAAAAAGTAAAAAAAAAAAAAAAGGAAACAAAAGAAAAGAAATAGAAAATGCATATTCTCATCTACAACTGCAGGGACTCTGCAGTTTGTTGTATCGGTGCCTGTGTGTGATATTGAGAGTCATGGCTGAGAAGGAATTCAAAACTTGGAAATATTTCTGAATAAAGAAAAAACTGTGTTTAATCATTTAATTAATCAATTAGTGTATGGTTGTATGTATGTACAGGCTAAGTTGATCTTTTCCATCATTCTTTTCTTTCCTTCTCAACATGGTAGTGAGTAAATTTTTAGTAAAATATGCAAATTTAAAAGATATACTATTAATAATACTGCTACATCAAGCATTTCTTAAGCACGAGGCAATATCTTAAGAGTCTTACATGTATTAACTTATATAACACTCCCATTAACCACAAGAACGAGGCCCTATTATCTCCATTTTGTAGATAAAGAACTGAGACTCAAAGGGATTGTGTAACTTGCTACAGTCACACAACTGATAGTGACAGAGCCATGATCCATGTGTAACAACTTTTTAGCCCTTCTTAAATTCTTCAAAATTTACTTCCTAAAAAAGAGTTAATTTTCCATCTTTAATAATATGATCATGGTTTAAGATGTCATCACTATGGCCATCAAACTTATAAGAAGAAAGTTTGCTTGACTATCAGATAGACCTCTTTGAAAAAATCTGTAAGTTCTTGGTCACTTATTGCCATCATCATCAGAAGATGAAACACCTGTGTGCTTCTGGGATGGAGGCAGGACCATGAAGAGGAAGAAGAATTAGAGAAAAAGCGAAGGAAAATTGGAGTGATGAGGGGAGAAGGAAGAACATCATCGCAGTAGGTCTTGTAGACACTCATCACAACTATGCTGTACTCTGGCTTGAAATATAAAGAAATGTTTTTGCAACAGCCTTTGAACTCCATGTGTGCATGTAATCAACTAATAGCGACATTAATTTCTTCCTGGTGATAGAAGAGACCTGCTTCTCTTCCCAGACATGAGGGGTTCAACCTAGGGGTTACACATGAATGCAAGTTTACCAACAATGTACCATGCCGGTTTTTGCACAGAATATCTAATAAATGTCTGTCTCCTTTAATTAAATTATATCACACACGATTTTTCCCATGTGAAGTTTAGCCTTTAATTTGATGGAAATAATAGGAAGGAGTCAAACTAGTAAGATGTCATTATAAACAGTTAATCTGTTTATTGCAGTGGACTGAATGATCAAGATAGATACGATAATTTTTAGACAATGGAGAGAATGTAGAAGAATTTTTACTTTCAGTTAGAGGCAGAGAATCAACTTTCATTGGGAGGTAACGGAGCATAGTAAAAAGACTCCTAGAGTGGTAATCAGAGACTACATTCTAGTCCTTGAACTGCCAGGAAGAGGTTGTATGATCTTAGGCAAATTTTGACTTTCCTTAGCCTTCTCATTTCAGGAATATCGTGAGACTCCAATAAAGTTGTCACAGCCCTACAATAATTCTGCCATATTAAAAAAAAAGTGTTATTTGATTGTTGATCACAACACCTTATGCACATTAGGCCTTTCATAAAAATCTGCTGATCAAAATTAAGTTCCTTCATTTTAACATTTCAATGACACGTATGTGTGTCCCTTCTGATACATAAAAGTATAACAATAAAAATAGGTGAAATGTATTAACCATGCTATATACAATACTGAATTCTTACAACGACACTGTGAGGTTACTGTTCTTGTTAAACCCATTTCACACCACAGCATTACAGAGGTTCCATAACTGGTTATAAAATGTCACAACAGGTAGGTGCTAGAGAAAGGATTCAGCATAGATCTGCTGGATACCAATATTCCATGTCACTTTCATCATGAAATATCCTTCTGTTTAATATACAATTCTCTCTGAGTCCATAAAAGAGATATTCTTAGGGCAGAAAACATATACACTACAGGATCACAATTACAAAGTAAGTCCCCTCAAAATTCAAATCTGTTTTAAAGACAAATGCAGGGACTTCCTTGGTGGTCCAATGGTAAAGAATCCACTTTCCAATGCAGGGGACGTGGGTTCTATCCCTGGTCAGAGAACTAATATCCCACGTGCCACAGAGCAACTGAGCCTGCACACCACAACTACTGAGCTTGCACACCTCAACAAGAGAGCCCGCGTGCTGCAAACTACAGAGCCCATGCGCTCTGGAGCCCAAGCACCACAACTAGAGAGAGAAAACCCGCACACCACAACTAGAGAGGAGCCTGAGCACTGCAACAAAGAGACCACGTGCCACAAGTAAGACCCGACACAGCAAAAAAATTAATTAAATAAATAAAATAAATATATTTTTAAAAGGCAAATGCACGCGCGCTCACACACACACACACACACACACAGATATATCCATATGATATTAATGAGTGCCATGAAGATAGTTCATGTCTGTGCTGAAATGTCTATATTCATGGAGCTATTTCTCATTTTCTAATTTCTTTGCTCTACATAATTATCATCTCTTGAAAAAATGGATGTAATTTGGAATGTTTTAGTTAGGAAAGTTTCTATTAATGTAAAGAATGTTCTGTTTGCAATACCACTAAGATAATCAGAACTGGTAACCAAAAGGAATAACATTGCGGCAAACCACCCCTCCTGTCATAATACTACCATTCCCCAAGCAGCAGTTCTTCAAAAAAAAAAAAAAAAATCAAGGGTTTTATTCAGGTGGCAATATTTATTTTAAATAGATATAGAAATATGTGCTGAACTCTTCAGAAAAGGTCTGATTACCTGCAAACCATGGAGGCAGCCATCTATACATCAGCATAGATGATAATTGCCTGCTTCCTGATGCTGTGTACAAATTTGACGTTCCAGCTACCTGTTTCCATGAGCAAGTATAAAATATTTACCACTTCTGGCATCTGACCAACTAATTACCTTCAAATATTCAACCAGAGTCTGCTAAAATATAAAATTAAAACTTTAAAGATAGTTTCGTTGCATTCTCTAACTTTATATTCTCTTTTAATTCTAAGTAATCCTTGGGGCTAAAAATCTCAGGGTGCTGCGAAAGTTATTCAGTGATCTTAGAAATATAACTAAGGTCATGCCAGCAGTTTTTAAACACGCTTTATATGTTTAATTGAAAATCACATTTCCTTTACCTTCTTCCAGCATATATTGTACTTAACACTCTGAACATTAGCCCTCGGAATAAAGAAATGAATAATATATGAGTTGCTCTTTATTAGGATTTTGAAGCCTGACTTAAAATTAATTTTCAAGACAATTATGGAACACCAAATGTCATATTCACTAGTACCTGTACGCTGCTTCCCAACTGCAATGTGCTGTTTTCCACAGCCATCTGTTCATATACTCTCTCTTCCAACTTGAATGAATATTGACAAAACCTCTTTCTAAAGGGAAAACTTAGGGTTTTGAAGTTCTTCATGTATTTGCAGAAAGTTCACATAAAATTTGCACTCTGTAGCTAGGAACTGTACAAAAAGTACAATTATAGGAACTCATGTAAAGTCATTTATGATATGCTTGAGTATGCCAGAAATGCCTGATATGGTATTTAAGCAAAAGGCCTTATTGCACAAATGCTCATAACGTATGTAATATGAAGTCTAAAGCGACTATGGACTAAAGGAATGCAATGAATAACTATGGGATGTAACATATTCTAAAAAAGTCATACTGGAAAAGAGGATTCTTATACAAATAGATGCTAAATGCCCAAACTAAAACCTTCAGCACATAACAACTATACTCATCAAGCAAGAAAGACTTCTTAATGTTTAAAATAAGCATTTCTTGGTTGGTGGATACACCAGTGATTGTGAAAGTGAGGTCCTTTGTAAGTATTATTGGACAATTTCAAACTTGTAAAATTATGTCTATCCAAACAGAATAGATTTGTACAGTGAACAACATTATGTGAATCTACTCTATATAGAGTACTTTACTAACTTGGGGAACTGGGAAAAGGAGGAAAGAAAACACAAAGAAAATAATTGATAAAGTGCTTATCCTCAAATTAATTTTATATCTAACAGGAAGGATATACAGGTTAACACACTGTCAGGAGAAAGAGAATAGACTATCATAAAATCCAGTAACAGAATAAATAATACAAGCAGCCCTCATCTCCATCAATCTCAAAAGCAATGTGCTTTATATATAAACTTTCTTTTTGAAAAGAAATTAGATATTCTAAAGAGAATAGCCCATGGATAGGCCATCATGCGTTTCTGTCCTTCTAAAACAGATCGAGGAGACGAATTTGGCAAAGTTTACTGTGTAAAAATAGCAAGCATGCGACGCTTTCCCTCTCCTTGCTGATCAATTGTAAATAGAGCTTTGTTCCCTTCCCAGGTCAACTGCTCACGCTTGCAATAAATTCCAGAAGTGAAAATGATCCACCATGACATCTTAGTACCACTGATCACCATGGTTGATATAGCTCATCAGGCCGGCTCCATAGGCATTCTTTTTCTTCTTCATCACTTCATGTGTGTCCTACTAAAGTTGCAATTCTCAATCAATTTCCAGATAAAGATCGTTCATTCTTAAAGTGAGACTATATGAGAGGATGAGTCCTTTTGCTGAAGGCTCCAAACAAATAAAATTTATTTCCAAGATCTTTACTTAATTCAACTAATTTGAGATTGTTGTTTTTATTATGTGTACAATTTATTATTTTTTTGTCATGCCTGTAATATCATTGAGTAAGGCTGGATCCTATCTCTGACAGTTATGTCTATAACTTTTCCAATTGGCTTGAGATGCCAAACTACATCAATACTACCTCAGTCTTGAACAATTAATGACATGCTCAAATGTATTTTGACTGACTGAGCAGCAATTTAACTGATTCTACTCTACGTACTCTACAATATTAAACCTTTACTTTAATATAAGTCAAGGAACAACTTGAATTGCTAAGTCCCTACAAAAAAAGTATTGTTGGGGTAACACAAGTTTGGTAAAAGGCAGAGTTTTTGCCCAGGTGTGGATGTGGAAAGCAAACATAAGTGAGAAACATTTAGGAATGATAGCAATCAGATATTATTATAAATAAGACCAAACACCTCATTCCTTAGGAGAGAATACAGCACACCGTTTTATTAGTTGGATATTCCCTGGGATAGATATCAAAGACATAAAACATGTGTCACACACACACACACACACACACACACACACACACACATATATATTTTTTAAAGTTATTTGTCCATTACTGAAAAGAGATTACTCTAAAAGGTATCTAAGCGAGCAAAAAAAGGAGACACTAATGCCCTTTTTCCTTTCCCAGACAATCATGTATGCCAAAATAAAGAGCTTGATGTAGCAGATGGGGTTTTAGCTGAATGTGTCAACACAGAATACAGCACTGGAGCAAAGGAGAATGGATTACATGTTTTCAAAACCAATGTATATTATATAATCTACCCTGCGGTGACCGTGGGGTGAGACACATCAGGTGGGGATAATCAAACAACATTTACCAGTAAACACTTCCATGTAGACTTTTTTCAGTTCAAACTACATGTCCAAGGATAGCTTTTATTCAACTCAAAAAACTTCTGTCTTTAATAGCTCATTTAAATGTTTTTTTGAACAATTCATTATAGACTGCAAAAGGCTCTGTGCAGCATTTTGAAATGGGCTTTGCACTAATGTGATAAGAGATATCTTTTGAAAAATAAAATAAAAGCCAGCAGAGCATTCCACTCAGACATTTCTGTTTTTTTATACTAAAATTCATCAGAGAACACGGGAGGTTTTAAGAAACAAACAAAAACACTTCCACACCTACAGGGATGCTCTTGTTTCTCCCACATTTTAAGTGACTTTTAAAAAACGATATCATTACTTATTTTAGAAGCAGCCTGAAGAGTTGTGTAGGAAAGAAACTAATGTTTATCACAAACTTGCTATTGTGTATTATGCCAGGCATTTTGCACTATCTCCTTAGAATTTTGCAATAAGTTTTCAAGGTAGGTACCATAATCACTTTACAAGTGAAGATTTTGGAAACTTTCTCAACATCTCACGGCTTTGACAAGTCATAGGATATATACTTAGATCCCTAATTCATTAATTCAAAAATCACATGCTAAGCAAAATGTTCTAGAGAAACCATAGTCGACTGAACCAACATGCTCCTGCTTTCACAGAATTAACAGACTGCCAGGACAACAAACAGTGAGGTCCCTGGAGTCTTTCATGAGGATCCTACTTGCTAAGTACATTAGGGCCTCTAAGAAAACCCCCAAGCTATCCTACCACATTGGTACAGTGGGAGTTCAAAGAAGCCATTCCCAGAGAAAGACCTAGAAAGATTTCCAAACCCAGGGCCAAGAGAGTTTATTTTTTTCAATCCTTTTACTCTCTGGTCCCCTTTGAGGGTGATATTCAACTTGTGCCGTGTAGAGGAATTAGGAATGGAGTAAAAAGAGGGAGTCGAATTTTTAAAAACCTTATTCCATTATATCTTTAAGGTTAGATTCTTCTTCTAAATGTTTCCACTTGATTGGAGAGAAGAAAATTACAAACAAGGTGTTGAGAGAGAGTGATAGAAAAGCGAGTCATTTGGAGAAGAGAAAGGGAGAAATACATTGCTTAAATGACTTGAAATATATGTTTTCTTCTGTGGCTGTGCATGACACAATAAACTTTTGAGAAGACCAAGGGGCTATGAAGAATAAGAAAGAGGTCAAAGGAAAGCTATTTGCCTTTGTGATATGTATACCTTTTACCAAGTGTTTCTTGCATAATTTTCATATAATCAACCCAATGCCTGGAAATAAAATAGTACCATTCAGGTTTTACAGAAAGGATGGGTAATCCAAGACTCAAAGTGTTTAAACAACCAGCTCGAAGTAACACAGCATTTTGGACAGGCTTTTGCAGCCAAACAACCTGACCATAAAGCCATGCTCTGGACATTACTGCTATGTTCTCTTGGCCTTAATAGGGGGGAGAGATTAGTAGAGTACATGTAGCTGTGTGTATGCCTTTTTATTATGCAAATCCCAGAGATAGTTGCAAATAATTAGGGACATTTGTTGGCATATCACATAGTCATAGTGCTGCCCATATTTCCTCAGGAATCATGCTGCGCCTCCACTCCCACACCCTCTCCCCCATAGCTCCCTACTGTATGCAGCTGGACTGCCATTGTGGCCATTGGAACTTCTTCCCTAGGTGGGGCTAGGGAATTAATGATCTTCTCCCTACCACCTAGCAGCTCTCAGCTAGTGGCAGGTATGAGTCAGGGGTTATGGCTTAGCTTCCTCGTCCCCAGGTGGAGCAACTCTGAGGCATGCTCTCTGCAATCTCCCAGGTGGCCCAGAAACATGGAGCTTCAGTTGCTTACACAGGTACCTGATCATTAACATACCCTGCATGAACTCATGCCCTTTCCTTTCTCACTTGCCTACTCATGCTTCGTGGGACGACTTCCCAAATATGCCTCATACATTCAGTTCGTATCCCAGGTTCGGCTTCAAAGGAAACCCAAACTCGCACAGTTGGGGAGACTTTAGAGAGGAGGCAGAATTTGAATTGGCCCTTGAAAAAAAAAAATGCAATTGGGCTTTTAAATTTAAATTGGGCCTTGAAACATGCACATAAAAGTTCATTGCAGGGCTTCCCTGGTGGCGCAGTGGTTGAAAGTCCGCCTGCCGATGCAGGGGACTGTCAATGCAGGGGACACGGACCCATGTCCCCTGCATTGGCAGGCGGAGTCTCAACCACTGCACCACCAGGGAAGCCCTGCAATGAACTTTTATGTTCATGTTTCAAGGGTGCAAGTGAAAGGAGTTTTTCCTTAAAGCAGAAGCAAAATTGCATATCTGCATTTTATGAACACAAATATGAGGGCACTGGAGATGCCTTAAAATTTGTTTGTAAATAAATAGCATAATCTGTGCATTTCTTTTCTCATTTAGGGATTAATTTTGAAAAGCATAAAGTTATATATGATTATAATGAACCATAGTATTTCTGATCATAACTAGATAAAATCTCTAAAGATTCAATATTTCTAATTCAGTATTATGGTAGGCAGAATAATGGCCCTCAAAGATGTTCATTCTCTAATCCCCAGAATTTGTGATATATTGCACAGCAAAGAAGAATTAAGGTAGCATATGGACTTAATATTGCTAATCACATGACCTTAAAATAAAGTCCAGAGTTATCTGTCTGTGCCCAGTGTAATTACAAAGGTGCTTTAAAGTGGAAAAGGCTGGAGAGGAGGCCAGAGTCAGAGAGAGATTTGCAGATGCTATCGTGCTAGTTTTGAGGACAGATGAGGTTGCCACAAGCCAAGGAGTGCAGGCAGTTTCTATAATCTGGTAAGGTCATGTTCCCTTAGTACCTCCAGAACAGAACACCACTCTGGCAAGTCTTGATTTTAGTCCAGTGAGACTCACTTTGGAATTGTGACCTCTGGAGCTGTACAATACTAAATTTGTGTTAAGTCACTAAATTTGTGCTGATTTGTTACAGCAGCAACAGGAAACTTATACAAGTGTTAATCCATGTTTTTAATGTAAAATTAATCTATTTTATCAGTGTGACAGACATTCCAAGGTATTTTTAGAAGTATAGGGAAAACTTGGGTGTCCATGGAAAATTACATTCTCTGCAAAACACTCCACTGGATTATCGGACTATATGAGAGCTATTTAAAACTCTAAATTGTAGTTAAATGATAGAAATGCAAAATAATTCTCGGCTGTGCACAGGCAAACTCTGTCTCACAGGTTCAACTCACTTCCCTCATGTACTGTGGAAGAAGCTAATTTTGCCTCAATTTACACATTCATTTCAATATTCCTGATCTATAAATGTGTTTGTTCTTTGGATTCACCTTTGAGTTGGTTGTAATGTCTCATCAGCTTTCTTATTAATGAGTTAAATAAGATCTTTTATTCATGTTCATCTTTATATTTCTGGGCTGGTCATGATTTTACTTTTTTTGAAAATTATCTTTTAACAGCAGTGACAAATGTATCTCAGGCTAAAATAAGAAAGAGGAAGAGAAGCAGGATGAGAAAAGAGAGGAGGAGAAGAAGAAGGAGAAAGAAAAAGAGTATGAGGAAGAAGGAGAAGAAAAAGAAGACAAAGACAAGTTGTTAGTTTCACTTCTCTCATGTTACCCAGGAGATTGCTGGCTTTGGGTACAGCTACGTGGCTGTGCTCACCTGATGCTCTTGGAAGTATGTCTCCTGTTTTAACTTTCTCCCACGTGGGCACTACTCTTAGGCAAGCTTTCTCTGCAATAAGGAAGGTGTTTTTCAGCATCACTATGCTACTTGATTCTCACGATGTGTGATTCCAAACACAGACACTCTCTGTCCCAATGTCATTTTTAATTCCATAATTTATTGAAACAAATATCTATTTGCTATTTATAACATGACTTAATACTATATCTGGAATTCGGAATGCATCAGTAAATACTATAAAGACCTTCATCCTCACAGAGCTTACATTCTATTGGGGGAGACAGAGCCCTAATAACCAAAATAAATGTTATAATAAATATATTAAAAGATGATAAGTTCTATGTTCAGAGAAAAAGTAAAGTAGGGGATCAAGAATGCTAGGAGGTAGGCGCCAGGTTGTAGTATTAATTAGGGGTCAGATAGGCCCCATTAAAAGAGTGAGATATCAACAAAAGTTCAAAGGAGATGAGGATGTGAGCAATGAAAATAACTCAGTGGGAGAGCGTTCCAAAATGTAGAATAGTTAGTGCAAAGGGCCCACTGCAGGTGAATGGCTAGCATTTTCCAAGAACCAGAAGAAGGCGGACATGGCTGGAGAAGAGTGAAAAAGAGGGAGAGTGAAAGGAGATGACTGAGAGGGGCAGACATGTGGGATCTCACAGGCCATTTTAAGGACTTTGGCCCTGCTTTATATCAAGTGAGAATATATTCAGTGCCACAAGCAGAAGGATGGCATCATCTGACTTACATATAAAAAAAAAAAATCTGTCTGGCTGTGTGTTGGGAATTGATTTAAGTGAGCAAACACAGAAGCCAGGTCAGAGGCTATTGCAGTAATCCAGGTAAGAATTAGTGATGGCTCTACCCACAGTGATAGCAGTTGAAATGTAGTAGTGGTTAAAAGTTGTCAGATTATGAATACATTTTGAAAATAGAGTGAAATGGATTTGTGTGTGTGTGTGTGGTATGAGAGAAACAAGGAATCAAATATGATTTCACAACTTTCTCTCTAGACAAGTAGAGGAAAGAATTACCATCAACTGAAATGGGAAAGGCTGTGAGAATTCTAAATATTAGAAGATGGTCAGGAATTTCATTCTGCACATGATGAATATGCATTGTCTTAGACAACTGGATGGAGAAATCAAGTAGGCAGTTGGATACATGAGTCTGGGGTTTAAAACAGAAGTCTGGGCTGGAGATATAATGTATGCATCATTCACATATAGATCTTATCTGAAGACTGGATAGGACTGGGCAAGAGAGGTTAAGAAAAAGAAGAATTAAAAATGATGACAAAAATTGAAGTAGGAGGAACTCCAAGAGAGTGTGGTATACTGAAAATCAAATGGAGAAAGTGTATCAAGAAGGAGGGACACTGCTGTATTTAAAATAAAATGCCTTTTCATGAAAAAAGAAAAAAGAATAAGGAGGGAGTGATCAGCTGGATCAAAGGCCCCTGAGAGTTCCAGTTAGGATTAACATTTGGCTATTGGACTTGGCAGATAAAAGGCGATAGTGGCAGGACTGAGGACAATTTTGTTGGAGTAGTGTATGCTAAAGACATATTCAGTCACATTTAATAGATAATGTAGAGAACAGGAAAAGGGGACTGCATAGCAGTAACTTGAGACAGTCCTTGAGTGTTCCTGTAAAAGTAGCTGGTGGTAGATAAGAGATGAAGAAAAAGGCTTTGATTTTTTTTATGGCGGAAATAACTTTATGTGTATACTGTAATGGTGATTTCCAGCAGAGTACGAAAAATAGGATGATGCAGGAGCTAGAAGGGAGACTTGCTGGAGCTATTTCTTTGAGAAGGTGTGAGGGGGCTGAAGCTAGTGTACACAGGGAGGGATTGGTTTATGTAGATATAATGTTATTCATTTCCAGAACCAAGTAGGAAAGCAGAGTGTGTTGTGAGTGCAGAGGCTTTGTAGGAGGTTAGCTGTGGGTAGCAGTCATTATCATCTGAATGCTTGAATTCTCTCACGGAATTGGGAAGGAAACAAGCTTCTTCTTGAGAGTGTGGATGAGGGAGGAGGTGTTGAGGCTGGAGAAAAGAACCGGGAAACAGTCCTGAGTGGGAAAATTAAGAGACTCGGGATGCATTTTGTGATGCCTGGCCGAGACTAGTCATGAGGGTTGTGTGTTTTCCTCTAGCTCTGGTTGGCTGCACAGGGACAGGTAGAGAGCAGCTGAAGAGTTGAATTTCACTAGGGTTTTATCTTTGTTAAATGAGTTTAAAATTCCCAGGACACATGGGATAGGTTTTACTTGTCTAAAACATGTAAAGTTAAGGGAATTTTAAAACGCTTCAGTACCATATCAGGGAACAAAAAGTGTCTTATTCCTAAAGGCTTATTTATCCAGGGATTTTGAAGGCTCCCACATATCTGGCAAGAATTCAACAGCATATTAGTTGTGAATTTGAGCTTTAAAAGTTCTTGTATTGGCCAACTTACTGAAAGTTATTTACAAGGGGGAAAAAAACCTATACTGAAGCAGTTCATTCTACTACAACAAATAATTCAACATTCTATTGTTGTATCAGCATAAAATGTAGTTATATAAACAGCTATCATTTTCATTTATTGTTAGAATGGACTATGTTTTATTTCCCAACTAAGGTGACTGCTTATTTTAGGCAGATACTGTGGTTTTATTCTTTGTATTCCTTACTGAATTTAGCATATGACAAAGCACATAGAAAATTCTAAAAACAAAACAAAATGAAACTATTTATTGATTGAAATTATCAACTCTATTGTTTTAGGAAGATAAAGTCTCCAGTGCAGTTCATGCAACATTATCCAAAGATTCAAATTTATGCTGCAGAATTTAAATCATCTTTAAAGCATATTCTTCCATTGGAGTCATTTCTGAGTATTAGTTAAACAAAAGAGTTTAAGTTCGGTTACTAGCTGGTTTCCAAAATTTAAATATAATTCAAATAATTTTTCACACATACAAAATATTTAGTTTACAAATAAAATACATTATCAGGCCAGGGCCATGTCTACTATGGTCCTAAACACACACACACACACACACACACACAAAACATTAAGGTAGGTTTTAGGACTGAAATATAAACCTTGAAAAATAGTGTTTATAATGGAAATGCTGACAGACCCATAGCAATAGCAGTGCTAGCAGGCGCTGATATAATAGAACATCATGAGCCAAGTTACCTCTTCATTCATGTCTGTTGCTAAGTGTCCAGTTACTGTAAATGCTTTAGATTTTGCGTAATTTATGTAAATTATTAAACACCTGTTCTCTTCCCAGAAAACAAAGATATGGAAGAGTCTCCTTAGTTTAATTGATTCCTGGCTTGACTTCTGTCATTGTTTCCCCAGCAACTACAAGGAAGTTGTAGTTCTCTAATGGTCAAATACTGTTGGAAAGACATAGATGTTAAGAATTGATCTTTCAGACACATATATCTGTATGGTTTTATGTGTGGTTGGGTGAACATGTAAATGAATAAATGAAAATATCATTGTTTCTCTTGAATGCATTTAGAAAAGAATGTGTGCACTATCAACAATACTTAATTGCAAATCACTTTTACTTTTTTTTCTCCCTATACTGACTTCTACCTTTAGGCTCACCCTTAAATTTAAAAAATAGGTCATATCTTCTTTAATAAGGAAATCCATATTATTTTCTGAATGCCCAACACAAGTGGTTTTCTTCAAGGATTTCTAAACATCTAGTTCAAGAGGATTACACGTAAGTGTAGAGAAAATTCACTGTGGGCACTTGATGCTTATTAGAGAAGCATGTCTTTGTGAAAAATCACTAATCCTTATTCTTACTCTCCTTGTTTAAATACAAAACTTCCTGAAATAAAATATTATTAAAATTACCCTAGATAGTGCTTTAAATTATCTCTCCACTAAGCAAAAATCCAGTATAACCTAAATTTATTTAGTTATGCTGCACCAATTTGAGATGTATTATTTGTAAAATCTCCCCGTGAAATTATTTTCTTTGATACAGCTGATTTTGAAGTTATTTTCCTTAGAAAGGCATTTTAAAAATTACTTGTAAAACATAAAAGTGGTGAATCAGTTGCTCTACCTCTGAAGGTCAGTACATCTTTGACTACCAGACAAATCTAGGTTAACCATCAAAGAAAGTCGTGAGCCAGGAAGCAGTAAGTAGAGAAAGAGCCACAAAAAAAGTGTTTAAAAGTTCCCTCTACCTGACATTTTTCTATTATTTACAAACCTTACCCATAATTGTTTAAAATTTTCAGTGTTTGAAATAGAGATATGTATATATAATTAATAGGTAATTAATTCTGAATTAGGATTGAATGCATTTCAGCTACAAATATAGTAAACCCTTTCTTGGACATAACAAGAATTTGAACTCAGAATGACTTTTAGTCAACCTAAAAAGAGAGAAAAAAAAAGAGGCATAGTGACAATGCACATAATAACACATTTAAAGCAGACAAGTTTAAAGTATTCACTAGTCTTTTAACTCAGAACAAACTTAATATGAGCCCACAGTGTAAGGTGGGTAATCAGTGAAATAATATACCTAGTATACGGTAAGTAGGCTGTGTATCAGTCATTTTTTCACTGACTAACAAACATCACACAATTTCAGTAGCATTCAATAACAAACATTTTTTTCTTCCTCACATGCTTGTAGCATAGCTGGGTTTGGCCAATCTTTGCTCTGGGCTTGATTTCAAGCTGTGGGATGAGTCCAAATCTTTACTCTATGTCTCTCATCACCTTGAATCATAGGTACCAAAGTAGAAACTCTTCACTGTCAAAAGCAGGAACACAAGCCCACCTCCATAAGCATATACCAAGCCCCCGCTCATATGTTGTCTGCTGATATCGCACTGTCAAACAAGTCACATAGACAAGCCCAACATCAGTGGGATAGGATATATGTTCCTATCATGGAAATGAAGAGGAACAGAGTGAATATTTGCTGAACAAAATTTTAATCTACCATAGGCAACTGTTATTATTATTTTAAATGCAGCTATAAACTGAGGCTACATTAATAGATGTCTAATTCCTGGTTCCAAGGGAGCATATATAGTCAGGTAGCAAAAAGAAAAATTTACCTAGTCTAATGTAATTGACCCCACCCCTGCTCACCAACACCATATGTGTTTATGAGTGAGTGTGTGTGTGTGTGTGTGTGTGTGTGTGTAAAGAGAGAAAGATTTTTTTTCAGAAATAATTTCTAGGTTTCATTGTTATTGTTCAGAATGCTTGCTCAGTCTGTGGCGTACCCCATGTATTTTTGAATGCTGCCACTCAGGGATGGTCCTTCTACATCAAGTTTATCCAATATGACCTCATATAATGCCCAAATCCCACCTTCCCACCCATCACATTTGATTGACCAAGGGATAATACCTCCATCAATTTGGGCTAACCAAATAATCTTTCCTGTACATTTATAATTAAATGTAAAATTCATTGTTCAGCTTACATCGGTCATCTGATGGAAGGACATGGTACACACTAGGGCTAGCCATGTATTACAAAGTTTGCTTCAAAAAAAGAGGTGAAGCAGACAGCAAAGAAACTTTGAAGAGAGAAGAGACCTGACTTTGTTCCTGGAGTTTTTTTGTTCCTAGTTCTGTCTCTTATGAAGACTATCCCTTCTTGTGCTCTATGAGATAACCTAGTTCCCTTCCTATGCATGGATCTTTTTGTGGACAAGCTAAAGTAATATTCTGTTTCTTACATCAAAAATAACTTTGGTTCAAAGTAAAAATTCTTCTTGTGTTTATGTTTGAGTTCAGTATATCAAAGCTTACCAATGAAGAACAATAAAATGATCTCTGAAGTACTGCCAGTTCATTGTCATTTATAGTATACTTACACTTATGTGCCCTAGCATTTATAGCATCTCATTTTATTCTGAACAAAGCAAAACTGAATGAAACTAAACTAAATTCAACTCTGTGAAGTAGGTAGGGTATATACAGGATTATCTATATTTAACTTACAGTAAAAAAATTAATGAATTCTATAAAAATGTATCTGGAAAATTTTAATAAATGTATATAGTTAATGAATTTTAGAGAGCATGTCTATTCCCCTTATTTACCAGAACCCCTAAAAATACCAAAAATTCAGGATGAGCTCACTTACTAGTGCCTAGCACTTGTGGTTTAATTAACAAAAATATTATGTAACACATTTCCTTAATATGCATAGCCCAGAGCTCCCTCAGTTTCCCTAATCTTTGGGAAAAAAGGAAAGATTTGATGTTGTCGTTTCCTGTTGCTTTTTCACTAATGTTGTTGTTCTATTCTAGATCTAGCTTTGCAGTGAGCTGTCGTTTGCTACTCTCCATGACCAGCAGAAACTCATGTCATGGTCCACATGACAGGGTGCTATCCCACTGGCCTGATTTGGGAAGGATATAGAGTACAATGTACTGTCCTTTTAGTTTCCCCAAGGCCACCATACAAGATTTTGATGTGCATGTGCATTTATTTACTGAAGGCTAAGATAATTTCAAAAGGGAGTTTCCATATAAGCTGGAAAATCTTGAAATTCTACCAAAAATTCATAAAATCTTGACTTTTTGTGAGTCTAAATATGGAAGGAGTCTAAATACTGAGGACTTCCATAAAAAAGGAAGCCTTCCATGGACACCTCCTCTAATCTTCACTTTCTTCACCTTTTTATGTGCATGTACCTTCTCAAAGAACCTCTTGCTTCAGATCTTTCCCTCCAAATCTCACTCTTATTCATCACCATTATTATATTTTTACATAGCAGAGTGTTAACAGCATAGACTCAGGCTCCTAACTGCTTACCTGAATTTCCTGGCTTTACCACTCTGAGTCCATTGGCAAGTTAATTTAACCTCTCTATGCTCACATTTCTTTATCTTTGAAATGAGTATAGTAATAGTACCTCTATCATTAGATGGTTGTGAAGATTAAACAGACTGTTATATACAAATGCCTGAAGAGTGTCTGTCATGAAATAAGCACAATGTTTGTTATTATTTTTAGTAGTAGTAATAGTAGTACCCACATACATTATGCCATGTCAATGTCCTGTAGGCTCAAGTTTGCTCAAATGATAATGATATCCATCACTACCCAATGCTGAAGTTTGACTATGGACATCAGCCCCATGGATGAAGGAACTAAGGCTTACAATTAGCATTTCCTGATTAAAATTCTCACCAGTGCAACTCTGGTCTTCTACTTGCTTTAACAAATGGGACTATTAAAGTAAGCACATCTGCCAGGATAGATATTAACTTACCTTCCAACTACATTCTAAATCTATACTGAGAAAAGGACAACATTTTTTTTTCCACTTGGTAAGAGGCCTGTCTGCTCTTCAAGTCAATGGCTCCCAATTAGTGAGTGGAGAAGCACTTGAATCCTGCCCCACCCCAATGGGCCTACATGAATCATAAAAGAGATATGTTAGCTTTTAGTGTGCGCTCTACTGCTTAATATAGAAGGGCAGGGAATTCAATACTTTATACCCAATTGTCCTCACTGATGGAAAAAGTATGGAAGGATTATCAATCGCTCCTACCAATTCTAGAAAATACATAAACAATGAGAAATCTCAGATATTTGAAACTTCCAGGGCTACTTTGCCTTTTTACTACTAGTCATGTAAGTCCTGTCAATAAAATTTACACTTGAATGAGGTCACCTGCAAAGTTCCAATCTAGTTTAAACTAGAACCTAGTTTTCCTAAGTGCTGTCTGTTCAGAATTATTTACAAGATTTTTTTATATCCTTAAAATAAGTGCTTTAGTTCATTATTAAGAACACAAAAACATTGCGTTCAATTTGTCTAATTGTCTAAGGCCAATTTTAATTTTCTGCTTCGAGTATACCTATAACTTGGAACAGAGTAATATAAATGAAAAGATTTTGCCATGAATATAGGGAATTTGAGGACCTTATTTAATTCACTGTAGCCTCTTCCAGTAGAATATTTCTACAAGATGCCTAAGTTGTACTAATAGGTGTTGCTAAGAGATCAAGTAAAAATGTTTGTCTAAGTAAATTTAAAAAATTAATTGTAATTCTTTCTTCATCTCGTTTTTTCACCTCTACCACCATTAAAATTTTGAGGTTTAATTTAATTTTGCTCAAGCAAATTGCAATAGAAATGATTCAGCCACCCAAGGCATACATTCTTGGGAACTGAAGCTCACAATTTTTGTTCTGAGATGTAAATATGCCTTAGAAGGATGCTTTAGAATCTCCTCTAGTTTGCCAGGTGTTCCAACTCAGGTATACCCTTGACTAGCATGTCATCTAAACACACGGCCAAATAGGGCTCTTCTATTAGTAGCTCTCCATGGCGCTCTGCAACATAATACAAGTGGTTGAATAGAAAAAGAAAATAGACTATACTCACATGATTTTCATCTATAATAATAGTGGTATATTTTGTCAGACCATATTCTCAGTAATACCAGCAGATAGCACACAAAGCTTATGTTAAGTAGAGGAACTATTTCCTCCCGATAATTTGCCAAATGTAGTAAATTTCACTGAGCATATATCCAGCCTGGTTGTTTTCTTTGCAGACCATAAATCCTTTATGTCCTGATGCTTCTAATAGATTTAAATATCAAAACTATGATAGTCAGGAAGTTACAGAAGTTTTAAAAAAATGTCTTGGTTGTTGAGGCTATCTGGTTTCATACTATATTTATCTACAAGAGCTGAATCTTATGTCTGTAATTGTCCCAAAATCTGACTTCTCGTACTAATTCCCCTGCAGACTAATTGCAGAACTTGTGCAAGCCACTTACTATCCCCTTTCTTTCAATTATATCATCCCTCAAATGGGGATTATACAATTTATCATTTCTAGTGTGTTCCAAAGGGCAATGCCTATCTGTGGACAAACTTAAGCATATTAAATATTAATGATTATGTCATTATCTATACAGAGTTTGCTCTTGTGATTTTTGGGTTTTGATTTGTCCATAACTTGTAGGATGAAAGAGACACTAAGTATCACTAAATATGTTTCACCTGGTAACCACTGATAATGATGCTCTCTAAACATTCCTAAACTGTATGGAACTTTGTGTGCAAGATAAAATTTTCTCAAGTCATTTTCCTTAACTCTTGCTTCTCTTTACTTTTCCCAGCAGTACAGGTGGTGCTAAAATGTTACTGCTTCCTAAACTTAGTTCTATATTTTTCCACAGATTTTACACAGATTCATTTATAAATGAACTGGGTTACTTTTGTTTGTTGTTTTACTCATGATATGTCATTTATGTGTTTTCTTTATTCTAGATTTTTCTTTCTGTTGATATTATTGCAGTTTTGAATTTTTAATAAATAATTACTACTCAAGTAACATTAGAGAAACAATAAGCTAATTCTCATAACCTCATTGATACTATGCCATAGGTAAATTACCATTCAATAGTTTCAACATTCATAATTTGATAATTGTAAACACATATAAACTTAAAACTAACTCTTAAGTCAAACATGCTAAACAAACAAGTTTGCAGGGCCCCAAGGCTTATATAAAGTAGGGCAAGGGTCAAAGGAAAGGAAAAAACAAAAAACAAAAATGAAAAAAAAAATGCCATCTCCTACTGGCCCAAACATCTGTCTAAAGAAAATAATTTAGGGGCATCAAAGAGAAGATAAAGACTTTATTCAGTTAATGTGCATGAGGGAACACATGAAGACTAGGTAACTCTCCAAGTTGAAGTAAAAGTGGTTTTATAGGGTCTGGGGAAGAGAGCAGTACGTGTCCTTGTGGCTTGGCTCAGGTTACACTTTTTGTCTTCAACTACTCCAAAAATTGTGGTTACAGCAGCTGGAGATAATTCTGTTTTTTCCTGCCCCTTTCTTAGTAACACTGGTACAATTCCATCCCAATAACTGCCAGCATACTTCTTTTGAGAGCCATCCTTTGTAAGCCTTGTGTTTTGTTGGGTGGTCAATCTTCAGGAGACAGAAGTAGCAAAAACTAAAAAAGGGGGAGAGGGGGAGGACAGAGGGCAGAGTAGGAAGGGGAAAAATGGAAGAAAGTAAGGGTAGAAGGTGAGGGAAATGGGGAACTCTATCATGTCTAATTTAATCCTTTTACACATCTTTCCTAAAATTCTGAATTTCTTTCTCATCATATAAATATCACTTGGGGTCTGAAAAAACATGTCAGGACTCAGTGAAAGGCTATGCAATTTATAAATTCTTTGAATCTTTCTCCACAATTGAATTTTATAGCCCCTTTCAATTACTTTATTTATTTTTTTAAAGAAGTTTTTTTTTGATGTGGACCATTTTTAGAGTCTTTATTGAATTTGTTACCATATTGCTTCTGTTTTATGTTTTGGTTTTTGGCTGAGAGGCATGCAAGAACTTAGCTCCCTGACAGGGATCGAACCCACACCACCTGTGTTAGAAGGCGAAGCCCTAACCACTGGACTGCCAGGGAAGTCCCAGCCCCTTTCATTTGTACTCTGTAACCCCGATATCAATAATGTCATTTATTCACAATAATCATTTGCATAACTAAAGTTTTTATGCTCAGACATTTATACAAAAGAGAAAACACCCAGTTCTGGATATTTATTAGAGGGAAGTTACTATATGGTAAAGCTAGCAACTCAATTACTGAAAAACATTTCATCCCCAAAAGGATTATAGAGACAATTCTTCCTTTTCTGTTTCTGGTAAATTTCAGTAGTTTGAATGGATTAGAACTCACATATGGTTTCAATAAATCTAAATTATAGAACATTATGGAATGGATTCATTAATGACTTTGGAATGAACTACTTACAGTTTGAAAGTTTACAAGGGTCTTGGTGGTGTTTAGCTTTACTCTCTGGAGCTCAAAGGACAATTATTATCTGCATTGAAACACAATGTTTTAATTTGCAATCTTCTTCTACCACTATCTCTATTTTGGTCCAACTCTCTTTGAAAGAATGAAAGGTCCTTGGCATCGATTCCTATTTTTCTGTTATATGGCCAATACATACTGACCCTATTCCTTCCAGAACATTTTTTTCTTTTGTCTTCTCTCAAAATGTTACCTTACAATTCATTACTGACACCTCAATTTTTCAAGTCCAAAATATGACAAAAACATTTGGACACTTTATTGGTGTTTACCCAATTAAATATGCCTTTACTTGATTTCCTTATTATAAAATGTAATGTTTTTCTGAATATTACATTAATTGTGCTGAAGCGTGTTAATCGGTTAACTGTAAAAATGATCTCAACCCTATTCTTGTTTAGAATAACTAGACTTTGAACCAGAACCTCTCTGGAGTTCTTGCTGTTTCAGAAAATGTATGAAAAAGATAGCAATTTAGCACCATGCGTATTATAATTAGCTTAATCGTTGTCAGCATGTAGCTATAAACCAAATACCAATTAGTCCTAGTTGTATATCCATGGGCTTTTCTGGTTGTCTTTGAGTTAACGTTCCTTATTTGTGCAACTGAACAGCTCCCCCAGTGTGCAAGGGAAAATGTTTTTTTAATACATTTTTATATGTGCAAATTAACTGCATATTTAGCTTCATTATGCAAATAAGCTGCACTGATAAGTTCTTATTAGCAAAAGACAGGTTTTGTAATGCTTAAAATTCAACAAATGTAAGAAAGCAATCTGTGATATGCTTCAACAGTCCACGAATGGTGGTTAGGTCTTATTAGAGATTTAGTTACTGTTTGACAATCATTTAATCCCTACAGCTTCCTGTATTGAACAAAGCCTATTTTCCGAATTGCAGAAAGTATATATATCAGAAGGAGCCATGTTCACATATTACGATAGTCACGGAGAAAAAACAGAACATATTTATGCTGAGAGAAGTACAATATCCTGAAAAAGATTTAAACATATATTGAGAAAGACATCCTTAAGCAGAGCAAGTCACATACTTACAGAGACCCACAAAGATTCAGAAAAATATATTCAGAAAAAAAGAAACATACTTGGATCCAAAAAATGGATCTGAATGCCCTACAGAAGTGTAATAAATGTTCACCCAAATCTGTTTTCTCATGTTCGGGAACACAGTTAGATGATGTTTTCCAGCCTTGTTTGCAGATGTGGTCATGTGACAATTCTAGATGATGGAAAGCAAGAAGGTAATGAATTCCACTGCCATGCTTTTCCCATAATGACATCTTACGTGCTTTCTGCCCTGGCTGAATTGGGTGGACATAAGCTCTGTGGTGACCATGGTAGCTCTGTGTTAAAAATGGCAGAGATGCTGTTAACTCAGATCCTTGATGTGGAAGTGAGTCCTTCCTTGAGGTCCATTATCCACCACTTTGTCATCTACCTTGGACAATTGGAAAGATATGAACATCCTGGAATGTTAAATGAAAAAAATATGGTATTTGAGTCATTATACATCTTGATCTATTACTTTGGCCTAGCATGCTTAATACAGTGAAAGATATAAACATAAAGGACACCTTCCAGTTTTTTATCAACTTTGAATTTTTCCTTCAAGGACTGTCAGAGTTTGTTTAGTTGAAAAAAATGCTTTGATGTACTAGACTTCAGTTACCATGAAGTCTTGTCTTATAGGCCAAATATCAGGGCTTAATGAAAGGGATAGGAGAGTGTAATTTAAGTAGCAAAGGACTAGAAATTAAAAGGTATTATTTATATTCATGACACTATTACTTCTAGCTGGTGATATAAACAAGTGAATTTTCCTTACTGGAACTCCTTTTTCCAGATCTGAAAGATGTGAGCGCTTAGATTAAATGACCACTCAAATTCCACCATACCATAATTAGCATTCTGTGATTCTCTAATTCAAAAGGGCTCAAGGTATTACAGAGGTTCTTCTCTGTAAAACAGAGACTAAAATTAAAGTAGGTGAAAAATTATACCATGTGCTTTGTTTTCCTTCTATTTTTTTCTGGGATTTTTGGCACTTGAGCTCTAGCCCTGATATAATCCTGAGCTAGTACCTATCAACTGTCTCATTTATTACGACTCAAAATGATAAAGTCATATAGACAATTTCTAAAATTATTTCAAAATCTAACATATCATGGCACTGGGAGATAGAAAGTGTTACTCTCCAAGAATAATGTGTTTATTGGAAGCTTTGTTAATCATACCATGCTTCTGTGAACAAAAGAAAAATTTACACACTATTGGGATTTTGAAACAGGATCTGTGTGATAATGAGCAAGTTGTTGAACCTCTCAAAACTTTATTGTCCTCAACTGTAAATGGGGGTTAACATGGGCCTCCCACTGTTGTTATGAGGATTAAATGAGGTTAGAAATGTGGATGTTCCTAGTTTAGCCCTTGCCATGTAGCAAACTTTCTGCATGTCTGTTGGCTTATTCCCTCGTTTTTTGCACAGTGTAGAAAAAGTATGCTGCACAGTAGGCCTAACTCTGACCCAAACACATTCAGGCCACTATGAAATATTCAGGATGGTTTATGGCTTAAATATTGGCAGAACATGCAGGTTGTGCAAAAAGACAAATGGAGATGTGACATTGTAAATTAACAGTAATCATTGGTGAATATTTTCTTAGAGTTGTATCATTTGTGCTTATAGATAGAATGAAAATAATTTCTCATATTGTTATTTTTTTAATATTAAGCAACTGTTTGCCTTCACTTGATCTTAGCCAAAAGGCCAAGAAGCGATACTGTATGCTTTCAAAGTAGTAAAGGTAATTCACATTTCCTTATCATATACTAAATGCCAGAGGTGCTTCTTCTTTGTTATAGAATTTAATCCTTATGATCAAACTTTCAACGTAGGTGCCCCCCCCTTTATTATCTAGGTGAAAAAAGAGGGATCAAAGAGACTAAGTCATTTGCTTGAATCATCTATTGAACTCAATGTAGAAAGGAAACCCACGTACAGATTCAAATCCAAGTTTGGTTCCAAAGCCCATTTTCTTTTTACTATATCATTTTAACTTTCAACAATGAAGTCTACACCACCTCCCAATTATCCTGCTTTAATCTGTCAACTCTTACTGTACTCATCATTCCTGTCAAGAGAGTTAATGTATTAAAGCTCAAAAACACAAATTGTAGGGTAGAGATGTAGGGGAAGCATAGCATCTCAAAGGCTTACTAATCCTCTCTAAATGTTGCTTTGCTTTGTGAAGGGCACATTTGTCCCAAAGTATTTAAACATATATATTTATGGACAGAAAGTGAGGAGGCAGCAGGAGCATTCTGATATGTGGTCATGTCAAATACAACTTGGTTAGAAAAGAGAAGAAAACAAGAGAAACTTTGTTGTGACAAACACATGATGTGCATGATGTCATTTGGTTGTTGTTGGCAAAAAATCTATAAATGACATCTGTTTATCTATTTGTGAACCAGACACAGCCAAATTTTGTACAATGTCTCTCTGTACAGTCTCCTGAAGGAAGGTCCCTTGTAAGTGACAATGTGTCAAAAGTCACCAAAAATCTGTTAAAATTTAACTTCTGCTGAGAAAATAGTGTACTTGATGAGTATGTGTGGAGAATGTATTGAATCCAGATGAGACTGGTAATTCTGTCTCCATTAGCAACAAACACCCAAGAGAATGAAATGTTTAACTTAAAGAAAAGATTGTGATCAGAATGGCGATTTCCTCGAGAGAGGACAAAATGCAGACAACTACACCACCTGGGTATGTTTCAAAATTTTAGTTCCCACCATCCTCCTGAATCATTATATGTGCACAAATCAATGACCACAGAAAATGTTTTACTGTTGCGTCTGGAAAGAATTTCTTCATTTTTTTAAACTGTGTTCTTTCAAGGATTGTTATTTATAAAACATGTAAGAATTGTCATCAACCCCCCTACAAATTAACTTTTATCTTTATTTGTTGTTTTTTTTTAGTTTATCATAGGTAACTTCTGAAATACTTTTGTATCTCTGGCTCACCTCAGCAGAGTTTCTATATATGCACAATTTGTATACCAGTGGACTCTATTCATAAAGAAGGAAAATTTCCCGTGTCCATTGTATGCCTCTGTTGGAAGACTCAGTGGAATTGAGAGGACTCAACTCAGTGGAAGAGTCAACCCAGTAAAATCTGTGGGTAAGTATTATAACTGAAATGATTGGTTGCATATACACTGATCTCAAAGCATTGAGGTTTTTTGACTTACAACTTGCTGAAAGACAGAAATTAAACAGAACAGTAAACAATTCTATGAGATAAATATATGCTCATTCTTTCAGATATCATTTGCTGTGGAAAAAAAAAAACCCTCATGACAAAGCAACAATTTTATTTGCTAACAATTGCACAAGTCAGCAATTTGGGCTGGGCTCAACTGAAAAATTCTTCTGTTGGTGTCACCTGAGATCACTCATGTAGCTGCCATGATCTGGCAGCTCAATTGGAATTGAATGAACTAAGATCCCCTCACTCACATGTCTAGTGGTTGGTGCTGGCTACAGCCTGGAGCTGTAGGCACAATAGGGCGATTTGTTTTCTCCTATTCCAATAAACATGTCCAGGCTTCTTCACAGGGCAGTCTCAAAAGAGCCAAAGCAGGACAAACCCCAAAGTGCAAGTGTTTTAAACTTTGCTTTCTTTACATTTGTAAATATTGTATTAGCCAAAATTTACCTGCTAAATCCTGTTCCTTAATGGAGGTTCAGGAATGTCATATTGCAAAGGGACTTGTGTGCAGTAACAATCTGTCCTCTAGTCACAGATTATTCATATTCCTCCTGCGTGCAAAATATTTTCACCCCCCATCAAAAGAGTGACACCAAAGTGTTCTCTATTCCTGCAAATACTAATTTCTACTCATCTTCTCATTCCTTTCTATTGTTTCCAACTATCCCACCAACATTTCTTTTCATATCTTAGAGGGCTTTGTGTTCCTGTCTTCTGTATATGGTCTCACCTTCCACCAGAGGAGGTAGTAGAGATTAGTGGGCAGTTGATTCAAGAGAAAAATTAGGTTATCATCTATTTGAATTATTTATATCATCTGATTTATTTGGAGAAGATAAAATAGACTCCCTCCTCTTTGTTTTTCTCCTACAACTGCTTTCCTACTACATCTTCTTTCTTACCCCCTGGATGAATCTTGGGTAAATCTCCTAGCTTTCAGGTATTGGATGAGCAGCAATTTTAGATATCAGAAGTCTAATCAGATTGAATCAGAGTTTTTCTTTCACATCTAGTTTAAAGCTTTTCCTTTTCCCTGAGTTTAGACCTGGATCTCAGATTCCATATATCAGCATTGGATAAGGGGCAAAGGGTGAATTCCTGCATCCTCCAAGGATGGAAAGGAAGATGGGGAAACTGAAAGTGAGGGAAATGGCAAGATCTTTTTGACTGGTGCTGCTGTGATCTGAGTTTGCTCCCAAATGTGTGGCAGGTACTAAAATATCAGTTACTTCTCTGACAAGGCAGCCTTGTAGATTATTCTACTTCTGGGAGAACTTAGCTCAGCAATTCTCCAACAGAACCAATTCCTATTCAGCTGACTTCTACAGACCAAGCCCTTAATTTCTGCTCCTATGATAATAACCCCTTTTTTTTCTAGGATGAGTCCACTTTGTAGCTATACTCTTGAATGTGGTCCTCTCAAGAAGGCTAGGCTTGATTGCTTTCTGAACTGACCATTCTGACCCATAGGAACCCTGACCCACGAAATCCTGGGGCCCACTGTCTTCAGAGGCAATGTCAGACAGGGCTTTCCCTTTAACCTGTTAAAGAAAGAGTCAAGGACTGTCCCTATAGACCCCTAACTTAGACAAAGATCAGCTTTTGCAAGATCTCCTTCACCATGCTTTCCTCTGATAGCAGCATGAGAAGGGCCCATGAGTTTCTGAAGCAGAAAAAGCATCCCACTGGAGTAAATGTCAATATTCCTTTCTGGTAAGCAGTTTACTGTCTTCCAAGTGGTTCGTAGCTTTCTCCCTGGTTTGATTTGTGTAGGAACACCTCCATTCCCACCTGCAAAGAGAGGGGAAGGGAAATGCCTCAGTGCTTTAAATGGGAAAAGCATATTGAACAGCCTATTACTTAAATATTTATTTATTTAACATTTTCCCCCTCTACACACTTAAGGTCAATTTCTAACTTAGCAGGCCTCTGAAGTATCTATCTCTACTGTTCTTTATTTATCATTTGTCTATTCTGTGTGGATTTACATATTTGTTTGTGCAGGATGATGGTACCAGGAGACATTCATCTTAGCCTAATCAGAAAAACAGAAGACTCTTCTTTTCACTCTGCTGTATTTTGTGATTGGTGCTGCCAGCATTCATCTCCACAAGACTCAATTTTCCATTTCTTCATTAACCAAAGTCCTGTGCTTCCAAACACTGTTTGTTATGATTTTTTAGCATTACTGCCTCAAGAGTGCTTTTCTTCTAAGACCACCAAGTTGGGACAACCAGGCCTCCTCAGGGAGCCCCCTCATCCTGAAACAAGCCCCACTTGGAACAGGATAACGGGTTGGTGATCTCTATTTTTACACAGTCTTTCTGGCCTTGCTTTGCACCTTGGCTACCTGAACCCTTAGCCATCCAGCCAGCCTGGTGTCTTACTGCTGTCATATTTCTCTGCACTACTACCAACCAGGGGTCATGATTTTTCACATCTTTCTTGACTCTTGCCAGCTGTCGTCTGAAATATTCTGGGAATCCTTATTTATCCTGCTCTCAAGAATTCTAACTTCAGGTAGAAATGGATAGGATTTAGGCTTCAATTGTTATTTTAGGACAGCACATTGATTATTCAGTTTTGTTTTGTTCTGTTTTTCCTTTACAGATTTTTTCCTTCCCCAACAACGATAAGGCAAGGGATGGAAAATTCATATTTAATACACAAAATTTCTAGCTTGCATTCAAAGAGTCACTAAAAACAAAACAAACAGATAAGATCAATTCACGTTTTTAACTTAGCAACAAATATGTGTAGATGACACTACTATCTAGGACCATACCAATAGATGAGAATGGGCTCTTAATTTTCTATTTTAAATGTCTAGTAGCAGAGGGTATTGGCTGATCCATTATAAATTCTACCACTCAATCCTTCTAAATTATTCTAGTATGGACTCTACTGAAATCAATCAAATTTGTTCACACAAGTAGCCAGATAAGACCAAAGGTATAGAAAATATCACTGCAAAGTTTGTAGAGCCAGTTGATTTTTCCACAGTCCTTTGCCTCTTCCAGGTCACTTTTTTTTTTCCTTAGATACAATTTACTGTAAAAATGTAAGTGGAAACAGCTGTTACACTCAAAATTTAAGTAAAATCTCAAGATTTATCTAAGTCCAAAGTAGCCTAAATCTATGTCTGAATGTAGAGTTGATTACATTAATAGGGGGAATAGTATTTTTGAAGTGGCTTTCTGATCCTGGGTTCCCTAGACAGAGATGGACGCTCATTTGAGTCATATACTTCCAAGGCCCTTGCATGGGCTCTAACAGTGCGTTTACATTGTTATACATAGTTTTAGAAAGTGACAAAAGTGCTATTTAACCACAATTTAATATATTTGCTATACTCTTACACTCCAATATCCTCTTAGTCATGTTTCATCTATTGCCTGGTGGCTTTGGTGTGGCACAGGCATAACTAAAGTGAGGTAGAGGTATGAATCTGTTTAGTTTGGTTTGGTGGTTTGCAGTCACTTCTGTATATAGTTCAGGGATTGCTAACTATCCACCCAGTCGCAGGAATGGCTTCAGAACACCCACTGCTGCCCCCCTGGGATTGTGACTGATAGTGCAAGGTCAGAGGTTTGGAGAGCTGTGTGAAAGTATCCTATGGCACCTGATATCAGCAGGAAGTAGCTAACAATCAATGAGTTTGCTTCTAAAACTATTTAACATTAGTTACTGAATAAGATCCTTTGAAATGCTCTGATATCTTACAGCTCATATATAAGAGAATCTTGAGGGATATTTTTTCTAAATTTGATAATAATTCTAATAATGTATTAAAATGTATTTAAAATTTAAAATCTAATAATGTATTTAAAAATAATGTATTTAAAATACAGTAATAAGGTATGAAGCTGAAATAAACTTTTCTAAAACTATCAATAATAAAACATTTCAATCAACAAAAGACTGGATTATCTGAGAAAAGATTGAATTATCTTACTATTATTTCTAAGGTAAATAATAATATAAAATGTAGTCACGTGAAGGGGTAATCAAAGAATAGGCAGCCAAATATCAGGAAAAAATGTAGTAAAATATAAAACAGAAATGATTCCAGTAGTTTATGAATAAAAAAATTTCTATTTCTCTGGATTTTTTTATGTTTATGGTTAGGTTTTTAAAAATGTATAGTTTTTCACGATTTCATTTACAATTTTATGTATAATTTTTATTGTAATTATATATTTTTTAAAGAGGTCCCCACAGATTGCATAAGCTTCAGGTCCCACAAGACCTGGATCTGCCCCTGCCCATAGGGTATATAGATTAGATAGATAGATGGATAGACAGATAGATAGATAGATAGATAATCTAGAAAAAGTAAACAGCTCTCTCTAGTTCATGTCAGCTTCTAGGAAATAATATTAGTGAAGGCAGACAATACCCAAACCATACAGGACTTTATGGGTTAAAATCAATATTTCAATGCAACCAGCTGGCACTTAGGCGCTAACTAGGAGCCAGTGCAAACACACAGATGACTCACATAAATAAAGCAAACGTCCTAATGCAGGACATGTGAAAATTAAGACAACAACATGCCACTTAAGAAAATTATCTGAAGAAGCCGATCCCTTTGTAGGGATGGTACATTCTCAGCAAAACCTTGGGACACATTAACAGGATGGCTTCCCTACCCTTTCCCGTAATTGGCTCTCTGGCGCTCTTAGTGAAGGGGAGATGGATTTAAGAGCCATTTGGATTTGGAGAGGATTTGTCTGAAGATAGATTTACAATTAGGTAAAAAATGTTTCAATCCGAATATTACACTATTTGGACAAAATAAAAATCCCATTTTAAAAAATAGGAATTCAGGTTCTGTTTTTTTTGCTTTTTAATTAAAGGCCTTTCATCATTTCTGGGTTACTGCTGGCTATGGTATTTGAATGAATTATCTCCATTGTTTCAGGTTTTTCGAATTTAACAGCCTGTTCTGAAGCAACATGCTTTGGGATTAAATCCAATTTATAAAGGTGTACCTGAGAAGGTTTTCTTTAATATTCTTGAACAAGAGAATTTCAGTCGCTAATAAGTCTTGGGCAATATTTTTATATTTTTTAATAAAAAATTAATTTTCGTTTTCTTCTTTTTAAATAAACAATCTTTGAAACAGAATTCCCTAAAATCATGAACACACAGTGCAAAATTCCAAAAACTCTGAAGATAACCAAACCTATATTTGTATGCCAGCATTACCCCTTCTTAGATGAAAGACCATTGGCAAGTGGTTTCAACTCTCTGAGCCTCACTAAATTCACCTTTAAAATGAATCTTGTATGGAGCCTAAGTTCTCATCCTGTGGTGAGGGTTAAATACGATCCCAGGTGAAAACATTTTAACACTGGCCATTATAAAATAATTAAAGTCATCTTGAAGCTCCCTTTCAACTTTTTATTTTTGAAATTAACTGAAGTTAACTTGCTGCTAAAATGCTGGTCCCAAAATTCTGGGGAAAAATTCTTAAAGGAGCTAAGAAGAAAGCCTAGCACCATATTGAAAATACATCAAATAGAAATAAAGTACAATATCTGCTAACACTGATGAGTTAGTGTGGGGGAGAGGGGGGGAGGTGTTTAAGAAAGAGGATGAGAACAAAGCAAGATTATTTTCAGTGTAGAGTGCCTCCTCTGTTTTATAGATGACTTTTAGTGTACTAAGCAAGAAAATCAACCATGCCTTCCATATCCTTTGTTTTGTTAGGGGGCCTTTTTAAGGTCACACTTCAGATATTCCAATAAAGAAATCAATACTGTATCCTACTCTCAAGGACTTGAAAACAAATTGTCTGACTTAAAATATCACACACACACACACACACACACACACACACACACATACTATCTTTATTTTTTTTTATTTTTTTCCTATAGTGACAGAAAGGGGATGAGGCTCAAAATTTTGCTGGTGGAGAAGGAAATGACATTTGACGAACTAGATTTTGCTTTAATTGTTCTTTTTGTCTACTATTAATAATTGTAAGTTTATCTTTCTTTTCATTGAAGGAAACAACATAAGTGAGTTATTACTATCTAATTTGTAATTTTTATTTTAAAATTTAATAATTTCTTTCATGCACCTGAACACTTTTAAGAAAATACTAGAATTCTTCAACAGTAATAATCCAAAAGTCCTAAATTTGTCTCAATCCTATATTACTGACTGATAATGGCAACATCTACATAACAACGAGTAATTATTTCCATTGTTTGTGTGCTCAAGTGCTAGATTAACTATTTTATTATATTGTCTTCATTATTTCTTAAAATAGGCTTATGAGATATTATTTTAACACTTTAAAGATGAGGAAACTGAAACTAAGTTGAAGTAAATCTCTTGTCAGAGGAAGCTATCCAGAAATTGATCAAATTAAAACTTACATTTGAAGTGAAGTATTTCAATTTTTCAAAGATTGTCTAGAAAGAACCATGCTCTGAGCCACTGTTTGACATAATGAAAACAATATTGATAGCTCATATTTTAAAACTTTCACTATGCCTAGAGTTCTATCAAATCCTTTATCTATATGGTTTTTTAAATCGGTACAAAAACCCTATGATTTCAGTGCTTTTATTATCTTCATATCTTCATAAAATCTGAATCTTGGAGCGGTTGGCAAATGTACTGAAAAGTCACTAAGTTTTGCCCATCAAACCCTAACTTATTGTATCACTCTACAAGATGCCTTCCTTATGCAGATTAGATAGGTATCGATATAGTGTAGATTGAAAGATGCCATAGTTTGCCCATAAACTGATTCACATCTAGAGCCTTTGGGTTAAGTTATTGTTTAAAGGCAAATGACAGGTGATTTACCTATTAAGTTGTTATTACCTAATCCATGACATATCTAAGGCCACCCTGGATCATCCAGAGAGGGGACTAATGAAGAAACACAGAGGGCTGTTGGTAAGGGAAAATCTTACCCTAAAAGAACAATTCAACCACAGCAAAGCAATAAAGCTGTGATTTAAGCTTTGTGACAAAATAGAGAAAGAACAAGTTTAAGGTACTAAAAAGAAGCAACCGAAAAACTTGCAAATGACTAACGTGCAGAGAGCAATATCTGTTTTAGGTGTATTAATAAATATATTGTTTCTTCAAAAGAGGTCAGTACACTTTAAAAAGCAACATATCTCAAGACTTTCTGTCACTTGCAATTTTTCAAATGGTTAACACTTTTATTATCACTTTGGCACTGTTATATCTTCCAATATGATTAAAAATTTGGAGATAAATCAAGTTTTCCAAAAATTGCATAGATTTTGCTTAGAGCCACCTATGTGCTTACTGTGATACTCTCTACTAAGTTGTTGATACTCTCTACTAAGTGTAGTAGAGATCTTTATAGATGTAAAATAGATGAGCTCCAGAAAGGCAGTCTTTAAAGTAATATTCATGCCTTAAATAAATAAATCCACATTAAGTCACAAGATATTTTTGTCCCTCAGAAATGTTCAATGGCAGAAAGGAAAGAAAGAAGTGGAAAGTTAGCCACCACAGTAGTAAGCATTGTGGTTCATCTGGGGTATATTTTGTGGACCCTTCTAAAGTGTCATAACAATTTTTTTCCCTGAGAACCCAAAACGTCTTCTTACATCATTGAGAAGCAGGCTTATCTGTGGAGTTTGTGTGCTCATTTTACTGGTTCTGGGAGTCTCAGATGTAGAGCTCTCACTCTCCCTCCAGCTTTGACACTTTCTCCCTATTCCCAAATGAGAAACTTATGATGGGCTTGGGAATGCTATGTTCTAGAGGAACACCACTGTAGAGCCCTTAATTTATCAAACTAAACACATCAGTCTTTCTTTCTTGTTTCCTGGTTCCTGACCTCTCTTCCTGACTCCTGTCCATAGTTCCCTTTCCCCTCCCCTCCACATAAACCAAAGGAGGAAGATCTGAGGAGGAATTATGAATGGTCTTCTCTTCTCATCCCCAACCCACATTCCTGGTTCAAGTTTTCCTTTTTAAATTCTTTTCTGACAAGGTGATTTCCTTTCTTCTCTAGTGTATTCCCTGGTAGGGTCAGACCTGGTCCTTGAAAACTGATCCCTACCAGAGGATTGCAGGTCTAGAAATCGATACCTAATGGGAGGGCTATTTTCCATCCCGATGTCTTCACAGTCAAAGAATCATTTTTTTGGCAGGTTTTTATTTCTTAACTTCCAAATATGTATTCAATAAGCATATATTATGTACCAGTACCTGTCATACCTTGTGCTCATTTCTAGGGATATAATGATGAATTGGATATGTGCTCTGCTCTCAAGTGTCTTTCCATTTAATATAAATATGACTGAATACATCCAGGTACACACTGGTTATAGTGATTATGTTTCCAAAGATGGTCACAACATTATCTCTCATCCTGTGTGTTCTTTTGCAGTGAGATTTTGCCATTCTTCTATAAAGATGTATAGTTGATTTCCCCTTTGTTTGAATTCAGACTTGCCCTGTGAACTGTTTTCACCAACAGTATGTGAAGAAAGTGATGCTGCATAGTGTTCAAGGCCAGACCTTAAGTGTCTCTTTGGAACACCCTTTCTCAGAAACCAGTCACCATTCTGTCAGGAAACCCGAAAGCTAAGTGCAGAGGCCCAAGTGGAGAAAACTGAAGCTTCCAGCTAACAGACCCAACTGAGCTCGCCCTCAGAAGCTCACCCCAACTGTTGACCATGTGCATGGGAGCATTTTTGGATCTTCCAGTCAGCCCAGCATCCCAGAATACACCACATGAACCAAAATAACTGTGCAGGCAACCCATAGAATTATGAAAATCATACATTATTGTGGTTTAATCCACTAAGTTTAGGGTGGTTTGTCATGAATCAATAGATAATTTAAGTAGGTGTGTAGCTTAGATTTTTCTTTGAGACTGGTCTCTTATACCATAATACATAAATAAATGAATGTGTATATATGAATAACATACTGTAATTAAGTAAACATGAATTTCATTTTAGTTCTCAAAGAAATAATACTATATACACAATAAGTTCTATTGTACTTCCATTGTGGGGAAGTATTATTTCACTTTTTATTTAAGAAGAATTGGGGAACTCTGCTATAAACCAGGCACACTTCTTGGCACTGAGGAAGAAACTAGGGACCTCACCCTTAAAAAGTCTCAGTCTAGTGAAAGAGATGGACAATTGCACTTAAGAAATAAATGATGTGCTCCATTGAAGAATGTAGCTGACTCCCCTGATACCTCATCTTCACATCACTTGAGCCTACTTCTAAATTCAGCCTCATTTATGCAGAAGTTTCCACGTGAGCTCAGACTCACATTGCCTTGGCAGGGATCTGCCTTAAGCTCCTGGCCTCCATCTTTCTGCTTTTTACCTTAGGAACGTCTCCATCACAATGGAAGCCTCTGCTTGAACATTTAGGGGAGTTAATTCTCCCAGGGGCAACTCTCAACCAATGAAGGAAGGCAGGCAGTGAATAATGGAAGCCAGCTTCCATCCTTCAAATGGACAATTCTGGGAAACATTCTTCATGTTTCTCAGATATTCCAAGAGAATTAAGTACCTGGTGCTTTCTGTGGCACTCTCAATAATGCACACTTACATAAAATTTTCTTTCTTCCAGGTCCCACTCTCTTTTTCCTTCTCTCTTCAAAAACAAACTACCTGCATCAAGCTTTGTCTCAGCCTCTGCTTTTGGGTGAACTCAAAACAAAACAATGAGCAATGGTCTGGGAGCACAAAGGAAGGCCACTTGAGACTGGAATAAGATAAGTAAGTTGTCTTTGGACTAACATTATGTTCAGCAGAACACATGTTGATTGAATGATTGATTGATTGAGTGATTAAAGAAAGGAGCTATCATCTTTCTAATCTGAACAATAGGCATTTGATGACTTTAAATCTACAGTACCCAAATTCAAGTCCCCTTTGGCTACTTGGAAAGGCAAAAGAAGAAAATCAGAGAGAGTAGGATGGTTAAGAATCAGATGAATAAATGCAGTAACCAGATGTTCATGTTAAATTTAAAATTAATGTGGTGAAAAAGTATGTAGTTTGTCAAGAGAGTCCATGGAATGGAAAATATTAATAACAAGAATGTCTTATAAATGATATACTTCCCAAACAGCTGAATATACAAGATAAATTCAATTTCAAAGCCCTTGTGTCATTAACAAACTACTCATGATTTTCTCACTAAGTTTATGGATTCTCCAGGACCTTCTGTGCATTGCCTCGCATGGTAAAGCTTCATTAACTTCTCTTCCCTATTTTGTTATTGTTTGACCTCTGAATTAATCTGTCTCTGTAGAATTTCCATCACTATTGTTTTCTCCAGACCAAATAAAAGAAGAGTAAATTCAATTTGGTGAGAAATGTTGCACAAACACTCACTACTTCCAGTTTTATTAGGAGTTATTTGTAGGCCAGCAAAAGTAGCAAGGAACAAAGCATTCCATTTGATCAGTAGTTTTCATGTTTTAACAAGAGGTTTCATGGAGAGTTGTTTTATTGGTGCAGGAGGAATGAGGCAGGAACTAATTATTAATTTCAAATTTAGGTAAAACTAAACTAAACAAGTGCAATCAGGTTGGAGTACAATAGCTCAGAATAGAAATGAACCCTTCTTAAAAAAAAAAGCCATTTGCCTTCCCTTGTTGTCAGTTACAGCATGCCTAAGGAGAAGGCATAAAAATTCATCTACTCACTTCCCTTTGAATTAGGTTTATTCATATAGCAAAGTGTGAGGAATCAGGTTTGTGAATGTGTGAAGTGAATCAGAAACATACATGGGCCATGTGTATCTTTACTCCATTGGGTTGGCATGATTTCCACTTGTGAGGAGTTTGATCTTACAATGATACTCAACACAAGTAATATTTACAGATAAAATTTACAAGTCATGCTAATTGTTATATTACAAAAAAACCAAATTGGTGAATTGTGCCACATATTTGAAGTTTAATCTGTGTATCTCTGTATATTTGAAAATATAATCCTATTATAAATTATGTAGTCATCTGTTTTACGATGTTTTCATTAGAATTTCTACAAGTCATTTGTAACATATATAACAATCTCTTCTTTAAATGCTATTTCTCTCCTTAACATGTTTTGCCTGTTTTCTGTTTCAAGCCAAGTAGTAAAGGCATTATTATTTTTAAATACCTGTATGTACTTTTCTCTTTGTATATCTCAGCTCTTTCTTAAATTTTATTTATCACATTTCTTTCAAATCTGCCTTGTGAAACATAATAAACCTTTGAATCTGTAAGTATGCTTCTCAGTAGTTCCAGATTGCCACTTAGCTCCAGGGTGGATAACTAAAACTGCTGTAATGCACAGTATTCCCCAAAGATGCATTTAATCATTTGCTTCATTCTTGTTTTTACCTATTCTGAACTTCTACATCTTAGGTCAGGAAAATTCCACCTTATTTAGTGGTCTAAGAATAACAGTTCTCACCATTATACAACCCACCCAGATTTCAGTTCCGAGCAGAACTGAAAGTCAGGGATTTTATTCTGCTTCATTCATTGCCATATCCCCAGTGCCCAGAACAGTCCTGGCACAGAGTGGGAACTCAAAAAAAATATTTTTGAGCAAATACATAATCATTAATTGTGGTACAATATTAAGAAAAATTATCATTTTATTAATTTGTGACAAGTACTCCATAAAAAGTATCAGGTCTTTTCATTTTAATTTTGAGTTGTTCAACTGGACCTCTAGCCAACAGAAAGGCCCTGCCATTTGTTAAACAGTCTTGAAACTTTCCAAACCCAAAGCTCAGCTGGTAGGCTGAGCTTGGTAGAGCTCACCACAGTGATACGTTTATACCTCTCTCACCACAGCCCTCAGGGTAACCAGCATGAATCTGGTGGTCAGCTGTCTGGGACAGTTTGAAACATCGTCAGAGCTGCTGGGCATATTTCATTTTATCTCTGCACCCTACCGCCTCACACATCCCCTCCAACCCCCACCCCCAAATTTATGCCAGATTTGAGTCTGATCCTCTTCACAGAGTCTGATGTGCTGTATCAACCAAACACATGCTTAGCCACATGAACTACAATAATACATATATTCACCAATGCTAATTTGGAGTATTTCCTCACCAAAGAGTAAGTGTTAATGATAAGTCAGTGTGGCAAAGGAAGAACCTCTGTCCTGACCTGTAAGTGAGGAGCATTTTCTGCATATAAAAATCATATTGGAGATATTTTGAAACTCTCTGAGTGGGAAGAATATCTAAGGGTAGGCTAGATGGCAGAATCAAGAAAATAAAACATATATAATGACCTAAATATAAGAGAAACATATTTCTCACTCAGTTTTAGTTCTTTTGGTCTAACTGCTCTGAACCATGTTCTTCTATACATGACTTTCAAGGTTGTTTGGGGGGAAGTCTCCATTCTAATCATTTGGAAGAAGAAATGCATGACTGTGAGGGATATATTCTTATTGGTCATACTTGGAAATTGTAACTCAATTCTGCTCACATTCAATTGGTAAGAACTCAGTTGCTGTACGTAACAGCAAAGAAGACAAAGGAATATGGTCCAGCTGAAAGTTCATTAAGAAGAAACAGATTGTGGTGTCTATGAACATTCACAGTTCAGGTCTCCTGCAGCAGAACGTATAATTGACTATGGTCCCCAGCTGCTGTGCCTCTGGGCCCACCACTGTATAATGAAAATTATGCCAAGTCTAATACTATAAGTCATCAAGGCACACACTTTAGCATACCTTCTTTCTTATCTGAAGCCTCATCCATGAAACGTTAAATAAAGACATATATGCAGAGTAGAGTGTAGTGGTTTCAAGTATAGACTCTGGAGCCAAAAGGTCTGGATGACCTTGGGGAGATTACTTAACCTCTCTGTGCCTGTTTCTTTATCTTAAAATGGAGTGAGTAGTATGTATGTTGCACAGTTAATGGGAGGATTGAAAGAGTTATGCATGTAAAATACTTAGAAGAGTGTGCGGTGCTTCTCCACTATAAAACAATTAGCTATTATTATTCTGCCACTATGCTCTATGGGACTCTGGGTTTTTTTGAATGATCTTCATAGTTGTCAGGGTGAGGTTCTAGATGTTTTACCCCAGCTTTCAGGAAAGAAGCTTCAATTTTATCAGTTTATTTATTGACTTCTTTGTGGGACACAGGTCTATATCAAGGTTTCAAGGTTTGCCTCAGTTGTAAAGAGCTACCTTGGCTAAAGATATATCCCTCCTAGGAGTATATCTGATGGCTATTCAAGGCAGAGGTATAAAAGCCTCACCACGTCACCCACTGCTGGATAATTTTGGTAGACCTTATCTACTACAGCCCCTGGTGGATAGAGAGAAGGCTTGGTCTAGCCTGCAATGCGGACTTCCTTCTTTTGCCAAGGCTTTCTTCCTCACTCTCTCTTTCATTGGGGTCATTAGCCCTTCATGAATACACTGCCCACAAAACTTCCGCTCAGCACTCAGTGTCTGCTTCTGGAAAACCCAATCTTGAAAGCACTTCTGCATGAGATTCTTTTTTTTTTTTAATTTATTTTATTTTATTTTTATTCATTTACCTATTTATTTATTTAATTGGAGTATAGTTACTTTACAATGTTGTGTTAGTTTCTGCTGTACAACAAAGTGAATCAGCTATATGTATACATATATCCCCTCCCTCTTGGACCTCCCTCCCATCCCCTGCCCCACCGCCATCCCTCCCATCTAGGTCATCACAGGGCACTGAGCTAAGCATCCTGTGCTATACAGCTGGTTCCCACTAGCTATCTATTTTACACACTGTCGTGTATATATGTCAATCCTAAGCTCCAAAAAATCTACAAGCAATAAATGCTGGAGAGGGTGTGGAGAAAAGGGAACTCTCTTGCACTGTTGATGGGAATGTAAATTGATTCAGCCACTATGGAGAACAGTATTGAGGGTCCTTAAAGAGCTAAAAATAGAACTACCACATGACCCAGCAATTCCACTACTGGGCATAGACCCTGAGAAAACCATAATTCAAAAACACGCATGTACCCCAATGGTCATTGCAGCACTATTTGCAATAGCCAGGACATGGAAACAACTTAAATGTGCATGAGATTCTTAAAAGCAAACAACAAACAGGAGAAACCACTAGTCTAGTCTAAACAGTTTAACATCTTATAGTGACCTCTCATTGATTTATGAATTTAAGATTTTTCTGCAATAAGATTATAAATGTCTCAAAGGCAGGAACTTGATTACATAGATGGAGAGGCTTAATACCTACTTACTTGACTCCATTGTTGGTTGATCGATTAATTGATAGTCTCATGGAAACTTTTTATGTTAAATACATTAGCAGTATACAAAAAAGTTAGCACATAGGTTTATTTCTAACTGCTTAATATAGGTACCCCAAGTAGAAAACTTCAAATGTGCAGAATTTATCCTAATTGCAAAAAGGAAAGAAACAGGAAAAGATTTCCTAAGTTTAAAAAATAAACTGTCACATGTCTATTAACCAAAGCTTTTAGCAGTTATTTACTACCTTGCCCAAATTCTTTGGCCTTCTCCATCATAGCCAGACAGATAATAATCTACTTAATACAGCCTCATATGTCAGTGTTTGTCTCGGCTTTGAGCATTCAGGCCCAACCTGGCAATGCCCCCAGGAACCAGTGGAGCCTGCTGTAACAGGATCTGCTCCCAGAGATTCTGTTGATGGCTCTAACCGTTGAATCTTCTTAATAGTGAACTGAGGAGACCTTCAAGATGGTCGAGGAATAAGACATGGAGATCACCTTCCTCCCCACAGATACACCAGAAATACATCTATACATGGAACAACTCCTACAGAACACCTACCAAATGCTGGCAGAAGACCTCAGACTTCCCAAAAGGCAAGAAACTTCCCACATACCTGGGTAGGGCAAAAGAAAAAAGAAAATACAGAGACAAAGGAATAGGGATGGGACCTGTACCTCTGGGAGGGAGCTGTGAAGGAGAAAATGTTTCCACACACTAGGAAGCCCCTTCACGGGTGGAGACGGGGATGGCTGGGAGGAAGCTACAGCTTTTTTTGCTATCAAAAAAACAAACAACCCAATCCAAAATTGGGCAGAAGACCTAAATCGACATTTCTCCAAAGAAGATATACAGATGGCCAACAAACACATGAAAGGATGCTCCACATCACTAATCATTAGAGAAATGCAAATCAAAACTACAATGAGGTATCACCTCACACCAGTCAGAATGGCCATCATCAAAATATCTATAAACAATAAATGCTGGAGAGGGTGTGGAGTAAAGGATACCCTCTTGCACTGTTGGTGGGTATGTAAATTGATACAGCCCCTATGGAGAACAATATAGAGGTTCCTTAAAAAACTAAAAATAGAACTACCATATGACCCAGCAATCCCACTACAGGCATAGACCCTGAGAAAACCGTAACTCAAAAAGAGCCATGTATCACAATGTTCATTGCATCTCTATTTACAATAGCCAGGACACGGAAGCAACCTAAGTGTCCATCGACAGATGAATGGATAAAGAAGATGTGGCACATATATACAATGGAATATTACCCAGCCTTAAAGAGAAACGAAATTGAGTTATTTGTAGTGAAATGGATGGACCTAGAGTCTGTCAAACAGAGTGAAGTAAGTCAGAAAGAGAAAAACAAATACTGTATGCTAACACATATATATGGAATCTAAAGAAAAAAAAAAAAGAAAAGAAAAATCGTTCAGAAGAACCTAGGGCCAGGACAGGAGTAAAGACACAGACATAGAGAGTGGAGTTAAGGACACAAGGAGAGAGAAGGGTAAGCTGGGACGAAATGAGAGAGTGGCATGGATATATATACTACAACTGTAAAATAGATAGCTAGTGGGAAGCAGCTGCATGACACGGGGAGATCAGCTAGGTGCTTTGTGTCCACCTGGAGGGGTGGGAAAAGGAGGGTGGGAGGGAGAGGCAAGAGGGAGGAGATATGGTGATATATGTATATGTATAGCTGATTCACTTTGTTATAAAGGAGAAACTAACACACCATTATAAATCAATTATACTCCAATATAAAAAAAATAAAAAATAAATTATACTCCAATAAAAATGTTCAAAAAAAAGTCAATAAATAAAAACAGATTTGGAAAACTACATGTAATGTAAAGGATGAACAAAGGGTTAACACAAAAAGAACTCTTGGGCTTCCCTGGTGGCGCAGTGGTTGAGAGTCCGCCTGCCGATGCAGGGGACATGGGTTCGTGCCCCGGTCCGGGAAGATCCCACATGCCACGGAGCGGCTGGGCCCGTGATCCATGGCTGCTGAGCCTGTGCGTCCGGAGCCTGTGCTCCACAACGGGAGAGGCCACAGCAGTGAGAGTCCCGCGTAACGCAAAAAACAAACAAACAAACAAACAAACAAACAAACAAAAAACAACTCTTACAGATTGACAAGGAGATAAACACTCCATGGAAAAATGGACAAAGGATATTCAGAGGCAATTTGTGAAAAAATGGAGATGCTCAAACTCACTAGAGCCTGAGGAAATGCAAATTAAAGAAAGCAACAAGGTGATAGATAGCCTTATAAGTAACAATGTCAGAACTTTATGAGTGACATCCACTCCTGCCAGGCATGAGGGGAAAAGAATATTCTCATACTTTGCTGATGGAAATGTGAATTGTTATAGGTTTTTTTTGAAAAGAAACTAGAAATAGCTGTTAAAAATTAAAAATACATATATCCCTTGACTTAACAAATGTTACTTCTGAGACTGTTCTAAGAAAAAGCATCAGGATTTAAGATTATATGCTCAAGGATATTTCTAACACCAGTAACTGGGTAAAACCTGGAAGAAAATGAATGTGTGTCAATAGGGCAATGGTGAATAAATTATGGAACGTTCATCCCATGTAATATAATGTTTCCATTAAACAAAAAAGAAAGGGATTTCCATGAGTTATTGTTGCATGAGTAAAGGAAGGTTCAGAAAAGTTTGTAAAATATGATCTTATCCTTATAAAACAAAAATGCACTCCCTGCCACATGTTTATATATGGAGAGATGTTTACATATAATTGTATAAGCATGAAGATAAATGAAGGAAGATAAATATTCTAGGTGTTTAACATGGATAACAATGAGAGAAAGAGGGAAAAGGAGAAAACCAAGCAATATAGAGAAAGAAAACTTGAAAACACTGCACTAGAAACAACTCTAGTATGATCACATCGACGCATTTATAGAAAACCAGATTTGTGTATATGTGATCAACAATTTTTAAAAAGACTTCTGACTTTCATGAGAGAGAAAGATATTCGCACAATAAATATCCCTTTATTTTCTTTCTCTTTTTTTAAATTGAAAAAAAACAGTGAACTGAAATCTGCCTCAGTAAAACTTTCAATGGGCTTCATTTTTTTTTACCCTTTGGAGAAAAAAAATCATAGGTCTGCCCTCTTATAGATTACACTCCTTCAAATATTTTAAGACAGCTCTTGAAATCCTCTTAGGATGTTTTCTTTACCAAGCTAACAATTCTTTGTTCCTTTAAGAGAGGAGTTTCTCAGACTATTTGCCATTCTGGCTTTCTTTCCCTGGATGCATTTAGTTAGTCAAAGTCTATCAGAAAATTGTGGCAGCCAAAACTTAATATCATACAGCACAGTTCATGGGTATTCTTAGTCTCCTTGTTTTGGACACTTTGTTTCTATTACTGTTTTCTACATTTGCAGCAATTTTTTAGTTCCTTGTTATATTATGAGGTCCATTGCAGTGGCATTTCTGTCAGGTCTTTATAATTTGACTTCTCTCCAGCTTAATTAGCCATTTACAATATACAGAATTCCTCTCCCCTCACCCTTCCACCCTCTTGTCCCAACAAGGATAGAATTTCCTCATTAATATCATGGAAAATGTTTCCCATCTGGCCTTTTTTAAGAAACCATTATAAGTAGGAATCTTACTCAGACTTTGAGTGACATTGTTCCACTTACTGAATACTGGCTCTATGTGTATACTTTATAGGGTCTCTGGGATCACTGCATGTAAAATACAATCTATGAAATAGAATTTTTATTTTTTCTGTTAAAATTTTATTTTTATAAAGGTAAATTGATTCAGAAAAAGGGAAAATTCCCCCAAAACCTTCTGAAAATTCACAGCAAGGTTGCTATTGTTATTGTTTGTGGATTTTGTTGTTTAGTCTAGATTTTATACTTTGTTTATATTGGGCTGAGTCTACCCACCTTTATAACTCCTGGGGTCTAGCTTCTTCTGTAATTACCTCAGAAATGCTGTCCTGTGGGACACCTGGCCCAAGAAATTGTGTAAGCTTTTTTTAAAAAACAAATCTGAATCTTATGCAGCTTCACAATCTTGTGTCAGATAAAGCCAAGAATTAATTTTGCAAATTACTGACACAAATATAATATACACTATAGTGGTTTATTTCCTGTAAAAATTTGATTTTCATTTGCATTATTTATGAAGAACTGATTTTTCCAGAGGTTCAACATACAATGCAAAAGTGAAAGAAGTTAGTGTGTACTCACAGATTGTTACATATAAGCAGTCAATAGCCTTGAACTGAAGTTTCATGAAATTTTGTCTCTCACCAGAGCAAGCCATATGTCACTTAGGAATTCATGAAACTAAGATGAATCTCATAAGAGATATTTTCCAAAGCAAATTTTGCTTGGGGTTCAGAATTTTTTAAATGAAAACAATTGTTTCAGGCTTTAAAATTCTGATGTTTCCCCTCTAGAACACAACTGGAAATTCCTTGAAGGAAGTGACTGTGTCATGTTCATCTTTGTAACCTCAGTCCCTAGTACCATGTTGATAGTGAGTAGGCCCTAAAGAGATGCTTGTGGATTGAGTGAATAATGAATGAATGAATAATAACCTGGGCCAACTGTGAAAGTGAGCATCTTATGACAATCACAGGCATTACATCAAAAAGACAGCAGAAGCAAGGTGAAGAGATGATCAGGGGAGCTACAGAGGAGGAGAAGTAATTGGAACACTGTTTGGGAGACCAGAAAAGAAGATGTAGCAGGAGGATGAGAAATCACCACGGACCACAGTATATGGCAGGAATGGGAGGCAATCAGCAACATGAGCAGAAAGCGAGCCAGTGTGCTGCTGGGAAATCTGTACCAGGGAGGGGATGTGCACAGTGTGTGGAAACAATGTGGGAAGATAGTTCTCAGTGCACAGAGCATATGTAACTTGTTAATTGGGGGATTTAAAAATTATATTTGATATATAAAATTAATAAAGATGATGAAAAATTAAAACGAAGAACAAGAAAATAGATGCAAAGAAGTCCTTAACTACATGTGTTTAATGATCATAACAATTTATTATAAAATGCTTAGAGCTATAGTCATGCTCATGGGATGAATGATTTTCACGGAATAAAAACAGCTGTGGGGAAATCACAAACTGTAACAGTATCAATAAAAGCATTAAAATGAAAAGATGTACCTTGAAATATTATTCAAGTAGACAACATATATGCAGTTATCTTTTATGCCCTACATGGCTCCATTAAAAGTTAATTATTAAAAAACAGACCATATTTTGTAAACAGTCAGTATCAGCCAACTTAACCTACCACACGATTTTTTTCAATGCATTGGTATATCAATAAATATACACTTAAAAAAAGATCATATGGCACCTTCTGTATTACAACTTGTTATAGAACAGGAACAGAAAATGCCACATAGCTGGGTTGGATGACTCTGGGTTTCACATGAGAGCATCTGCACTATGACTATTAGAAATGGATCGTATGTAGAAGGAGTAAAAACCAGTGGTAACATGGGCTATAGACACAAGGAAAATTTCATAGTAAAATCTAAAAAGGATAAACATCTTACTACATATTGTTACCAATATTTCTAGAAATTCTTTTTCTTTAATTTTGTTTTTAAAATTTTAAATTTCTTTTAAAAAAGAATTACCCAGGATGTGCAAGATGGATGCGTTTCACTTTTCTTTGAGAGTATGTGTATATAATAGCTTTTTAAGTTCTATAAGTATCACATTTATTGCTTTTGAATATATTTTTGTTTTTAATTTTTATCTAATTTATGATTTCTAACAAATTCACGTGCTTTATTATTTGTGGAGGGGCACACTAACCTAAGTTATTATAATAATGTGATATGTGACTCAATTAATACTGTATTTTGCGTTTACACAGAATTATTTTTTTTAGGTAAAATTTTTCTCATACTTTATTTCTTTTCCTCCCAGCAATTCTATGAGATAAAAAGATTAGGCAAAATAATCTCCATTTCAGAGATAAAGAAACTGAGAAATAACAAAGGTAAGTATTTTGATTAAGGTCATACAATTACTTGATTTCCTAGGGCTCTAATTCAGTTTTTCCAAATTGTCTTTCTTTGAATCCCTCTAGACTTTCCTGCCTTCCATTTCTACATGTCCCTGTCACAAAGGACTGAACAGAGCTGCTAGTCAGAATGTTGATATCTGAGCAGAAGACAGACAAATCAGGGTAATACAGACAAATAACTGCCATTCTTAGGTCCACATCTCTAAGGCCTAAGCAGGATACTTTTCTCATTTCAAAAAATGATAAAGTATTAACACTATTTAGCCATAATGCTCACATTAACTGTCTCAAAAATAATCATCTTATAACTTAGATTAAGCAATCATCTTTTGGGGAAGAAATAAGAATTAAATGGTGGGATTGTACTGGAAGAACTTAAATTAAAGCACTCGACTCTCATCTTCCTGATGAGAATGTTTCTAATGCATTTTATAGGTTTTAGGAATATAGGAGGTGGCATGTCCTTCTGGACAAAAGACCACATGTCATTCCAGTAATCCTGATCACCTATCACCATAAACACTCTCCTTTTCTGAAGGTTCCAGCTCATGAATTTTTAAATACCATTCTTTTTCATAATAGTTTTGATTTTTTTTCTTTGACTCTCCATTATGCCATTAATATAATTCCACAGAGGCCTTTTCAAGTAGAACAAGAGCAGCACTTAATTACTGGAATTAGAAATGACAAACATCACAGTTTTTATCTAGTTGATCTCCTCTAAGTACTTCTCTGTGTAAATTTGATTAATCTTGAATCTGTGACATTTTAACTTTTTACAAAGACGTTTGAAATGATTTTTTAATCTCACTCTTTCAATTTCTCCAAGAAAAGGGAAACTTTTTTTCTTTCTTAATATGAGCCATTGAGTAGTATGATAAGAATAGTAGCCATCATTCAAATGTTAGCTTTTCTCTCCACTAAAGAATTTTCCTTTTTTCCTTCTCTAAGGTTGTTTCCCATTCATTAATACCAATAAAAATTTCAGCTAAATAAGTTAGGGCAGTTTGGTTCTTTAGATGCAAGTTATAGAAATTGACTATGGCTGGCATAATCAGGAAAACTTGTTGGAAGAATAACAGGTAGTTCCAAGAATCAATGGAAAGATAAACCAGGTTGTGAAAAAAAGACAGGAAAAAGGTCAACTGTGAGGGTGTAAGTGTCAGGAACCACTCAGCTATCTCATCTAGGCTCTCCATTGAAATGAATATACTTAGGCCATTTTCTCTATTGATTGTTTCAGGAGTGAAAGTACCAACAATGAGAATCTATTGGCCAAGATTGGGCCACGTACCATACCTCAATTAGTATAAGTCAAGACAGCTTGATTTCCAGTCTCATTAAGACTGTATAAAATGAGGGAGAGGCAATTCTTCTAAACAAAAGCAGGATACTCTTAGCAAAGGTAGGAGGAATAGGTAATCAGGCAGAAAAAAGAGCAGCAGTAACAACACATGTCCAGAACCATAAATCATAATGCAAACTCTTTTTAAAAATGAATATAAAATCAGAGGCTAATTAAAGTGGTAGACACATATAACTTTCCTTTTTTCTGTGGCCAGATTTCTGGAACTCAGAATCTATAGTTACTCTATTTACTTCCTAAACACTGGCTATTTTTTTAATTTCCAGCAATCAGCCATCAGCACTTAAATCTTTACCAAAATCGCTATCCCTAAGGTGTCTAGTCATTTCCTTTTAGCTGAAGCCAATGACATTTCCTCGCTTTTCCATGGATTTGCACTCTCGGTAACACCCAATTCTAACGACCACAATTTACATCACTTCTTTATTATTTCACAAAATTTTTGTTAAGTACTTATTATGCAGCTGCTACTCCCTAAAATGAAAATTAAAAGACTGTTCACATTTAAATCGAGCTTTAAAAACTATGATATTATGTACCATGGGATCATAGAATAAGCACTTATTGGCACACAAAAAGATGAATCTTACTGAATAGGGAAAGATAGTGTTCTGGGCAGACGAAATGAAGCATGCAGAGAAATTAAATCATGTTATATAGCAGGGGAATTCATAGTACTGCAGGAAACTATGCATGTTTCAAGTTAACAGTGTAAGGAACTAAATTTGTATGGATAGAGGGGACTCCATTGTAAAGGTACTTGTATGACATATAAAGGAATTTAAATGTTAGCCTACAGTCAATAGGAAGCAATTTAAAGGTTTTAACACAAAGTAATAATCACATGTGTATTATAAGAAGACTAACCTAGTGACTGCAATGATGGAACTAGGGCAAGAATGGGGGGAGGGAGACAATTTCACAATGTTGCTACAAGCTAGGCCAAAAAAATTATACAAATCAGGGTAGTTATATTAATTTCCTGAAGCTTCTGTAATAAATTACCATAGACTTGGTGGCTTAAAACAACAGAAATTTATTATCTCACAATTCTGGAGGCCAGAAGTTAAAGGCCAGAGGTATTGGCAGAGCTGCTCCCTCTAGAGATTCTGTAGGAGATTTTGTTCCTTGCCTCTTCTACCTTCTTGTAGCTGCTGGTTTTCCTTGGCTGTGGCCACATCACTCCAGTCTCTGCCTTCACCTTCACATGACCTTCTACTTTTCCATCTTTCAAATTTCCCCTGTGCATCTTTTATAAAGATACCTGGATTGTTGGATTTAGGACTTACCCAGATAATCCAGGATGATCTCTTCATCTCAGCATCCTTAACTTAATTACATCTGCAAAGACTCTTTTTCAAATATGGCAACATTAATAGGTTTCAGTAATTAGAATGTGGACATATCTTTTGGGAGGCTACCATTCAGTCTACTCTAGCAACACAATGAAAAGAAAAAAAAAAAAGAGAATGGCAGATTTGATGGGGGATTGATAAAAACTGTTGAGTAATTGGTGTTCTGAAGAAGAGTCCCAAAGAGTAACTTAAAGGAGATTGAAATTTTGCGGATGACTCAGATTTCCACCTTGGAGGATAAAGGAGAAGCTGTTCTTTTCCTGCCCATATCTTTTTTCATCTTTTTCTTAACCTCTACAGCTCTAATTTGGACAGGATGATTTTGTGTCCAGATGCTATTACTTACTTGCTAAGACTCTCTTGTAGCTGTGGTTATCCTTATGGCCAAATTCTATAAACAAGAGTCTTCTGGATGGGATTTAAGAATGCTTTTGAAAGAGATTTAACTGAGCAGACAGCTTTCTTCACACATTTCACCTTCCACCTTCCTCCTAATAGGAACAGTGATACAATCAAGTCTCTAAGTGAAGTGCCATCTTATGACCATGAGGCTGAAAGCCAAATGCTAAGGATGGTAGAACAGGAAGATGGAAGGAGCCTGAGTCATTTCTGGAGACAATACAGAAATGTTGCTGCAGTCTTAAGACCCAGACTTTTTGTTATATGAGAGAAAAAGAATTAAACAAAAACACGAAGGGAGAAGAGGGAGGAAAAAGCAGGAAGGAGCAGGTAGAAAAAAGAATTCACAAAGATTCACAAGGGGGTTCAGAGAGGCAAAGAGAAAACAAGAAAAGAGTGATGCTTAGAAGCAAATATATATATATATATATATATATATATTTCCAAATGTTTCTCTCCTTTTCAGAGATCTCTTCGATCATTGACAACTTAAACTAATATTTATTGAATGCCTACATGAATATATGTTTATTGATCATAATATACTTTTCTCTATATATTCCCATTTACTTCTTGTAGAATATGATGGCTCTAACTGGAGATCCTTAATTCTGATCTCTCCCTTTCCAACTACCTACAAATCTTTCCTTTCCTTTCTTCCTATGACCAGTGACTAAAGCTTTTCATAATCTTTTAAGTTCTGAGAAGAAGTTTCATCACTTTCATTTGTTTGCTGATACTTAGGCTCAATTTTGTGTTTTGTCTAACTGCATCTGAAGTTAGAAAAAATATTAGAAATTTCAAAAATAAGTTATATAAATTTACTTTAAAATAACAGAAGAATCTCTTAATGAGAGTTCATATTAATGTTTGGCCCTGTCTTATCTCACATAGAAAATAGTCAAGAAAGCAGAAAATCTCCTTTCTTATGACTAGATTACAATGACTTTGATAACTTAAATCCCCCCGTACATAAAAAAGAACAAATCAGGTGTAGATACTTCTTCCCCAAAATAACATAAGCCAAAGTAAAAGTAAAGACTAAATTAGAGCCTGTGTGAACTGTCTCTGTTTCCTGAAAGGCATGTATTTTGAAGAAATTTGCTCTACAATTTTTCCTTCTTATAAAACTGATTTCAAATAATTTTAACTAAAATTCCTAATAGCATTGTTGCTGAATTACTCTAAAAGTAGTGGCTTATGGCAGGTATTTGAATGGGTTCATGAGATATGAGTCAGAAATTCATGAAGGAATTGGCCAGATAGTTCTTGCTTCAAGTCCTTTATGCATTGACAAGTCAGCCCTTGGTTGGGGCTACAGTCATCTGAAGGCTTGACTGTGCTGGAGGTAGAGATGGCAGACTCACATGGCTACAGTTGATGCTGGCTACAGTGCCCCCATGAGACCACTCCAGCATGGTAGTTTCTAGGTAGTTGAACTTCTTATATGGTAGCAGGCTTTACCCAGAGTGAGCAACCAAAGAGGACCAAGCAGAAGTTGCATGACTTTTCCCCAATCTTGCCCTGAAAGCCATCCAGCATCATTTCTGTAGCATTCCTAGAGTTACAAACAAATTACTAAGCCCATTCCAGATGCAAGTGAAGGGTCATAGACTTCATGTTTTGATTTTAAAATGCCTGAGAATTTACCACTATAAAAATATACTTGTTCACTTTCTTAATGAGTAATGTTAAAAATTTTTAGAACTAACATATACTCCAAGATATTTACTATTATCTCTTTTTTATGATTTTGCTTATGAGAAATAGAATAACTTATTAGTGTATTATATGTCTATGATGGTAAATTTAGTACATAACAATGAAATAATATAGACTGTTGTGTTTTGCCTTTCTACCCTTTACCCTTGAACCAAATAAAAAAAATAGTTTAAAAAAAATATTAGGGTTAAACCCTCAATTTATTAAAGCAAGAGGCCACCTCGAGGGAGGAAAGAATTAAGTAGTAAAGGTCTTGTTCTTTCAAGCTATGAACAGCAATTACTTTAAGTCATGTATCTGTAGGAAGAAAAAAACAAACATGCCTTCTTAAAGAGGAAGGAGAAAAGTGAGGTCTTATAATTACACTGGGGGTGCTTAAAAGATCTTTTCTCCAGTCTGGGTTAGTCTTCCCAGACACTTCCCTTAAAATTAGGCAAAAAAAACAAATTTTAAAAATTTAAGGACAATTCATTGAATATCTTTTGTTGATTTATTTTAATTCACTATAATTCGTGGCTTTAGATTTTCATCTTGAGACTATTTTGGAAAATTTTAAACAAAGTGATAAATTAATTTTTAGAAAATCTTATTAAAGCAAAGTTACTTTTAATTTTATCATAATAACAGAAGCAGTTGAGACCTAGCTTTTGTTTTGTAAATATCTGTCCATACAATAATTTCAGCTTCTTTTAAAAATTTAAATCCTCTCCAGTCCATATAATTATCACCATTGTCTTTCATGTTTGCAAAATTAACTTATGAAAAATTATTTATCATCATTTTTATAAGGCCCCATATTAGATGGTGTATGAAAAGTTCAGATTTCTGTGTCTTGTTTTGCTTCAACAGCCATAATGGAAATTAATTAAATTTGTAAAATATTCCATATGTCTGTCAAAGTTTATGTCTGTAATAGTGGAAGCTGCCAGTTGACGAGGGTACTGCTGTTTGTTAATGTGGCTGGGAACAATAATTGGACTTTATTTCCATCATAAACAAATGATGATTCCAGTTTTCTGCTTTTCAAAGTCATAATACCTGAAAGAGCTTCTTAAGATAATAAAGCAAATAGACCAAGGTGAAAAGCCAACGTTCAGGAGACAGAAAAGAGAAAGTAGAGGACAGCCTTGGCCTTTAGCATCTTTGAATAGCTAAACCAATGCTTTCCTACTTTTGAGCTCTTTCATATATGAGATAAATAAATTCCTTTTTTTTTTTTTTTTTTGCGGTAAGTGGGTCTCTCACTGTTGTGGTCTCTCTCGTTGCAGATCACAGGCTCCGGACATGCAGGCTCAGTGGCCATGACTCACGGGCCCAGCCACTCCGCGGCATGTGGGATCTTCCTGGACTGGGACACGAACCCGTGTCCCCTGCATCAGCAGGCCACCACTGCGCCACCAGGGAAGCCCATAAATTCCTATTTCTTATAGAGATTTTAGATGGATATTCTGTTACTTGAAGCAAAATGTATATAAATGGCTGCATTTCATTTAATTGCAGCATTTAGGTACTCACCAGAGCAAAACAATTCTATTTGCTGTGTAGTAGAAAGACATTTGGATATTGGATCGAATCATGCTATCCATTTCTGAAGGATCACTTCACTTGAGTCACCTACTTTTCTCCACAAGTAGAGCATCTTTAGAAAACAGTGATGGGGACCAATTAATCTAGGGAAGATCAGAGCCCTGTTGGGGTGAAAAAGAAGCATAAGGGCCAAAAGAAGATGGCAATGACAATTGCCTTTGGAAATATCCTTATTTTTTAAAGTCCTGAGGCTCAAATGCATACTGTCAGCCCATAATCCTACTCTATACATGGAATAATGCTTAAGACAAAGATGTTAGGAAGCTGTTTCTATTTTTATCATATTCCCTTCAGGTGTGACTTCTTTTTTCTTTTAAAGTTCCCTTTGGTGTTGCTTTTAGATTAATAGCACTCATCTATCTACAAAGGTCTGTGAGATAAACACACAACACAAAGATGTGTTGAAGTCCACCCCAAACACATATTTTTCTGTGTTTGGCTTGGGCTTCAACAAGTGTGTGCATTCTTTAACCTATACATTCTTAAAGCATCCATTGATCACATATTATGTGTCAAGCACTGAGTTGGTGCTGGAGATAGAAAGATGACTAACACATAAATTCTATGCTCACATGCATATAACTGAAGTCCCTTGTCATAGGATCTATCCATAGTGTCATGTATAAATGCTACATATGCACAGAGTAAGCAAGACTTTTCAGAGCAACTTAGGGAAGGTTCCACAGTAGACAACTGAATTGGGCTTTAAAGAAGGGTCACAAGGGGGAATTCCCTGGTTGTCCAGTGGCCAGGACTTAGCGCTTTCACTGCCGGGGCCTGGGTTCAATCCCTGGTCCAGGAACTAAAATCCTGCAAGCTGAGTGGTGTGGCCAAAGAAAGAAAGAAAGAAAGGCCACTAGGCAGAAAAAGACAGCTGGAGATGCCTGGCAGAGGAAAGTTGTGTGAGTCCAGGCACTGAAGTATGAGAGTGTTTTGCCTATAAGGGTGACAGAAGGTCTAATGTGTATAAAATCCAAATGTCTTCTAGTCATGGGAGAGAAATCTTGGTTGGTGGATAGAGTCAGGCAGTTCTAAAATTTTAAATGCTTTTAATTTAATTTTTTCCTTCCAGTTTTATTGAGATCTAATTGACATACAGCACTGTATAAGTTTGAGTGCAGTATAATGATTTGACTTAACATACATCATGAAATGATTAGCACAATAAGTTTACTGAACACCCATCATCTCATAGAGATACCAAAAGAAAAGAAAATGAAAAATAAATGTTTCCCTTGTGATGAGAACTTTTAGGATTTACTCTGTTAACAACTTTCATATATAACACATGTACATTACAAATATTAATTATATTAATCATGTTGTACATCATATCCCTAGTACTTACTTATCCTATAACTGGAAGTTTGTACCTTTTGACTTGCTTATTTTAAATTTTATTTTGAATTTGAATGGAGAGTCACAGAAGAATTTTAATGGTGACATGAGATAATGACATTTACATATCCAGGAAAAAAATAACCCTGGCAGAAATTTGGAGGATGGCTTTGAAGTATATGTTCCTACAACCTGTTTAGTCTCCTGTCCAAGGGGGAAAAAAAACTCTAAAAAACGTTTTTTGCAAGGGATTACCCAAATTGCTTCTCTTCTTTCACTCCTAAATTTGGCCTTCTGATTATTAAACAAAAGTCCTTACAGATCCAGGCATTCCAGCCAGCAATTTGATAGCTGCTTCTCCCCTTCGAATAGTTTTCCTTGGTATTTCATTCATTAAGCAAAAATCCATTTTTCTAAAGGAACCAAGTATTTTTGTCTTCTTTGAGTATTTTAAAGCATTTTTAACAAATTGAAACTGAAATTAATAGTAGTAACAGTTATTGAATATTCAAAACAGTGGATTTTTTTCACGTTTTGATTACATTTAAAGCCTCATTGAGTCCATGATCTTCTTGCATTTGCTAAATTATTTGAGAATACTAAAACTCTTGTTGCCAGAATTGTAGCACTACATGCAAATTTCCTCCTCCTCTGACCTGTTAACGAATAGGCCCTTTCTCCATTCAGCACCCAGTATTGATGAAACTTAACTGGATGCCAGAGCATGTCATCGCCTGTCTTCCCGTTTCATTTTTTATAGGTACTCATCACAGAAATATTAGCTTATGTGGGAAAGAACAGTCCTTTCATTTCTGTTTCATTTTTCCTCATTTTGTCTTCCTCTAATCCTAGAGATTTCTGGGTTCATGACAATAGGAATTGCATAAGAGAACAAAATGATTCCAAAGAGTAGGATAAATTTGCCATAAATGGGCAAATTTATATGAACAAAATCCTAGTGGGGATTCCTTCAGCTCTGTGTCATCTTAGTTTTTATGGGAATTAGCATAACTTAGTGGATTATGTTCAGGTTGACTGACAGTCATTGTGCCTGTGCTTGAATATCTCTGACAGTTCATCACAGCAGAGCATGATATAATGGAAAGAGCCCGTCATCTGAGAGTCAGAAGGCCTTTGTTCCATCCTGGATCTGACACAAACTTTCTAAGGAAATTTAAGGAGTTATTTTACCTCCCTGTGCCTCCAGTATATTATATATAAAATAGAGTTCACTAGATAATTCAAAGTTCCAGTCCCTTCATGTTCTAAAACCCAATTATTCTTTGACTGCATTTTAAATTTAACACAGAGCTGTAATCATTTTAACTCTGGTTTGCTTTTAAAGTTGTAGTAACTAATTATTTAAGCCAAAATCTGTTACTAAGCCATCTAGGTATCGAGAGGCCTCACCTGAAATTTGCTAAAATGTTGTTTATTCTGGAATAATATGTTGTTTATTCTGGAATTCACTGTTTAATGTCTATCCTTGCTGTATCTAGAGTTTTACCACATATTTCAGTTCAATGCTATTCTCAGAAACTTCATTAATAGAAAAAGAGATAACATAGAAAAGTAGGAAAAATAACATAGAAAAGCACCATATATATAGGAAGCAAGAGTCTTTCATAGTCATCGCAATGTGAGTTGGGTTCTACCACCCATACCTTTCTCAACTTGCATATAGCTACAGCCCTATGTCTAGGGATAAGATAGCAAATTGCTGTCTCCTGGGTATCTCAGCAGACCATGGCCTTGTCTTGCATCTCTCCCTATAGCTGGGTGACCCAGAATCCATCTGAGGATACCAGAAGCCCCACCACACTCTCCACACTTCTGAACTCAGACTAACTTGGTAAAAGGGAGTTTTGTTGCTTTTTCTCAGAAGACTAATACTAAGTGGGGTATTACTGAGTGTGATATACACGAGGTCAAAAGCAATAAGCACATTTAACAATCTTTACTAAATCAGTTCAGTTTTAGCATACAAACATCAATCATGGTAGTAAACAAGTAAGAGCTAACTTTTTGTTTTTAAATGGATGAGAAGATTTTTATTCCCAGGAATGTGTAAATCATTCTAGATTTATTTTCAAGAATAAAAGACAAACCTACCTATAATTGCTATCATTATTTTGCTATAGATTCTTCTAGTCATTTTCCCCCTATTCACTCATTTCTATTATGTATGTATATGTAGGTATGGGTGTATATATTAAATACTATTGTTATGTACACTTTTATATATGTCCTTATCATTTACTATTATGTTGTAAGTGGTTCTTAATATTTTAATATAATTATTATAAATATAGCTTTAAAAGTCTATCATATAGCCTATCATAATAATATTACTGAATTTAAGGATACTTTTTAAAATTAGGATAAAATGTGACATAATTAACAGAGTTTCAAAAATGTCTTCCTGTTATTTAAATAGAATATATTTCCATATGAAATATAAAATGCAAAAAATATTAAAAGACAAAGCTACCATAATTTAAATGCAACTAAAGTAATACTTATATTTATAGTAATTGTCATGTATATTATTTTCCTATGGCTGCCATAGCAAAGTACCACAAACCGGGTAGCGGAAGCAACAAAAAATTACTGTCTCGGAGTTCTGGAAGCTAAAAGTCTGAAATGAAAGTGATGGCAGGATCATTCATGAACCCTCTGAAACCTGTAGAAAAGAAACCTTTCTTCCCCTTTGTAGATTCTGGTGTTTGCTGGCAATCTTTGGTGTTTCTTGCCTTAGAGATGCATAACTCTAATCTCTGCCTATATCATCTCCCTATGTATCTTGTTCTCCTTTTATTTTAAGGACACCAGTCATATTTGATTAAGGGTCCACTCTAGTATGACTTGCTCTTAACTAATTGCATCTGCAATGACTCTGTTTCCAAACAGATCACAGTCTGATGTAGGGGTTAGGATTCCACCATATCTTTTTTAGGGACACACTTAACATGTAACATGTAATATAGAAAATGCCCTTGCTGCTTCTGCACGTGCTCATGCAATTCCTCCTATGCTGCAAACACTTTGCCCTTTCCTTTTATTTCTATAACTTCTCCTTCTTCAAGGACTAAATCAAGTACAGCTTCTTCCAAGAAAAACGACTATATTCCTCATTTATCAAGTGCCTGTGAAAAACCAGGGACTTTAGATATGGAACACTTTATATGGATTAAACTTCAGCCTATGGAGATTTTTCTTCTGAATTCCTATAGTGATTACAATTTATATTTTCATGTATTGTTAGTTATTTTCTAGTCATATATCTTAGATTATAAATTCTTCATTGGTAGAGACCGTGTTTTTTTTCATATCTTTCGAACACATAGTTGAGTAAAATGTATAATAATTAAATAAATGAATAAATGAATGAATAAATAGATGAAAAAAATTTCCCATGTGTGAGCTCTCTGTCAGTTCTTGCGTTCTCAAGGGCTGACTCCTCTAGGAATACCCTCTGTCTGTTTTATTTTCAGCTTTCCTCTCCCTCCTGTCTCATTCATATTCAAACATGTTTGAGAAGCTTCCATCTTTAAAATGTTTCACCTCACCCCATATATCTGCCTCCTGTATTTTCTCTATCACTTTGATTTCTTCACAGTCTAGCAGTAAAAAATATTCATGACTAATTATTTTAACTCCCATACTTCCCTTTTATTCTTTAGAATGAAAGTTATTCTATAATATTTAAGCTTACAAAAAGATACTAACTGTAGAAGTTAAGAATTCAAGACACATGCCGTAATCTGCTTACTTTGATTTATCTGTCTTCATTATATTACATATATATTTGTTTACTTTTTAATGCCTCTCAACTAAATATATACTTTTTGAATTCAGGACTTTGACTGTCTTCTTTATCATTGTACACAGAAGCTAGCCTGATACAACAAATATGTATTCAATAAATAAATAAATAAAGTGTTCCCTCCTAGACTATAAACTGAATGAGAGAAGGGACCTTTTTTTTTTTTTTTTTTTTTTCACCAGTATATATCCAGTATCTGGTATACAGAAGCAGAGAAGTAAATATTTTTACAAAATAAATGAATGCATCATTAAGAATACTTAGCATGTATTATATTATTACCCAGTTTAAAATATTGATATAAATAACAAATACTGTAAAAGACGAATTGAGCTCTTTTTCCCTCCTAGAAAGAAAAGTACATAATCTTCCTGAGAAATATAAAAGTCCTTCCTGAATTAAAATAAGATTTAAAGGGACTTTGTAAAGTTAGTTATGGAAATACATTTTTTTTTTTGTCTTTCAGATGTCTAAAACTTCTATAAATTAGGAAAATTTCTACTCTATAAATTGGGAAAAACAATTTAAAGTCTTTTAAATTGTGGAACATTTTATGGTCTCTGTAAATAAAGGCCTCAAGTATCAACAGAGTTGAAATTTGTCATGCTTTTAAAAACAAGGGGGCCTCTACTTTTAGTGACAATATGTAGACAAGCTCATATTGTAAGGTGTTAGACATTACCACTGATGGTCAAATTTCAGGTGCAATAAACTTATCTGTATATTCTTCAGTCTCCTTATCTTCATCTGTGCCCTGAGGTATTGGTCACAGCTAGGATGCTATCCTTGAGGGATTCAATCTGGAATGATAAATAAGAAGAGATAGGGCATGATAAACCCCTAGAAAAATCAGGTTCACCAGCACTGCTGTTATAAGAAAATAACTACAGGCTTCCTAATTGCTTTACAACTTCAGGGACACCTGCCAATTATAATTAAAAAATCAAAGACTAAATATTCCATAAATCTTAATAAGGAACCATGGAAAACAGAAGTCAGCAGGAAATATAAGTTACAGACTTTCCCAAGAGTTCAATGAAATCTCTCTGTCCGGGCCACTTAATATTATGTACAAACCATAAATCCATAACAAGTATTACCTAATATAAAAGGCAATATCTCTTTGGCAACATATATTATAATTCATGGTATCAGAGATACACTATATTTTAGGATGAATTATTATCAGATAAAAAGACGTTCTTTCTAATTTTGCATTGGTATGCCACCCAATGTGGTTTCTTGTAAAACTTATTCTTTGGAAAAACTATGTCTCTGATAGCTTACATTTTGTGGAAGGAAGGAAGGAAGGGGCGGGAGGGACATGGATAATCATATTAATATTTTGCCTATTAATGTTCTTATTATTATTGTGAAAAAGTTATGTTTTCTGACTGTATTCCTCTGTTAATATCAACGACGTTTTCCCATTCCCAGACCCTCTAACCATACGCAGCCAGTAGTGTGTTTTGGCTATGCATTCAGATCATTCCTCCACCTGAAGAACTCACCACATTTCTACTCTAGGATATTTGAATTGCAGTTGTCTTGATTTTTAAGTGAGGTGATAGAAGGTCATGCAAAGAACACAGGGTCAGGAGACAGACATATCTGCCTTATATCCTGGTTTTACATGACCTTGGGCAAATGAAGACACGTCTCTAGGCCAATGTTTTGCATATGCTGTTGCATTTGCAGTTCTTTTGCTCTAACTTCTTTTCTTAGATATTTACATCATTCAGTATTTTCTTAAGACTTCCCACGTTGAGAGACCTTTCCAGCAACTTGCATATTCTGTACAAATCCTCTTATCCTCTCCACCACTATCCTCAGCGACTCTCTGTCCCATTTTGTGTTTCTCACTATTTGAAAGTGCATTACTTATTTGTTGAACGATTCACTGCTTGTCTTCCTTCCACTATTATGTAAATCAGTGGTTCTCAATTTGGGGGCAATCTGGTCTCCTAGGAGACGTTTGGTGATATCCAAAGGCACTTTTGGTTGTCCCAACTTGCAGGGGCGTTACTTTCATCTAGTGGGTAGAGGTCAATGATGCTGTTCAATAACCTACAGATGCATAAGATAGCTCCTGTAACAAAGAATTATTGGGCCCAAAATGTCAATACTGCCAAGGTTGAGAAACTCTTACATAAACTCATGAGAACAATGACTGCTTAAGTTCTTGTTAAATCCCCAAGAGCTAGAACATTGCCTGGCATAAAGTAGCCTCTTGAAAATATCTGTTGAATGAACCTAATCAGAGGGCTATTGAGAGGAGTCAACAGGATAGGCACATAAACCACCTAGCAGGGCTGTATAAGTGTGAGTTTGCTCCCTCTACTGTATTCTCATCCTGCATTCTTAGTGGAGATGTCTTTTTTTTTTAACTGAAGTATAGTTGATTTACAATGTTGTTTTAGTTTGAGGTGTACAGCAAAGTGATTCAGTAATATATATATATATATATATATATATATATATATAGTGTGTATATATATATAAAAAAGGATATATATATTCGTTTTCAGATTTTTTTCCGTTATAGATTATTATAAGATATTACATATAGTTCCCTGTGCTATACAGTAGATCTTTGTTGTTTATCTATTTTATATATAGTAGTGTGTATCTGTTAATCCCAAATTCCTAATTTATCCCTCCTGCCTGTTCCCCTATGGTAACTATAAGTTTATTTTCTATGTCTGTGAGTCTATTTCTGTTTTGTAAATAAGTTCATTTGTACCATTTTTTAAGATTCCACATATAAGTGATATCATATATTTGTCTTTCTCTGTCTGACTTACTTCACTTAGTATGATAATCTCTAGGTCCAACCATGTTGCTGCAAATGGGAGATCTCGACTACATGTGTTAAAAATTGTAATCTGCCTGGGCTCATCACCCACTATATGCTGAAACCTCCAATAATGTCTCAGACTCTGACAACTACATACTCACATGGATATTCTGATATAAGGACCTACTTTGTGACCCCGCTTTTGTTTGTATGACTGATAGTAGCAAATCTATTACTCCTGACTCAAGTAGTGTGTAAATCACAGATAATTTGCACCATCCTTGATAGTTATAAGACTTCCACTCAACGTTCCATGGCCAAATCATTGTAATATTTTTTCCAAGAGCAATATAAAACTGCACCATGGCACAGAATTTTATCTATATCAGATTCAGAACATGATGTCTGTGTTTATGGATCCTATTTCTTCATTCTATCCTCCTTCAATAAATAGTCAGTTGTCAACTTGTTTAATCAAATTAGGTGTTTATCTTTCCTGACATTTGTATTGGCCAAGTAGATTAATACTAAATGTGGCTTTGGCATAATAAATTGGCAAATTATTGCAATTTAAGCTAGAATCTGCTGCCACCAGAAATTTCCTGGGAAACACATAAAACACTAGCAGTTCATTCTAGTATATCTAATGTAAAAGTTTAGATACTAAAGGTCAACCAAGTTAAAATACACACATCTATATCCACTTATGTTATAATTAAATAACTTATACCATAAGAACAAATTTTTGGTACTTCATATTTAGTATGTAAGAAAATATCATATTTGTGTGCTATACAATCAATTCAGAATTATGTGTTAAATTATGTAGCATGTAGTGCATGTTTTGCCTTTTTGTTCCTAAAGTCATATCAGAAAATGAAACACATTCCATAACATTTTAAGTGTGAATATTTTTTATATCTGGTGTATTTGGTATTTTGCATATAATGTATACAAATGTAGTATCACATTTACTTGTTTCCTTTAATCAAGTAATTTAAATATAACAGTGATCATGGTGGAATCATTATTAAAGATATTGCCATAAAGTAATGGTTTTGAGTAATTTTAACTGAAGTATTATAAGTGAAATAGAAAATTGTTATATCTCTCAAAGACCTTATCTTACAAAGCCATCAGTTTATCCCAATGTGGTTGTCATTTTAATGTCATTTTTTATTGACCATCAGAATCCTTGGCTCATTACACATATATCTTCAGATGTTTTTTGCCCATAGATTAGATTTTAGAATTAGCCAGAATCCCTTGGGAGTTAATGAATATCTGAAGGATTTAAGTGTTAATATTTGTTTTGATTTAAAATTAAAATAAAAGTGAGGCATGGCTTTCCTACATGTCTTATAAATTGTTCTAAAGATAAGTTCAAGAGAGGAGTTTCAAAAATTCACAGCAATATTTTTGGAATATAGGGTTTCCTAAAGTGACTGCTTGTAAATGCAAATAGTATTTAAAAAAGCAAATTTTGGTACTTTTTCTTGAAAAAGACCCTTACTTAATAAGTATCCATCAAATAACTATTATAAACAAAATTTTTTAAAACTGTGATAGAGTATGGTAGATAGGTAGAGTTCAAAAAAGTAAATAAAGGGCTTCAAAGGATCTTACTGGAGAATAGGCAGAAATATTCACAAATGATAAGAAAAGAGTAAATAATAGAGAGCATACACATTTTGAACTCAATGGGACATGTGTAGCATTTTTTTTTTTTTTATCAGTAGTCTGGTAGATAACAGGAAATTTTATCCCAAACTTCCTATTTCGTAAGCAATTTTGCTTCATAGAGAATAATCTTAATGATTTATATGAAATATTTTAGTCCTATACAAATGACTTTGTTGGAGAAATATAAATGCAGTTGAAAATTGTGTTAAAAATGACAAAGAATGTACTAAATACTACTGGTTGTATACTTTTTGGTGACAAAATTTGGGAATCTTAGCACTACCAATGACAGAATGAGCATCCTTAAGAACACTCTAACCTATTCTATTAAATATATCAACGACAGAGCATACCTGTTTTTTTTCATTATTTATGTCAGGAAAGTATATTGTCACCATGGTGAGTTTTGCTTATGCAAAAAATAAATTGTAAAATTTACCCGTGGTTTTCTCAAAACTAACATTTTTGCTTCTGGGCACAAGATTGGTAGTATTTTACACTTAAGATGAGTTTTAATTAAACAAAGACCACTGTGACAAACTCAAAGAAAACCAAAGTAGTCACGTGGACATTCAAATTTAACAGACGGATGGTGGGTGTGAGTGTGTTAGAAGTCCAAGAACACTGGTGACCAGAATGAAGAGGGTGAATTAGAGAGAAAAAACAGTGTGAAGATAAAGCTGATTGAACGAGTTTGAAATAAAACAACCTGGCAACATATTTTTTTCTTTTTTTTTTCTTTATTATTATTATTTTTTTTTAATAAAGCACACCAAGGAAATTTAAAAAAGCAATCCTTGGTGATTCATTGGTTCTAGGTGGTCATCATACCCTCATGCCACATCCCATCCTAGATGAGATGAGCTAATGAGCCTGGGGCCCCTGAGATTACACAGTAAATTGAGCAATAGCTGCTTAACTAAGTAGAAAAGAGCCCTTTTATTACATGATATCACCAGGCTTTTCTGGTGAGCTTTATGAGAGCTCACATAGTGATTTACAAGTACTCTATGTCACCAGTGTGGCGCTACTGTTGCATTGTTTTGGCTATTAAAGTAACTGCCTCCTGAGCCAATTTATTAATGGAGACAACTCACAAAGCTGCAGTGCTTTGTACTGTAAAAATAGATGCTAGAGATAATTGGGCAAGGTGGTGTCATGTCACTTGTGTGCAGTTCATTAATTAACTGCTTGAAACTGCTATAAAATAATAGCCATGTCATCAGGATGAAAGTACAAGAGTGCAAAGGAAATAAAACTTCTCAAGTAAGAAGACAGAAGTAGTTGTTACGAAGAAAACTCAAATGTTTTCTTCACTTTTAGTACCCAGTCTTATTTCCCTGTAGTTACAAACCTGCACTTCAACGTTTCTTATCATTACTTGTTAGCGTTTATTGGGTGCTAGATGATGCACGCAATTTATGTTTCTCTCCGAACCATGGATGCTGATGGGTTGTTCACTAAAAGAGCTCAGGGATCATTGCCAGAGCAATATCCAATGATTTTCCTCCCACAATTCAGAAACAAGGTCCATATTAAAGGCATTCCCGAACGTGTCAATAATGGGATCTCTAATTTCAGCAACAACTAGATCTATAGCTGCTACAGTCACGAGTCAGGAAATAAACGCATTTGGAGGAATTACTTTGCCAATAGTAAGGGTCTTTGCATATGTAGTGTGTCATTTGTTAAGTTATATTAGTAGGCATACTACTAGTCTTTCATAACCAGACTGGTTAATTGGCAGCTGCATCAAAAGAAAGCCACAGAGTTGTAAGTCAAAAAGTGGTCAGTGAATAGTATTAAAATAGTAACTGTGCATACCACACCAATAACTATTTTTATCTACCTTCCGGTTGCCAGCTCTACAGTGACCTTAAACATGAAGCTATGAGATGTACTTAACAAGTGGAAAAATAGGTTTGGGGAACCTGGCTGAAGATGCCTCTGGCTAAAAGAATATGCAATGCCATTACAGCACTACACAGAGCCTAGAAAGATATAGGACTGAGTACTTAAAGATATTAAGTTTATTTCTCTATCAGGACTCCTTCTCTACAGCAATAATGAAGAAACTGGGTCACCTCGCAACGGTAATTTTCTCAGAATTATGGTACACTTGAGTCAACTTCATCTCCTTTTGGCTGAACATTGAGCTAAAGAGGGCGGTGGTAAAAGAAGCAACCCATCATCCTTATCACAGTGTGTAAGGAGAAGGGTGTCTACAGAATGGCCTCCGAGGTCTGTCCGTGATTATTCAAGGGGTTAGGTTGATGAAATATTTTCTGTCAGGGCTTATTCCACACCTGACATTTCTCATATTTGATCTGTTAATGGTTATTGCCCACTACACTAGTTTAAAGGTCAGATTCATAAAAAGGTTCTATCTCTACCAATTGAGCCCTTCTTTAGGACTCTCGTTCAAATATGTGTTGTGAGCCATGGTGACAAGTGCCTGATCCTTACCAGGAGCACACAGGTGTGATGGTTCATGCCAAAAGGATAAGTTGTTTCCCTGTCCTTTGAAGAAGGTATTAGCAACGTTGTTTCTAGAAGTGTTAAGAGTAAGAAAAAAAAGTAAAACTGTGGATGATTTTTTTCATGTGTATTTCCACATCTCCTTATTAGATATGATGGGAAATGTTACAGATTGTATTAACAAGGAATTATAACAACTTTGTTAGGACTTTGATAGATATTTACCATAGTGTATTAATCTGAAATCATGTATTTGCTAATAATAAAAACCTAAAGCAAACTAAAGTGCAAGAGGAAACTTTATTAGCTCCAGAATACAAGGACAGAACAACCAAACTGCAGAAAAGACATAGATATGGATACAACTGGAGTCACGGAGTTGAATCTCACCAGGATACTCTCATATCAGAATCTTTAAGGGTCTGCCTCATTTTTCTTACTGCAAACCAACTTCTTCCAAGTAGTGTCCTTTATTTTCATCCTAGGAAAAGAAATAATTCTCATTTCCAGTTTTAAAAACTGGAAAGACTCTGATTAGTCCAACTTGGATCTGTCGTCTCTTAAACAAGAAGCTAGGGGATGAGGAAATTGTATGAATATGGCTGATACCCTTGAACAAAATGGTTAGACTGGAGGGTGGGAGTGATAGCAGTTCCCCAGAGGAGTTGGGGTAGGAAGGAGAAAAGGATGAGAAGAGTCTGTTTCCAAAAGAAGAGAAAGAGCTGCTGGTCAAATAATTGTGTTAAAAATTTCACTCGAAACATTACTTGAAAGTTAAAACACTATTCCAAAACTCAAGTATACTGCACTTTATCTCTAAAGATCTACATCTTCAATAAGAGAACAATTAAACTTGGAGGGTACTACTGAAATAAAATATTTATGTTGGTTATTATTTTATATACATAGTATATATATATACATTTATATATACACATACATATATATAAATATATATTATATACAAAATGTGTATGTATGTAGGTATAAATGTGTATATTGCATGTTTACATATATATATATATATGTATATACACATATATACTGTTATATATATGCATACACACATATATATCCCTAAAAATGTCCTTGACTTTGTAGAGCTTATATGCTAGAGGAGATATTCAGACAATAAACAAGTAAATAAAATTAAAATTATGTATGATCTCAGTAGTACAGAGAAAAATATAGCAGGGTAAGGGGATGAGGACCGGCAGGGATGAGGGAATTGTTTACTGTTTTATGTGGAGTGGTCGGGTAATTTTTCTCTAAAGGTGCCTTTGAATTGATACCTGAAGGGAATGAATGAGTCACGCATGAATCTGGGAGAAGAGACAAATATTCTTGAATATAAAATTTTCTGTAAAAAGTTTGAGTTTGAGACTGATATGAAGGATAATGAAAAGATCACTGACCTAAGAGTCACTTTACCATTAAGAAGTTGTGAAAACTTAGAAAACTATTTTAATCTAGGCCTCAGTTTCCCCATTTGTAAAATATATTTTCTGTTTTTTTGCCAAATATTAAGATTTTTAATTTGAAAAAATTATTTCCTAGTACCTAGCTCAGATATACCAATACTGAGCAGTTTATAGGTGAGTCAAAACTGCTTAATCTCTTGCTCAGACTACATCCATAGCTTCCTAAGTCATGTCCCTCTCTCTATCCCTACCCTGAACACATGCGAGAGTTAAGACATAAATCAGGTTATGTCACTCCTCTGCTCAAAGCCTCCAATGCCTCTTCATTTTACTCCAGTGAGTAAAAGCCCAACTTTTTAGAGACCTACATGAGTCAGGACACAATACTTCTGTTATGGTCTGAACTGTGTCCCCCTCAAATTCATATGTTGAAGCCCTAACTCCTGTATCTTCAGAATGTGACTGCATTTGGAGATAGGACCTTTAAAGAGGTAATTAACTTAAACGGGGGTTCATAGGGTGGCCCTAATCCAATATGACGGGTATCCTTGTAAGAAGAGCAGATTAGCACACAGACAATTCAGACTGAGAGATGACCACAGGAGGGCACAGTGAGAAGGGGGCCATGTGCAAGCCAAGGAGAGAGTTCTCAGAAGAATCTAAACCAGCCCACACCTTGATTTTGGACTTCTGGAGTCCAAAATATGAGAAAATAAATGTGTGCTTTTAAAGCCACCCAGCCTGTGGCATTTTGTTATGGCAGCCCGAGCAAACTAAAGCACTCCTTAAATTTATCTTCTAAAAAGTAACACTCTTTTGCTTGCCTTGAACAAATAGACATGTTCCCCCCTTAGGTTCTTTGCTCTGATTGTTTCCTTAAATGTTCTGTGCTCACTCCCTTAGTTCCTTGAAGTCTTACTCAAAATGTTTTCTTCTCACTGTAGCTGCCCCTAACCACCTCCATTAAAAGTGCATCCCCTCCACCCCACCACACTCCACACTCTTAATCCTATAGAAGGATCCATTTTTCCCTATAGCACTTAATCACTTATAATAGGAACTGACTGGTTTTTACGTTGTTTATGGCCTGTCTCTCTCCAGTAAAAGGTAAACCCCATGAGGATAAGGATGGTCACCCATGTGGCTCACTGACATCCCTCTGTAGTTTAGAACTGTGTGTAGCACATAGTAGATTCTCAAGAAATATTTCTTAAATAGATAAATGGAAATGATAAACTGGACAGTACCTACATTAGTACTTAGTCCAATTTCTTTTTGGATTAAGTAAAAATCAAATTTTTTATTTAGTTTCCCTTAGCTAGTAAAATCTATAATAATTATTTCCAGACAGTAAACATTGACCTACTTGTAATAAATATCATGTTTTGTTCACTGAAAATTAGTATCTAAACTATGTTATTTACACATTTGTTGTTAATCCATAGATGCAGCTCACTGTGACTTTGCATTCAGTTTTCATTAGTCAAGGTATACTAACTATAATAACAAATATCCCTTAAGTTTCATTAACCTAAGACTTAATAACAAGGGTTATTAGTCTTAATAGTTATTAGTCTTAATAACAAGACTAACTAACCCTTAATAACAAGGGTTTTGGTTTTGAGTTTTGAGTTGCTCACTTGTTAGTGGACAGTGAATGCAGGTTGGAGGGCTGGGAAGTGTTCTGCTTCACACAGTCATTCAGGGGTCTATTCTTTTCTATCTAGTGTATCGGCCATTTATTAAGTCCTAAAGACAAGGAAAAGAAAGTGTGAGAATTTGTAGGAGGTTTTAAAAACCAGAACTGGAAGTGGCCAAAAGTAAGCATTTGGCCTCACCTGCATGAAGTGTAATTGAGCAAAGTGCCAAGGAAGAAGAGGTAGACACAGATACTGGGGGGCAAGTCTTTCCCAAACATGTAACCATTCTCTGCTACAAGAAGAACTGAGATGGAGCCTCCACACTGGTGCTGCAGGCATATAACAAAGATAATCTTTAATTTTCATCATAGCCTGAGATCAAAAACAGAAAACTAAGAAGGCTTCCTATCATTTTAATTTTGTTGTTTTATTCAGCCTTATGTTCTAGTGCAAATCACCAGAATATTAAATGTATTTATTCATATGTATACCATTAAAATAGAGTATAAGTATAAATTATTTTATGTGTCCACCACTATTTTCACCTGAACTTTTCCCCATAGGTGCAGATAATTAAGAATTCATTAGACATCAAAAAGCACTTGAAAGCACAAAGGAAAATTTGAAACATGAATCTTAAAATCTACCACCAAATTGTTATCATTGGGCTAATGAAGGGAAACCATAAAACTACATCTACTTCATTCTGAGTACTCTTCTACTAATAATGAATTGAATTGTGCAAAATGGTAGAATTAACTGTGTTCTTTTAAAGTCAACTCTTTCTAGGTGTAAAGTAAATAAATATAGCTGTGTACCCATAAGTTAAAAGACTTTTTAAATTAAAACCTGATTTCTGGACTCAGTATCTTACAGTCTATTTAAGTTGATAAATGTGTTATTTTTTAGGCTTTTAATAGAAAGAACATGGGTTTTGGAGCCAGTGGTGAGTACCAGCTCTAACACTCACTAATTATGTGAGTTTTGGCAAATCACTTAACTCTCTGAAACTCAGTTTTCTCATCCGTAAAACAGAGAATAATAATTCTTACTTTTGCAGGGCTGTTAGAATTAATTTTTGAGAGCAACTAGTTCAATTCGTGACCCATAGTAGCATCTGAGTATGCTATAGCTATTATTATTATCATTGCACCTTAAGGTAATAAATTTTAAGCACCAAAATAAGTTATGCATACTAACTGCATTGAAAATTAGATATGGGAAATAAAATGTAACCTTAAACAATGGGGAAGGAAGCTCAGGTGACACTTGAGCTGACTTTTAAATTATTGGTAGTGTTTGGATGGAAAAGTGGAGCAGCGAGAACAGAGTAGATTTTAAATCGGAAGTAAATATGAGCTGTTAGGAGAATAAGTGGAGCAACTTGAACAAAGAAACAAATATTCACCCAAATCAATGAAGTAAGAGTACACGTTCACACCATACACAAAAATAAACTCAAAATGGCTTAAAGACTGAAATATAAGTCACAACGCCACAAAACTCCTAGAAGAAAACATAGGCAAAACATTCTCTGAGGTAAATTGTAGCAATGTTTTCTTAGGTCAGTCTCCCAAGGCAATAGAAATAAGAGCAAAAAAAAAAAAAATGGAACCTAATCAAACTTATAAGTTTTGCACAGCAAAGGAAGCCAAAAACAAAACAAAAAGACAACCTATGATCTGGGAGAAAATATTTGCAAATGATGTGATCAACAACAGATTAACGTCCAAAATATACAAACAGCTCATACAACTCAATAACAAAAAAACAAACAACCCAATCATAAAATGGGCAGAAGACCTAAATACATATTTCTCCAAAGAAAACATATAGATGGCCAATAGGCACATGAAAATATGTTTATCATCGCTAATTATTAGAGAAATGCAAATCAAAACTACAGTGAGGTACCACCTCACACCACTCAGAATGACCATTATTAAAACGTCGACAAATAACAAATGCTGGAGGGGGTGTGGAGAAAAGGGAGCCCTCCCACACTGTTGACAGGATTGTAAATTGGTATAGCCACTATGGAAAACAGTATGGAGGTTCCTCCAAGAACTAAATAGAGTTGCCATATGATCCAGCAATCCCCCTCCTGGGCATATATCCAGACAAAACTACAAACCAAAAAGATACATGCACCCCTATGCTCATAGCAGCACTATATACAATAGCTAAGACATGGAAACAATCTAAATGTCCATCAACAGTTGAAATGGTAAAGAAAATGTGGTATATACACACTATGGAATATCAGCCATAAAAAAGAATGAAATAATGCCATTTGCAGTAACATGGATGGACCTAGAGATTATCATACCAAGTGATGTAAATCAGAACAAAAAAGACAAATACCATATGATATCACTTATATGTGGAATCTAAAACACTACACAAATGAACATATCTACAAAACAGAAACAGAGTCACAGACATAGAGAACAGATTTGTGGTTGCCAAGGGAGTGGGGAGAGGGAAGGATTGGGAGTTTGGGATTAGCAGATGCAGACTATTATATATAGTATGGATAAACAAGAAGGTCCTACTCTATAGCACAGGGAACTATATTTAATATCCTGTGATAAACCATAATGGAAAAGAATATGAAAAAGTATATACATATGTATAACTGAATCACTTTGCAGTACAGCAGCAATTAACACAACATTGTAAATCAACTATACTTCAATAAAATTTAAAGAAACAAATATTGAAATGTTCAGGGTATATGTACATATAGATTGCTATCCTGCCTTTAAATACTCTTAGAGATGGATATCAGGATTGTCGATGTCTGAATTTACAAAAAGTTTAGTTTAATAAAAATATTCAATAAGTATATTGAATATTACACTTATTGGCTAAAATGTTATTTTAGAAAACTATTACTAAAACATTTCTGTAATAATAAGAATCAAAAGGTGTGCCAAGCCATTTATAGATGACTGTTATAAGAATATTTGAATAATAGTTTAATTTTTCATATTAACTTTTATAATTTGAACAATATTTAAAATTAAATGGTAGGCAGGATGTATCAAATTTATATTTAAAACACCAAATATAGGTAAGTTTTAGAATTCTTTCACTTTTTAAATTAAAGTGGGTAGAGATGATTGATTGCAGTGGTGTGAATTCTTATGCTTCTGATTCTTTGATCCTAAATCAGAGAGAAGACATATATGAAAATGGACAGATTGAATATGGTATAACTTTCCCGTTCATGAAATGCCTTCTGATAACTTGACTTTAAAGAGATGAGAAGTACATGCAAATAACATTTTGTTTTCTACAAACTGTTACTTCAGAAAATATCTTGCTTAAAATAAACAAAATAAAAATAAGAAGGTCTACAACTTGTCATACCTTGCTCAAGTATAGCCATATAACCATGGGTGAAGAAACAAACTAAAAAGTCGCTTAGTTTAAAAAAAGAACATATTTTTAGCATTTATAGCAGTGAGTGTGAAACTGTATTTCAGATCCAGATAACATGTAATTTCAATTCGGCGTCCATTTGCTATCTCCTCTGGGCTACCCCAGTGCCATTCAGTGCCTGTAACTGAGACCACTGAGCTGTTGCATACCCTTGGTATCACACACACACACACACACATACACACAGTGAGGGAATTTAAAGTCTTATTTTTAGGACATGTGAAATAATTTTAACAACTCAAGGGTATTCAAAGTTTGATGGTTAAACAAACAAGCAAACCAGCCTGACATACCACTTTGTATTTTTTTTAAAATTTTTTACTCCACTACATGACTACTTCATCACATCTGGAATGTCCTGTGAGCCAAAATTTCAGTCCCAGCTTAATAGTTCATGAATATTTGAGAGGGGTCATTTTTAGCTCAATGATTTGTACCACAGAAACATCATACTTACATACATTTGTTACATACAAATTAATATAATGTGAGATATTTTATTTACAACCATATTTTCATATAGGAATTAGTGGGCCAAAAGCAGGGAACATTGAATTTACCCTAAACCCATTTTCCATGAGTATATTTATATTTACTAGTAGAAATAAAGTCTTAAAAAAAAGTACACCAAAAATGGGGATATATAGCAATGCACCAAATAATTAGGATAACAAAAATGTAGGCTTGATTTAAATGGAAAGTTAAATTTTGATTTCTCCTCCTCTTCCTCATTATTAGTATTGGTTATCATACACTGTTTTCTCATATTATGTCTAAGTGAACATACATTGTCAAGCATTGCTTGCTGGACCATCATTTCTTATCTACTCTAAAATATGATGCTATTTGTATATCACATGAGAAGGGAAAGAAAAATATCAAATCCCAAATTCCTTGTTTGGTGAAAGGAGTAGAAAAGTAGGAATAGAAGGAAATAAGGGTTAGAAGAAAGAGAGAATGAAAGAGGGTGGCAGGGAGGGTAGGAGAAGAGCAAAATAACCTAATTTTGTTTGTGTAGGAAGCTGATCACATCATTCTCTGAAATAACCTGCTTTATAAAGCAGAGGCATTAAAGTGGTGATTCTTGTATTTTAACATTTTAGAAAAGAATAATTAAATAAATGTTAATTACTTCTCATCAAAAAGTAACAAAAATGCTAGATCATTAAACTTTACTGAAAATGCTCTTAAACTCTGGCCTAATAGAATGCTTGACCGCAAGTGTCCTATCGAATTATGTTTGGAGAAGAAGTGGTGGATGAGCAGAGTGGGGCAAGAAGTTACAACAATTTCAGTTCCAAGTAATGAACACAGAAATTTTTTAATCAAGTGCTCTTTCCAGTCTTTTTCCATACTATTTCCTCAAACTTCAAACTCTTCATGTTATTTATTTTTTAAATGGCAATACCTTCACTGTCTTTAACAGAAAATTCACATCACTTGCCACAACATTCATGGACCATCCTAAACCTTCCATTGATACAAAAAATATTATTCCATGTTTTCTGTAAGCAAGAAATTTTGCTAAATTCTATGATTATGAACATGAAAAGACAGTTATTTCCTTCTTAAAGTACACAGTCAAATGAGGAGACAGGAGTAGAAATAAGCAAATTGGTTGAGATAAATTCTTAAACAAACTTTAGTTGCAGTGAAAACAGCACTTAATACCTCTTTGAGCAAGTCTCAGCACAAGTGCTTCCTCTCCTTCAAAGTGACCATTACGTATTCATGCATTCATTCAATAAATATTTATTGAGTTATTACTGTGCCAAGTATTGAGTTAAGGACTGGCAAATATAGCAATAAATTTGTGGTGAATGAAAAAAAGTAGTGAAAAAATTGTAGGTTGACTTTCAATACTTTTACATTTCGTTTATGAATCTTACAGAAAGTTTTTTTTATTGAAGTATAGCTAATTTACAGTGTTATATTAGATTCAAGTGTACAGCAAAGTGATTCAGTTATATATATATATATATATATATATATATTCTTTTTCAGATTATTTTCCATTATAGGTTATTACAAGGTATTAAGTATATTTCCCTGTGCTGTACAGTAGGTCCTTGCTGTTTATCTACTTTATATATAGTAGTATGTATATGTTAATCCCAAACTCCTAAATTCTCTCTCCCCACTGCCCTCCTGCTACCCCCTTTGATAACCATAAGTTTGTTTTCTATGTCTGTGAGTATATTTCTGTTTTGTAAATAAGTTCATACATATCATTTTTTTTAGATTCCACATATAAGTGATATCATATTACATTTGTCTTTCTCTGTCTGATTCACTTCACTTAGTATGACAATCTCTAGTTCCATCCATGTTGCTGCAAATGGTATTATTTCATTCTTTTTTGTGGCTGAGTAATATTCCATTGTATATATGCACCACACCTTCTTTATCCATTCATCTGTCAATGTACATTTAGGTTGCTTCCATGTCTTGGCTATTATACTAAGTAATGCTTTTATGAATACTAGGTGCATGCTTCTTTTCAAATTAGAGTTTTCTCTGGATATATGCCCAGGAATGCAATTGCAGGATCATACAGTAATTCTATTTTTGATTTTTTAAGGAACCTCTAATAATTAGTGAATTTGAGCATCTTTTCATGTGCCTGTTTGTCATCTGCATGTCTTCTTTGAAGAAATGTCTGTTTAAGTCTTCTGCCGATTTTTTGATAAGTTTTTTTTTATTAAGCTGTATGAGCTATTTGTATAATTTGGAAATTAATCTTTTGTTGGAAACATTGGTTGTAAATATTTTCTCCAAGACTGTAAGCTGTCTTTTGTTTTGTTATGGTTTCCTTTGTTGTGCAAAAACTTTTAAGTCTCATTAGGTCCCATTTGTTTATTTTTGTTTTTATTTTCATTACTCTAGGAGATGTATTCAAAAAAATATTGCTGTGATTTATGTCAAAACATGTTCTGCCTATGTTTTCCTCTAAGAGTTTTATAGTATACAGTCTTATATTTAAGTCTGTAATCCATTTTGAGTTTATTTTTGTATATGGTATGAGAAAATGCTCTAAGTTCATTATTTTACATGTAGCTTCCCATTTTTCCCAGCACTACTTGTTGAAGAGAATTTCTTTATTATATATTCTTGCCTCCTTTGTCATAGATTAATTGACCAAAAGTACATAGGTTGATTTCTGGGATTTCTATCCTGATGCATTGATCTATATGTCTGTTTTTGTGCCAGTACCATACTCTTTTGATTACTGTAGCTTTGTAGTATAGTCTGAAGTTAGGGAGTGATTCCTCCAGCTCTGTTCTTTCTCAATATTGTTTTGCCTATTCAGGATCTTTTGTGTTTCCACCAAATTAAAAAAAAAAAAATTTGGTCTAGTTCTGTGAAAAATGCTATTGTTAATTTGATAGGGATTGCATTGAACCTGTAGATTGCCTTGGATAGTATGGTCATTTTAACAGTGTTGATTCTTCTGATCCAAGAACATGGTATATCTTTCCATCTGTTTGTGCCATCTTCAATTTCTTTCATCAGCATCTTACAGTTTTTGGAGTACAAGTCTTTTGCTTCCTTAGGTAGGTTTATTCCTACTTATTTTATTATTTTTGATGTGATGGTAAATGGTCTTGTTTCCTTAATTTCTCTACAGAAAGTTTACAGAAGCCTGTGGTGGACGGCATGATACATCAGGCAAATTCCCCTTCAAGACTGATAGCTGGTTCCCCCGAGTCATATGTAGTGCTTTGAGCAGACAGCCCTCAACTGTAGACATTTTGTTATTGCCTTGTCTAAAGAAAGTTGCCTCACAGAAGATGATGCCCTCTTTCCTAGGCAGCCCATATCCAGTGACTAATCAATATGAGGAGATGAAGGCTCAGTCCCTCCCCCAACTCTCTTAATCTCAGAGCTCAGCATAGGTTCAGCTGAGGCCTTTGTTGAGACTGCAACCCAGCTTCCTTACTGCCCAATCCTGCTTCCTTCCCTTTCCTTCCATAGATGGGGACTCCAAGAACATATCTTAATAAACCTCCTGCACATCAATATTTAACTCAGAATACACTTCCCAGAGAAACTTACCTGTGGTATAGGCACATCATTTTTTCCCTTAATTATCAATTGTGAGTTTACCATTCAAAATTTCAATATATACTTTAAATATGGCAATGAATTCACAAAACTCTGAATTGGCTCAAAAGAATATGATTCCCAATGGGCTAGAAGAAGCAATTATAAAAGTGTCATAGTTATCAAAGGTTGTCTTTATATATTCTACCCCAAATTTAACTGCAGAGATGAGGATAACATAGCTAATGGTCATTGTAATATACCAAAAGTAGTAAATGAGATTTTAACAAATAAAACCCTAAAGTTATAATTGTTTATGATGTCTTCCTTTGTTCTCAATTATTAGCAGTTGAGTAGTATTAGAAAATCCAAATCTCTGCAAATACAATAATTTAAACTTAAAAATTTTAATTGAATTGTAAAACATGTGCAAACCACTAAATGTATTTTTTTGCCTACTCATATTATGGAGGCTACTGTAAACTCGTACTGATTGAAATTTTTGAAAAGCAAAGATAAATAAATACAGGTATGTTCATTTGTTACGTTTACTAATATGAATGCAGAACCATATAGATTATTTCAATAATATCCACCTATTTTGAAATATCTTGCCTTTTTGAAAATAATATGTTGTATTGAAAATTATAGTGGGTAATGAAACAGTACAAATTTTAAAATATATATATCCCAAAAAACCCTAAAAAAATTAAGGCCTGTTTATAGTGCTTTTTTCAAAAATGTTACTACTGTTCATCCCATACTTTATATATATATATATATATATATATATAATTATAATAATTTTTAGAACTGAATTTCACAGTTTAAACCTTCACCTCTAAGGACACTCATAAATTTAATTACTGTTGCTATGTGCTAACTTAAATCCATGTGCTGTGTTTATTGTAATAGAGACGTAAAGGCAAATCTCCATTTCTCTGGATTATTTCTTTCCCTTTGGTCAAAGTGTTACCCAAATTTTATTTTAATGTTAAAATTTGCTTCCCTTGAACACCAAAAATTTTTATTCTTGAGTTGCTTTATGATATTTTAACATGTAAATTTTATCATATTTTAAGAGAGAAAATAAATCACCTCAAGGCATTCACCTATTAATATTCTACCTTAACTAAGTGGATTATGGACTTTGAAACTAAGCCTGAATACATCTTAAAAAGGTGCCCAAGCTTAACTATCTTGTCCTATAAATATGGAAGACACTTTGACAATAATTTTATCTCCCTAATACTCATATGGATTCCAATATTGCAGAAAGGAAATGGATTGTAAATGTTGGCAACTGAGCCTAACTATATTTCCATATGTATGCTTTACCAACCACAGGACTTGGAATTCAAACTGTTGTTACAAACCATTTGTTGCTAATTAGAAGCATCTTCATTTTTCACCTTCACAAGTAAAGCTGCAAGAAGCCCAATGTTTGCCTTGCTTATCTCAAATTCCCATTTGGCAGGCAATGTGAAAACTAACTACCAAAGAGCTGTCATATGCCTAGAGTCTTCAAGTTGGCACAACTACTAGCTTTGACCTCAGGGAATTTTCATGTGTGAGCCTTCCTGTGGTTTACCTCTGAGAGTTCTCTCTAAATTGAAAAGAGCAAGAGGGATGGGTAAAACAATAGCTCAACAAGCCAGGTTTATTTTAAGTGGTACAAGAAAACAATTCTCTTGCAGGCCCAAACTGTTTCAACATGGTCTCAGATAATCACACTTACAAAGTAATTCAGGAAGAGCAAGGACACTTAGCTTAACAATTAAAAGGTGTGCTAACAGTGCAACACACACACACACACACACACACACACACACACATTCATCAGAATTAACACCCACAAATGTTTCTCTAGACATTGCATCAATCAAAGTGGAAGAAATATAGATCTTGGTAACTATGCCCTATTTATCTTCACATACCATCCAGTGTCATAGGATCACATCATTTCCTGTTAGTTATGGCCACCACAGGAGTTCTGTCTTACTTGCCTCTTTGTAAACACACCACAATGACTGGACCAAACATAAAGGAAATCTAAAATACAGGCTTTAACTAGTAAAAACTATTTATGTATTTCTCGATGCCACAGGGATCTCAATATTTGAACTGTGTAACATGTTCTTTCCACGAATTCTTCTGGAGTATTTTCCATTATTGCTGAATTGGTAGTAGTTTCTGCTTTCACTTAGCGTGGTAGAGAGCCAGAATCTGGTGAGTAGGCTCCCTGCTTCAAGTTCCAGCTCGGCCATCTACTAACTCACTTTGGAAAACTGAATTAAATAACCGTTTGTGTGAGCCATTTGCCTATTGGCCCTCAGATCTATTTCCTGCTCTGCTCTTATTCTGCTTTTCTATAGCAGGAAACTACCTTTCCTAGGCTCCTCTACTTTCTGATTTCTGGGCAAGTGCAGCCAGTGGGAGGAACTATGGATGACTAGAGGACAAATTGAGAGGAAAGAGCCCGATATTTCTCTGCTTCTTGTGGACTCTGGTAGATTTTATGCCTCAAGGCTCCATTTGGACAGCCAGTCACTCACTGGGCACCCATAGGTGCAGACCTATTTTTGTTCTGCAAGGCAGCCCCAGATCCAGATAAAGGTACCATCTCTCTGCATCACTCTGGAGTTGGAGGTAGCTTCTTCTCCCATTATTTACGTAATCAATTTCCTTTATTAAATCCCCTCTTTTTAAATACATGGAGAGATTCCTATTTCCCTGATTGGACCCTGACAGTTATAGCTACATACCACTGCTTCATGTCCCCATCTATTAAATTAATAATAATAAGGAACCTACAGACTAATTTTGAGAATTATTAATGCAGTTGTTCTCATGATTCAGGTTGCCCCAGATTCACCTAAACAGCTTGTTATGGAGCTGATTTCAAGGCCTTACCCTCAGAGCTTCTGATTCATTAGGTTTAAAGTGGGGCTCCCAAATTTTGCATTTCTAATAAGTTCCCAGGTGATCAGGTGCAGCTGGTCTACAGACCACACTTTGAGAACCATTGTGTGTAAAATGCTTCCCTCATTATAAGTACTCGATGAAGTTCTAAGAATTAGTACTGACTGTCATCTTATAATTTTCTTTTATCCTTCCATTTATGGTTGTAGCCAGGATTTGAAAGAATTCTCAAATTCAGAATACACAAATGAATCTGAATATAATGAGGGAATTCTATGTATATGTATTGGTGTAATTTTATGTAGGATTGAATTGTTCAAACTTTTTCTTTTGAGTGTGGTGGTTATATGTATCTTTTTATATAGATGGACAGACAGATGGATAAGTGATAGATGATAGATAGATAGATAGATAAATAGATAGCAATAGGGAAATATATTTTTTGCTTGTACATACTGAACATGACCAGTAAAATCTTCATATTTAATAGAGTCCTTTTGCTGAAATTAAGACACAAGTTTGGGTTATATGCAAGGAAAAACTTTCTCCTACTAAAGAGAGTATACTGAATTTTTTTAAAAAGTATTATTATTTTATGTGTGACCTATTCCAATATGTAAAACAACATGTCATTTAAAAAACGTCTTAGTTTATTATTAGTAATAAGTACTACACAATTCACTACTGTATGGCTATCCTGAAGTGGAGTATCCAGTTTTAGAGGCTGAGCGTATCTTTGTCCTGCAACTCCAGTTTCAAATACAAAACACTTGTCTTACTTGCATTTCAATAAATATGGAAAATCCCTTATACTCATACAGCTAATTAAATAAAATTGATTGAAATGGGGATACATAAATATATATACCTTTTATATATTTATATATCTAAATATCAATATATATGTCTATCTTAGAGCTCTTTAAAATGCAAAGGGGACTTAAAGGTATATAGAAACCAATCATTATAGATTTCTTTTAGATTTGGGGTATTTTCTCCCATTCTAATCTTTACAGCTGACTTATCTATAACTAATTGACAGAAATTATTTTCTTTTAACCTAAATTTTACCTCAAATAAAGTTTTTACCCAAGATTTTACCTTAAGTTGTTTTTCCTAAAATCAAGGTTTTGTTCCAAATCGTCTATTTGGTTTTAATAGAAACAACTCTTCTCTAATTTATGCTGTAATATTTCATTGATTTATACACAAAATAGGAAAAGGAGGAAAGACTTTAGAAACAATTGTAACTGACCCTTCTCACTCATACAGTTGTATTGGTGAGATAACGATAGTGTGAATTTGCTATCATGTAGTCCAGTCACTAGTGTTTGGTAGCTGTAGTTTTCCATTGCTGTGTAAGAAATTACCAGAAATTTAGCAGATTAAAACACCATATACTTGTTATCTCACAGGCTTCATGGGTCAAGCATCTGGGACAGGTCAACTTGGTCCTCTGTTTAGGGTTTCACAGAGCTGAAATCAAGACATTAGCCAACTACATTCTCATTTGGAGTATCCACAAGAGAGGGCTCTGATTCCAAGCTCACTGAGGTTGACAGAACTCATTTTCTTGTGGTTATATGACTGAGGTCACCGTTTTTCTGCTAGCTGTCAGCCAGGTATTGCTCTCAACAACCAGAGGCCACACACTGTCCCTTGTCACCTGGCTGTCTCCATACACAGTTCAAACCATGGCTCTTTGCTTCTCCAAAGCCAGCAGGAGACTCTCTCATGCTTTAAATCTCCCCTTTCAGGAAGGTCCAGCTCCTTTTAAGGGCTCACCTGATTAGGTAAGGCCCACCCCCAGATAATTTCCATTTTGATTAACTAACAGTCAGTGATTTGAGACCTCAATTCCATTTGCAAAATTACTTTACTTTTGTCCATATTGCAACCTAGTCACTGGAGTGAAATCCATCATAGTCACAGTCCTACCCATAGAGAAGGGGAAGGGATTGTACTGGACATGTACACCAAGGGATCAGAATCTGAGGGTCATCTCAGAATTGTGCCCACCACAGTGTCTATGAACATGAGTTAGTTTGATTTACAGAGCTAGGGGAAAGTGTTGATTAATCTAGCAAGTGGGATAATGAAAGTGGCTGAGAGTTTGCATTCTAGTTATATTTAGATGGTATTGCTGATTTCTTATGGGACACTGATAACCATATACATAATTATTCATAATAGTTATCAGGGACTCCAAAAAAAACTCCCACAGAGATCATAATTTTATGTTAAAATATTATTTTAAAAATTGTGAAAAGCTAAAATCGTCATTTAAAAGATATAGTAAAATGCTAATATGAGTGAATATAAGTTGGCTAATGAATATAGATATATTTATTTGTATATCCATTTTCTATTAGTTTTCTTTTGCATAGGCAAATTGTAGAATACTCTGAACCAGGGCTAGAAACCCTGGTTTCTATTTTTCCCCTCCATACTAAGGTCTCAAGAGTTATACTCACACTAACATTCCCCAGACAATTGAATCAAAGGAAAGTAAGTGACAAATTCTCTAATTTAGGTAACAGATTTGAAAAGTCAGCAGAATCTCTCTCCCTCTCTGTCTCTCTCTCTGATCTCGTGATTCTCATTTGGTAAGGAAACTTTTCCTAATATAAATTCCCTGCTGGTATCCCTTGCCACCCCTCTCTATACCTTGTTCTTATGACCTTATTTTTTTTGTGCTCCATGGACTTGTGACCAAAACTTATGGAATGATCCTCCCAAATATCTGGAGAGCAGCTACAAATCTCATACATAGTGAGAACCTATGAAATGGGAGCCAGATTGAGCTGGCTTCAAATTTTAGCATCACAAATTTAATTGACTGTAACAATTTACTCAATTTTTCTGAATTTCAAAATTAAGATAATTAGACACAGAGTATTATTTAGAAAGTATCTATCAAATATTTAATAGTTGAATAAAATTTACTACTATTTTCAGTCAACTTTAATTTTAATAGAGCCTGTTTCTTGCTAAAAGTATATAATATATATATATGTTTTAATACTGTTTGGACTATTGGGCCCATATGATGCTTCTGTGAAAGAAAAAGGAAAACATAGTAGTAAACGTTGGGGAAAAACTGTATACTCAACAGTGATGGAAGAATCATGATGAGCTTTTGCATAATAAGACTGATATGTCTTACAGTAAAGATAAATGTTTATGATTTTTCTAAAACTTGCTAAAATTCCACAGGACAAGCTTAGGGAAATGTTTTAAAACTATTTTGAATACCTAAAGTCTAATAGAGATTTATTCAGTTTTCTCGCCAGACCTAAGGAAAAAGATATAAACGATTCACACAGCAAGGGAAGAAATAGAGTCACTACAGGTAATAAACAAAGGGAAGATGTGGCTTTGATTTGCTCACATGGCAAGAGGTGATCATTATTACTGTCTTTCAGCGATAGTAAATATCATCAGTGACATTAAGGATAATAGATTATTGAAGAAAAATATGGCATATTTGCCATTATCTAAACTCGGTGATACATTGCAACATGTTATGGCTTCGTCTTACTGTAGAAATGTCTAGAATCTGGCTCTATGGAGCAAACAGGGAGGGGGTGGGGGCAGACATCTGTACCTCCAGCAGTAAAACAAAGGAGAGCATTGTAAAGATCTTTTTGGATAATTACCATCATGCTTAGAGACTAGTGAATGGAATTGCTGATGAGAACGCTAGTCGACAGATAGGAAAACAAAATCTCAGTTACATGACAGAAGAGGAGGGCAGGCAAACATTTCATAGAGTGGTCAGAGGAGGTTGGAGGGTAACATTAAGAAAAAAATAGACCTTGTTTATGATGTCCAAAGCTGTCCCCTGGGGTACAGTAACACATTCAAGTCGAAACTTAGAACAAAATTAAGTGGTTTAGTTTATGCTGGAATAAGTCTAATTCCTAACACTTCCCCTGTTATGTCCTAGACCAAATACCAGGACAGCCTTTCTCCCTCAGTCACATTGTTTTTTACCTGTTGTAAGGTGGCAAGGTAAAGTAAAACTAGTAATGATTGATAAACAGATGAGTCATCTTGTAAACCTTTCGAACGTTCCAGAGCCACAGTTTTCCACGTGGCAAATGAGTATTACATATCTCTTTAAAGTCATGTGTAAACTCAAATGTGCAAACATGTGGTGTTATTGTAAGTCTGACAGACTTTGATGTTTGACGTAGGCAGCCTGGGCCCTACCCACTGATTTGGGCTTTGTTTGGACCTTGCTTCCATCTTTGGTCAAACAAATTTGTTACCAGCCCTGAGACATGATATATTGGATAGACAATTGCCCCAGATAACCAAGAATGTAGGTTTTATGCTTGACGAATCTGAGCTATAGAGATAAGAAGAATCTTTCCCAACTGGGTGGTTCACCTAGTACATGATAACTTAAAGCTTAGGTTTTCTTATGTTCTTCCCACTGTACTCCCGTGTCTCAGGGGGAGTCAGTATGGACAAACACCAATGTTAGGTGCAGCCCTTTTGAGCAGTATATTAAAGATGGGATACTATGTCAGGGTGGATCTTAAGGGAATGGAAAAGAAGCTAGTCCTGCAAGGACAGATTCTCCACAGAGGAGAGAGAAGAAGACATTTCTGGAAATGGAAAAACCTTTAACAGAAGAACATGTTAGGAGACTCCCTTCACAGGATTTGTGTGAGGAGGGGTGAAAAATCATGATAGAGAATTGGGAGAATTAATAATAATGATGACCTTTTTTTTAGTGTACACTCACTATATGCCAAGTGTTATATGAATATTATTTCATTTATTCCTCCCCATAAACCAATGAGAGAGGAATTATTATTCTGATCAGGAAACTGAGGCTCAGAGAGTCTCACGGTCACGCTGATAGGAACTTTTTATAAACAAACCCATGACATACTCTGTACTAATGCTATTCTAAGCTCTTTACAAATACCAAGTAATAACCCTTGTAGCAGGATTATGAGGTAAGTATTTTTATCCCAAGTTTACAGAGACATTTCCAGCAGGTGGTAGAGTCAGGATTCATGCACTCAACCACTGTGTTATGCTGTCTGGTAGGTAATGGAGCTGGAATGCACATTTGCCTCAGTCTGACCCCAGGGCAGAGGCTCTGAAAAACTAAGGTTTATGTCATTCCTTAGTTTCAAAAGTCTACAAATACAAAGGCTATCAAAGAAGTATGAAAACATTGCTTTAGATGTATGATTGGAACACTTTGGTAGGTAAATGACAAAATATTTTGTGACACTGTGTTTTTAAACTATACCGTCACAAATAGACTCCATCTTTCTGTATCTTGATGTTTATGCCATAATTATAACTGTAACAATGAATTATGATTGCATGTTTACAATGCTTTGGGTACTATGGAAGTATTTTTGTGTTTTTCCTCAATTAAATTCATACAACAAACCGCAATAGGTACAACTCTCACTATTTTCCAGATAAAGAAATTTAGATAAAGGGAGATTAAGTAATTTTCCCAAGGTCACACAGCTAGTAGTAGTTGGTAGATTTGCACCTAACCCCAGGCAATGTGACTCCTGAGCCGACATCTCTAAACCCCTAACCTACAGTATGGCCATGATCATGATCCCCCAACATGTTTGAGCCCCTTGTCTCTATGCATCAAACCCACAAAGCCAGCCCACACCTCCCCTCACCTCCATACACACAGACTTTCTTTTAATTAATGTCTGGTCCTGCAAATGATTCTCCATGGTATTTTTTAATCAAAATGAAAACACCTCAACCAATAGGGAAAAGAAAATTTATATATAATGCGACTGAAACCGTGATCATTTTCTGGTTTATAATTGAACCTCCAGAAAATAATCATAAAGAAAGTAATACTTTGTAATTCAAAAATTAACTAACATAATATTTGCATCTTTTCTGGGTCCTAAAGGGATGTGGAATCATAGTTCTTTTGTATTAAAAGATATTTCCAAATATTAACCGTACCATTGGTATTAATTAGCATATTATATACATACACACACAGAGTACATGTATATATACATGTATACATGTAGAACATATAGAAAGTACTTGTAGAATATACACATGTAGAACAAAGGAAAAGACATACTTGATTGAGGTTTATTAAAGGTAATGTGCAAATTCCCCATTTATATTTACACATGACTCATTTTTTAGTCTAAATATACGTTGTTTTGAATACTCTGTAAATGCAACTCTTACTGTAGTTCTAACAATAGCTCTAAATGCATCATTGCCACATTAACTCAGAGTATACACATAAGAATAGAGTTATGTTCACTCCTCTCGCCTTCCTAAGGATGTACTGCAGTAGTGAGAGGAGCTGGCCGTGGAATAGGGTCTCCTCTGCACCTCGTTGTCGCTAATATGTCTTAAGATCCTCTGAAAATGTATTGCACATGAAGAAGGAGAGTAAGGAAGTTGTTAGGGGACAAGACTAAGAAAAGAAGCTGAAGGTTAAGATGATGATAAGAAAGTTGGTGAGGGAAAAAAAAACACATAATTAACTCTGCAATTCAAGAGCACAGCATACTCCGGTAGCAGAGGAAATCATGTGAACAAGAAAGGACTATAATAAAATTAACTAAAACGTTTTTTGCTATTGTGTGAACTGTTTTAAAGAAAAATGCATATCCCCTGGTAGTTTGGGTGGAAAGTTGAAGATTTATAGGGAATACCTTCTCTGTTTCTATCTGTATACTTTTGTTTATTCCTACTTGCCTCTGTACAAGAAAACTTTGACACTGAACAATGGCCTCAACAAACTTTTTACAAGATTTTCTTTTTAATATAAAAATACAGTAATCCAATAACACAAGATTGATAAACTGTCAATGGACACAAATCACTGCTCTTCCTCACTCCTGGGATTGAAAACCGTTAACTTCCCCAGCGTCTGCTCCCACCCAGGCAGTCAGATTCCATCCCCATCCTGGTGTGGAATCTGATCCCGTAATATATTGGAAAGTTGCTTCATTCTACTAACATTTCTTTGTAATTGGCAATGTGTCTTACATGGCATAAATTATCAGTGCTTATCATGAATTGCTTTCCTTTCACCAAATTGCATCTTGACGGATCCAGACAGTTTGAGTAATTTCCATTACCTGATCATCAAAACACTTATTTGTATTAAAAACAAAGAGCTTTTTAATTCAGTGGTTTATATTTCCAGAGCTGAGGTTCTGTGCACATTCTGAGGTGTGGACGCGGCGAGGGGACAATGGCAGATGCTAAGTTCTATCAGCAAAGTGATCTCACAGGCTGGGACTCTGCAGCTTGAAAGTATGGCGCTGGTGAAATATTCTGACACTGTAAATTTCAAGTGTCCTTGTACTGTGACTGCCAGAAAGTTAAAAATGTTAAATAATCTCTTCAACTTGCCCTAGAAACTCAAGTTGGCTTATTAAAGTTCTTTTCCCCCCGTTTGAAAAACTTCTTTGTTTCACTAACGGCAAGTCTCCTGTGTTTTGTAATGTTGTTATTGAACAACTTTAACGATTTGCTGAGGACCTCATCTAGAGGTATTATCAAGTAGCTCGAGATTAGAAACGTATGGTGGTGGAGGCTCTCCTAGAATAAATGAAAATATTTTATTCAGCTACCGAGAAGGGTCTCCAGAGATCAAATTAGAAGCTAGCTGTGAAGGGAGATGTTGAGACATGCTCTGGAATTATTTATCAGCATTTTCTGCTTGTGTGAGAATAAGCAGACATTAAGTTTAAATTAAACAAAGGGGGGAAGAAAACAAGTTTTTTCAGTAATTTGACTGCTAATGATATTTCTGAATTATTCTCAGCTTAATAATTTAAGCAATTTGCAATGATAATAATTGTTCCTGCTAAAGATCCAATAGTGTCCATTTTTTTTTCCTTTTTGCCAAGATTAACACCCTTTAAAATCTTTAATGGACATGTAATTGCAGATTTATTGTGGGCTTTGTTAATTTTTAAATTTGTTTTCTTCTTGACATTTCTTTTAATTTAATTTTATTACATTCATCAACAATTTGAGAAACTAACTTAAAGGTCCATTAAAAAGGAATAAATGTTCTTTATGTTGCACTTGTTTGTCTTTATTTATAATGAGGCTGAGCTTGTAGATAGACTAAATGCAGTTTAATTATTACTTTCAACATTAATGTGCCTTTCTCATGCACTCATTGAAAATAAGTATGCTTTTAGGGTTTGTTGGAAAGAAGTAAACTGTTAATATGGGGTTGCAATCATCCCTTAAATAATTAAATAAAAAAACCAGACCATATCCCAAATTAACACACAAGCTTGTATTTTAAATAACATCTAGGTGATGAAGTTGTGTTAAAAGCAATTAAACTTTGTTCTTAAAACTGTGTGTTATCACAAATAATCAGTAATTGAAAATATTTTCATGTGAAATACAGCAGCTTAATAAACTAGAAACTGAAACCCTAAGTGCTATGGGACTGCTTTTCATACTGAGGAAATATAAATATATAACTCGACATTTTGTCAGCCAGTAAATTGTATTTCCTGTGTCCTGAACTAAGTCACCATATCAATCATCTACACAGAAATGACCAGGACTGTTAAAGCTCCCCCTGACATTGTTTCAAAAGTGAAATGCCTGATGGAAATGATAATCTTTCTGGAAACTCATGTTGCATATTTAAATGTTTTGGGTTCATATAAAATATTTTTTAAAAGGATTCGGTCATCTGTTCTCAAATAATTTCCATTAACTTATTCTTAATTCTTGTGACAGAATTAAATTGTACCTTAAATTTTTTAAAGGAGTGAAAAGAGAAGAAAAAAGTGAGCTAAGGTGAACTGAGGATTCAATAAAAGCATAGTTCTCTCCTGGCCAGAGGAAAAAATTCTTAAAATTTGAAAAAAAACTATATAGTAATATACATATTGAATATAATTTGTTAATTCCCCATTTGTGTGATTCGAGAGAGTTAATTTGGTGTAAAGTTTTCTTAATCTGAAATGCCACTAATGTTAATGACTTTTAAACACTTTGAAGTGACATTCTCAACCCTGTGCTAATACTTTCTCAGGGCTTGGGAATCAAATAATTACAAGATGTGGCATTAAAACAGTCAAGAAGGCAATGTAATACTGTGAATTAAAATGAGAAAGAGGACTCAGTTACTGCCATAAAGGAAGGGAACAATTCAAGTAGACATTATTAGGAAAAATATAGCAAATGATTTAATATTAGTTTCTTTCAAAATATTCTCCAGTATTTTTACATTTATATCTGCTTGTGTTTTTACCTAAACTGCTTAATTTTCTGAAATTCCAGATATTGATTTTTCATAAATTTTGTCTAGTAGTGACAAAAGTCCCTCAGATTACCCCCAAAACATATATTTGTATTACATGTCTTCTTTATAACTATATTGTTGGTATATTATCTCTTTCAAAAATATAAACAATTGCTTTGCAGCATTCATTCAGGTAGTGACAACTACTTCTGAATATTTTCTACCTATTTCTTCAATAACGTATTATGTGGCTTCCCCTTTTTCCCTTTACTTATCATAGCGCCTGTTGCTCCAATAATTCAATAATTCTGCTCCTGATGTGCAGAAATTCCAACAAGGTCATATTCTTAGTATTCATGATATAATTGATGAACTATTATGCACACCACCATTAATAGGACAGTACTGGTGAAGGATGGGCTTGAAAAGCCATTGCAGATAGCGTCAGCATGCTGGATAAAGATTTAAGAGAGAATTGTATTGGTTTTAACTATTGTATATATATATTTATTTTGAATCCTTAGATGTGAGGTACTCCTCCCATGATAACCTTACTAATACATATGCCTATGTGTTGTGTCTAATTTATGACCCACAAATCCTTTCTTCTTCTCTATCTAGCTGTCTAGATTCCTTGTTCCACCTCTTTAACATTTTAAAATTATTTTTCTATATCTTTCATCCCTTCCATCTCATCTCAGGACTTTTTATCACATCTGCTTGAAGAAAACCCTCCCTATTTCAATCCAATTGTCCCTTTTATCCATAACTGTATCTGGGATGCTGAGGATTGAGGGATGTGGAGGTGGGGAACCACACAATCCAGCTGGTTGATGCCATTCTAATTCAATTGTCTCCAGACTCTTGTAAACCTTCCTTTCACACTTTCTTGTTTCAATTTAAATCTTCCCTACTCTCCTCAAATGTTTGGGGCCATCATTTTTCCCCTTATTTTGACAGATGAATAGATTTGCACTCCATAGAACTCAGTACTAGGGAACTCTCTCTACATCTCATCACTAAAATGCAAACTTTCCTTTCTTCCATCCCTCCTATTACAAATGAGGATGTGTCCTCCCTTGAGCTGAAAGATTATCTATATCTGCACCAGATGCCCACCCTTCCTGCCTTATCAGAAAACTGAATCCGCTTTCCCATTTTACTGACTTCTACCTTATGGCATTTAGATATACTAACTCCTCTTTCACCTTAAAAAGCAAAAAGTAAACAAATAAAAATCTTCCTCTACTTCAGGTTTCCCTAGTTACAATTCTACTTCTCTCTTGTAAATGTCTTCATATATTTCTCATCTACATGCTGCCTCCTCTTCCTCATCCCCATTCACTCCTCCAGAAACTTCAACATCCCCCAAACTCCACACAAAGTATGCTCTCACCCAAATCACCACTGACGGAGTTATGCTACATTTTACAGACACCCCTCAGTCCTCCTCCTGCTTCATCCCTCCACATCATTTGACAACATAGACTAATCCCTTCTTCTAAAATGACCGCTTCTCTTTGTCTGCCTGATACTTTATACTAGGGGTTGGCAAACTATGACCCACAGGCCAAATTTAGTCCATCACCTGTTTTTGCAAATAAAGGTTGATTGGAACAGAGCAATACTCATTTGTTTATGTATTGTCCATGACTGATTTCAGAATCTGTGGCAGAACTGAGTAGTTGGGACAGAGAACAGATGGTTCACAAAGCCTAAAATATTTACAATCTGGCCTTTGCAAAAAAAGTTTATCTGCTATATTTCATGACACTTAAAAATGATCTCTTTAACTACTGCAGCTTGGTCTCCTTACTATGTTTCCCTTTCTTATTAGATCTTTTAAATGTTCACATTTATCGAGGTTATCCAGTAGGCTCTGTCTTTTTGTTAATCTACACAGTCTTTCTGAAAGATGCCATCTGTAATATGGGATCATCATATACTAGCTGGTCTATATGCTGACAGCTCCCAAATGTGCATATCCAGCCCAAACAACTCTTCAGAGATCCAGAAACATATAACTTACTACACGTGTCCTTCTACTTAGATATCTTCTAGGCTTCTAAAAATCAACAAATCCATCTGACCCACTCTCCAACCTGCTCTTCATTTGTCTTCGGTCTCACTAATGAGCCTCACTCAATTAGTTGAGTCATAAACTAAGGTCTAATAATGGCCTTCTCTTGCTTTTTATATCTAATTCATCAGAGTATATTTCTAGTTATCATAATACCACAGGTCATCTCCATCTCTAGCATGGATTATTTCACAAGCCAACTAATGTCCTCTCTGTCCAATCTTTTCAACTTGTCAATCAGCATGTTCATTACTCAGCATACACTCTCTTTTCTCCTCACTTCTACTCATATTCTCCTACCTTACACACACACACTTCAGTTGACTAACTCCTGACTCAGACTTCTGTTTTCATTTTCAAAGATTCCACTGCCTCCACAAATCCCTCTAGACTATGTTGCTGTCTCTTTTTATGTTCCTCAACTACTCCATGTTTCACCTTTTCATAATTTTCACATTTCATTCCCTTTACTGTACTCTAATCCCAGGACAGAGATTGTGTCAACCTTCTTCAATATAGTCTATTCAACAAGTTGCACAATATTTGGCTTAACCTAAATACACAGTAATTGAATTAATGAATTATAAGTTTTATGAATTTGGAGAATCATTTATACCTAATATGCTTTCTGAATCAGGTAGTGAGTACTTAAATAATTTAATATTATGAGTAGTCTTTATTTCAATTCTTACCTTCAGTCCTTAAAATAGAAGGAAGCATGTGTCATCTGGTGCCACTTATCAAAATGACCAATGCTGAGTATAAGCAGTGTTGGTCTGTGTCTCTTACAGAAGAAATATCTTTACTTATAGATCCTCCGCTCTTTGTCAAGGTGTGTATATAGGGCTTTTGTGTACACAAAAGAGTGATTAACTGTTCTGTTAGGTGCTGTGGGGCAATATGATGCTGTGAGAGAAAATGTCAGCAATTATAAATTTGAAAGCAATGAATTTGCATTTTCCAAAGCAACATGGATGTGTATAATCACTATGTTGTGCATTTTAGAATATCATTGTCTTTAATGTATTTTTTCACCAATCTTAAGTGTTTCACCAATCTTATAACTGTAATCAATTGACCAGTCACTGTACAGTACAACCTAAAGTCATGGGGAATATTTAATATACAATAATTTATTAATCAGTCAGAAAGGTTAACAGTAATGGATTTCTCCTCTGCATAAGAAACTTACATATTTTTACATTATCACATGCTGTCTGAATGTTTTTCCTTAGAGCAGCAGGTATCGTAAGCCACAAGACCCTTAATTCTTTGCTGGAAAAATGCAGGCCATTTCAAGTTATGGATATGATACAAAAGCATCTTTGTTTTTCCAATTTTTATAGTTTATCCAATTTTCATGACGAAATTTCAAACCTGGAGCAAGAGGGACATGTAATGAAAATTGGGGCAGACTCCTAACAGGAACCAAGTGAATAGATCTCTTGTACAGCTTCTTACTGAGAATTAATTCTCCATTTACCAAGAGAGACAGATTGAAGCATTTCTTGGCAAATTATTCTCTTCAGTGCTGTGTCAAATGAAATACTTGAACAAGTACAATTCCACATCCTACTCTTGATGCGAGTCTAATGTCACTATATTTGGAATGAAACATTGCTCAGAAGTTGGTAGCATAAATGTTTTCATTTTTAACAGGTCTCAACTGTTTCTCTTCTCCCTCATTTCTTGCAAATACTATGCCTCCGATTCTTATGGGAAGAATCTAAAGAGAATCATTTTCCATTTCCACCTCATCTTTGTCTGTGAGCAACCAGGTTAGAGGTATCTATTAAGAAAAAGCCCCAAGCTCTGAAACATATTTTATTGATGTGGTTTTAATTCATAGAAGACATTTCAAGAAATGTTGTGTAGCCTAATGACAGAAAAGGAAACAAAAATTCATCATATTAATATTATTTTTCTGCCAGCAGAGTAACAAAGCACTTGAGGAATCCAGGCACATTGGGTATGCCATGAGAGAGTTTCTAAGAAATGGTGTAATAGTGTCCACATATTTATGACAACACTCAAACTGTTGCCAGCCTGACTTTTCTGGTATGCTGACTTTGTCACCCCAATCTTCATTTCATAAAACATCACCTCTTCCTGTTTCCCATTCTAGAAAACTGAAATTCTTCTGCTTGGCTTTCAGAGCTCCTATGCTCTTACCTAAAGTAGCCCTTTCTTCACCCTTGTGGAACTCTTGCATGTCCCCAAAACAAGTTATGAATTTTAGGCAGAGGAGATCAATATGGAAGGGAAATTAAAAAGAAGGTAGATGTGGTACCTAACCATAATTGGAAAAACATACACTTAGGAAACAGGGAAATTTGAACTTAACCCCAGTTCAACCAATTAGTAAGATTAACCTCTTCTAAAGAAGACACCATAAGCCTGGAGATGACAATATCTAATTTAGGCAGGCACTGTTGCTAAGTAAGGAAACATCCCTTCCAATCCTCTCACCTGTCTTCATTATAGGATTCTAAAAATGTTAACCACTCCTTTTCCCAGACCCTTTTGTCCCAAGGGGTGGCTATGCAAACAGTCCTAGCCAATAAGATACAAACGGAAATCTGCTTGGCAGCTCATGGAAAGCTTTTGTTTCCCTTATCCTAGAGATAGATGTCACTGGCCTCCTCTTCATTCTTGCCTTGAACATGGGCAGAAGCAGATATATTTTGACCATGAGATCATGAGATGGCATGCTAAGGAAGAGGGTGAAATGGAATGACAGAAAGAGACAACATTTATTATTTATTGAACTGCTATAATAGCACTGAACTCCTTACCCCCAGACTTCAAGTTATGTGACAAAAAAAACTTCTTATTGTTTAATGACCATAATTCAGATCCAGTTACTTGTAGCCAATGCATTCCTAACTGACATAATAACACAAATACTCTTCATTCATGGCACACTTTGTGTCCTAGTAATTTATTCATAGCACCCTTAGGCCAAAAACAACATCTACCAGGTTCTGTTTTTTTTAACTAGTTAAGTACCGAAACGTAATGCATATTTACATCCTAACAACTTACTACATATTGCGGGTAGCACAACGTCTTAAACTTTGGAATCAAAAGTTTGATTGCAAAGATAATAAATACGGCCACCATCATTTCCTGTTCCACGTGGAATTTTGTGACATTTTATTTTTATTATAGTAACAACTGAGAACCTAGCTTCACAATGATATGATGTCAGTGAACCATATGATGTCATTATAGCAATCTAATTCAAAACTGTGAACTGTCTTGAGATAATGGTTGGTACAGGGACCAACTGATGTCACTGTATTTCCTTCAAGAATTACCTCCATTACCTTTGTGAGTTTGCCTTAGGAACCACAGCCCTAACTTTTACAAGTGCTGTGATGAAAAGAGAGTTAATAAATGTAAATAATAAGTGCACTAGCTGGCATATAATAGTTGAGCAATAAAGTGTAGCTGCTATTATTTGTAGTATAGTTCTTAACAATTTTTGGACACATTTTCATGAGTATCTCCCTATAAACCAACAATTTCAATCTCTGAGAATAGAAAATACACTGTTCCTTGTTATTCTGTACATGAACAATATATCACAACAAATGAGGAGCTTCGTATTTGATGGATTTCACAAAAATACATACAGATACACATCAATGCAAAAGTGAAAGCAGCTGCTGGGAGACAAGGATCCAGTATGGCAAATCAAAATACAATACTACAAATATACTATTACCCTAAGCTAATTCACTGGTTAGAATTTCATCATAGCATTATATTCATGAGTATCTCTTGTTTACCTGACACACAGGAGAGGCTTCAGATCAGAAATGTATAAATATAAATAATATTTCTTGCCTTCTATGAGCCCACATTCAAGGATTTACTATCTCATGGTTGGATTTGCCATTCTGCAATTATTCTTTCACTTCGCTGTCTTTTCTTCTCCTTAATTTCCCTCCTGGATTACTCTCTCATTAGAACAACATAATTCTGAAAGGTGCTGTAAATCTTACTTACCCTGTTTGTGTCTGTATAGTCAAGGCACTGAAGATAGCTGTTCTCTTGCTCTTTGTGCATCTCCTGCTCGACCAGTCCCAGCTTCACCTACATCCTACTCACGTAAACATTTTTGCTCCTTGCCCCAGCTAGGGATTCTTCTTTTCCTTAGGCCAGAATGGCTCCACATGTTAGTTTATTATAGGAAAACATCTACCCTCGTGATGATCATTAACCTGAGGGGCTGTGAGGGATCTGTCCCAGCTGCTGGCTTCCCTGGTAATTGATGAGGCAACCTGATGTCAGTTCTCCCTATAAATGGTAGCCTCCTTCTCCACCAGGTAGCAAAGATTCCTGCTATGGTCTGCCTGCCATCTTCTGTACAGGGTGAGGTGTTCCTCCAGGACCTTTTCCTTCAGACATGTAAGATTCCCTATCCAATAAGCCGTTGATGTATCTGTCACTGCCTCTGGACTCTTTCTTTGATCTCAAGGCTGGGCAAGGCTTTCAGGACACCCAGCATTGTCCTTCACAGCTAAATTTGAGTGTAGGTCACCTTAGTACAGTACAACCTCAGGGGCCCTATCCTCTCTCCATTCAATGTGAATGGTGTTCCCTTCAATGTTGGTTTGTTGTACTTAAGCTTAATGACCAACATCTTTCTTGAAGATGGACCTATGCCAACATCAGAAACCGGAAGCCAAGTCTTTTTGTTTTTCCAAGCTAAATTCTTGCTGCTGTTAACTGGACAAATGACCCAGTTATCCAACTGAAACTGAGAAAAAGATTGGTCCTGTTTGTGAAAAAGTATTAGATAAGTAATAAAATCCAAAGTAGCAATCAATGATGCAGGGTAATGGTAAATTGCAAACCTGCTCTCACTCAAGTTAATGACTCCAGGAAATAACAGTCTATCTGTCACAGAAGCATTCAAGGTCACATACTGGATACTTAATGTAAACTGAAGGTCAATTTCTTTGGAGCAGGAGATGTAGAGAAACATAAGACTCTACTTGCCAAGGTCACAGTTTGCTTGCAGAACTTCAAGGTGTTTCCTGAATCAGTAGGAGATAAAAGGGGCCATTTCCAAAGAAGCCCCAGAAACAAGTCTTTTGAAGACTGGCTAGAAAGATTGTGCGAGTCAACAAAGTCATTATCTGGGAAGCAAATGCCTCAGGAGGCCCAACCAATGGGATATGAAGCAATATGAAAAAGATTAGTTCTGTTTGTGAGAAAGTATTATATATAATGAAGACCAAAGTAGTGACCGATGATGCAGGGTGATTGTAAACTGCAAACCTACTCTCACTTGTACTTGTATGAATTACAGTTGACCCTTGAACAACAGGGAACTACATGGGTTTACTTATATGTGATTTTTCTTCAGTAGTAAATACTACAGTATTACATGATCTATGATCAGTTGAATCCAAGGATATGGAAGAACCATGGATACAGAGGGCCAACTATAAATTATAGGCAGATATTTCACTGTGCAGAGGGTCAGCGCCCCTAACCCCACTGCTCAAGAATCAACTATACATATAATCCATGTAGGAAGTGCTATAGAAAACAGATACATCAGACCTACAAAATGCAATCTCCTTTGCAGCATTTTCAAATGTAAGTAATAAAAGTCTATATTAACTCATTATCTTCACTTCCTAATTTCCTTCCACAGGCAAATTACTCTCTCATTTGAGATTGATAGGTGATATGAGCATAACAAGTAACTCAAGTTGGCTAAAATTGGTGTTATTCAATTCTTATCTTTTAGTTCTTTTCATTCCCCCATCCCTTGCTTCTTTCTTTAATATCATTCCTTCATAATAATTTAGGAATAAAAATGCTGAAAACTGAAGGATTCAACTATGTCACTGAATTTGCTTTGTGCAACTTGCAAATTCTGCCATTTCAAAAGGAATGTAACACCTAACTCCACACGGCAAAGTTTCTCAAGATACTTGTCTCAATGACTTTCATACTTCAAGGTGTGAGGTTTGTTTTTGTATTTATATTAAAATTTAAAACTACATTATTTGCTACTGGGACAAATAACACATGAACTGTGTTTTTATAATTTCCTACAGTTGGACTGAAGTGTGACAAGTTGATTAAAATTCACACGAAGAAGAGCTAGTGAACAGCAAGTTGAAACAGTAGCTTAGAAACCATGGACACCCATATATATTAAACACATTCTATGATCAGGCTGACCCTTTGTCTTCTGTTTCTCCATTTGTGAGTTGGTGAAATAACCTTTTTCACTTACCTGCTTGAAAGTGAAGATTAATGAAACAAAATTTGTAGTCAGATCATAGTGTACTAAATAAGGACTGTAATTTTCAAGGAAAATATTATGGGTATTTTTATCATACACAGTAATGGAAATGGAAATTATTCACTCTGGGGACCTCGGCCATATTATCATTAAATTATTTGCACCCTGATAAATGATTTGCATGCTAATGGGGTTGTATTCCCAGAACAGCATTTCAAAAGGTTTCTCTATAGTTTTCCTATCTGGATATATGACACCATGTGATACAAAGATGTAGAACCTCAAAAGATCTGTGAAGTAAATTATCCCTTTTTTCCCTTGCAATATGCTTTTGGAGGATTAGTGAATGTTTTATTTTAAATTTGCCAGCTTATTTCGAACAAGTTCTTGTTAACTCTATGGGATTTTCCACCGATATATATATATATTTTAATTCTTCCAAGCCTATGCCACAGTCACCTTCCTCCGTCTTATCTCTTGCTCAAATGACATAAACTCTCAGTCCCCTGATAGAAGATTTAAAAATATTCTAAGTCAGAATTCTTTTCCCACTCCAATGTTTTGCATTTGACTTTTATCCATATGCAACCAAAAAGAAAAAAGAAAGAAAACAGAAACAGAACCTCGTCTTTAGATTGCAAATAAGGTTTTGCCCTTTTGAGCGAATTTTAATTCTTCTGTTCTTCTCTGGAGTAATATTCATTATTCTGATCTCCCCAGAGGTGGTATTCCCAAAGTCTACCTGGATTCAGCTCCTGCACTGAGAGCACACGTTTGACCCGAGATTCTGCAGATAGAAACTGCAAATAAAAATAAGATGATCCTCTCAAGGGTGTACTTATACTAGCTAAAATATAACTTGAAAGGTTACTGGGGAAGGGGTTACTTCCCAAAGGGAAAGGCTGTTTCCCACACTAGCTTGTTGGAGGATGTACACGCTAATTGGAAAACTGGAAGTTCTGGGAATTTGCAAGTGGAACAGGTGAAAATGTAACTGGTGATAATTAAAGGCTAATTATCTTCAACCCACAATTGGCCACAGGAGGTTATTCTGAGCCACATAAAAAGAGAACCTGACAGAGAGAAAAAAAAGACATACAGAAAAATATACAATTCTTTTATACACCTGTGCTATTAACTATAGGCAGGGATTAAACCTGTGTAGTCAATGCCTGCCTTACCCTCCTAGTCACTGTCCCTCCCAAATCTGTCTTAGGGAAAAGTACATTTTACATCAGCCTTAACAGGCTTTATCCAGTTTAAAAGTTCGTCTGTTGATTATAAAATGAATACTCTTCTGATATCCTAAAGAGAACCATTTCTGACATGCACAGCCATTGTATTAACTGTCTGGAAAGCTCAGGGGTATAAACTGCTTCCACGGATCTCCTTGTTAACAATGGTTTGTGTAGCAGCAAGGTCAAGAGAAACAGACGTCTATTTTTTGGCCAGAAGTGGTTTTGACACTGTGTTAGGAGAGATTCCAGAAAACTTTTCCCAAGAAGCTCCACAGTTGTGTTAAGGGAAATAAGAGAAGATAGACCCCAAAAAATGTATTGGCAAGATCGTTATTCCAGGAGTGATGGCTAGTGTGTGTTTCTCCAGCAATGGTAGGACACATGATGTACCCCTTACACTGCTGCTTCCTCATGAGCATCTAATTGAGCAAAGTAACCTGCCTATCCTGTCTCCTGGAACTTCTTACCCCATTCACATGACCCCCTCAAAACTAACATGTTTGTGCATAACCCTACACCTACCCTGTAAAGTTGAGTGATCCAGAAATGAGTGCTGATCCAAGCCAGGAATATCAGGGCATTCCCATAGGATTTTTCAAAATAAATCTGAGTGACAGAGGTAATCTCTCTCAGGTGGCAAAAATTTTGTGGCATAAAACTCAGAAACTGTCAACCACTGTGTTTTTCCCTATATGGAAAAAGCTGGTCTACAGTAAAAGAATTAAACTGACAAGCAGAAAATGACAAGGACTAGAGAAGGAAAGGTCTTGTTATCTTTTGTGACTCTAATATTTTTGCTCCCAAATGCATCTACGCTCTCTTTGGTCTAGATATTCAACCTTTTTTTTTTTTTTTGACTAAAATAATTCAAGTAAGGATTTTGACAATTAGAACTGAAGGACTTCTAAATGAATGCACATGTAATGGGATATAATCTAGGAATATTAATCAGGGTCAGTTTTGTGTTATTGCTGCCAATCCACATGCCTCCCTCCATCAACAGAGAAAAAAGCACCCTCCTTTTTGGCTGAGGCCTGGTTTAGATGGAAGGGGAAACACACCAAATGGGTTTGGAGAGGTCTAAAAGCAATGGGGATTTATTTGTTACCACCCTGGTGATGTCTGAGATAGCACTACAACTTCCAGAGAAGGCACCTGGTGTTACGGCCATGTTGGAGAACAATCTGGTAGCTCTTAGTGCAATTAAGTGAGCACTACCCAGCAGTCTCACTCCTGGGCATGTATACCAGGTACACAGGCTTGATAATGTGTTGCTTGTGGTTGCAGGAAATTGCCCACAACCTAGTTGTCTGTCACTAGGGGAATGGATAAGTTTAAGTTGAAACACATGAAATTGCTAATATTTGACCATTTTTGACTATAATATCAGTTTAATACAGTTCAGCCTAATACAATGTGGTGGGTATATACTATGAGGTAGATAGAAATGAAAACTAGATTTTCCTACAACATGGATTTACCTTAAAACTTAAAGTTTATATATATATATATATATATATATATATATATATATATATATACAGGAGGAGACCTATAACATAATTCCATATATACTAATTAAAAGCACATACACAAAATATAGTACATATCTTACCAGGATAGATGTATAAATAAGGATACATGCCCAATAGTTAATGGGGTTACTGCTAAGGGAAGAAATAGGAGTAAGGATCAGAAATAAGAGAGAAAAATAAATAAGACACAGAAAAGTTCTGCATGGACCAATAATGATAATATGTCACAGACTAGGGTACAATAAACTCAATTCTCTGCACCTGAGGAATAATAAAAGCAAGAGAGTCAGAGAGAGAGAGAGAAAAAGTCCCTGTACCATCATGATTTGTCAGAAAAAATAGAAAATGAGAGGGAACGTGTCTAGGAAAAAAGCACCTGAAACAGTTTCCCACGTTCCAGAAAAATATCTATAAGTTTTCTGTTTTACAAGCCTGTTAGAGAGACAGCTGAGACCAAAGTAGCTGAGAGACAGATGCCAGACAAGACAAAGCCTCTTTGTGGTGACTGGGGGACACAGTCAGTGTATGGATTATAGAAGCCAGAGCCAAAGTCAACTGTGGATGGAAGTAAGTTGATGCTCTAGGAAAAGAAACCAGTGATCAAAGACCTGACATCATGATTTACATCTCTGCAAAGTCTAGAACAAGCCAAAAGTTGCTCATCATCAAGAAAGTACATGCATTTTCACCATCCATAACCTATCTGAACCATGTGAATTACACCCAGACCTTCTAAGATAGATGTAATCTGAGGAAGAGTGAGAAAGTAAAAACCAGAAGTGACTAAGTAACACTAATTTTAGGTTTACTTGGTGGAAACTTGAATGAGTTGGAAATAGGGGCTCAAGTTATAAATTATGTTGAGTAATAGAAAAACAATGAAAGTTCAATTTTGCACATTTATATTTTTACCACTGAAATTTGTATGTGATATATATATGACATCAGTTACTCATTGTCTATAAGGCATTTCAACTATTAAACTTATCTATGAATTCATGTTCAATATGTCATGTAAGTTTTGGCTCTGTATATACTATTTTTGCAAAGAGAGATAGTACAAGCATACTAGAAACAAAGTTGGAGGTTTTAATTGAATAGACATGCCACTAGCATTTCTAAATAAATAACATATTCATTAGAAACGGATATGTCAAAAAGCTAATTATTATTCTTGGCTGGTTCTTCACACAGGCGGTTTTATTTTTATTGTTTTAATTTAATTTTATTTGTTTTTTTAGTATGCTCTGCAGTTGGAGACCAGTTGCTTTGCAAATGTGTGTAAGACATTAAAGATGAAGGAAGACTCCTTATAATTAATGCCGTGGCTCTAACTTGATCTAACTAGATCAGTACCAGGGAAAGTCATCAATGTCACCACTTTTTATATCCCATGGCATATCTATCTTTCACGACATTTTCTCAGGAGAATTCATCCTTCAGGATAAGGGTTCTGAGCCAAATCACATACTTAAAGGATTGAACTAAGGAAACTTTCAAGGCCAAGTGGAAAGTTTGGCTCTTCAAGTGTATGATTTGTAAAAGTAGATTTGAATAGAATAACAAAGGAGCATCCCTAGGAGTACATCATTGGTTTGTAAAACTGTATTCAATAATAGAATCCATTTCAATCAAAATGCAAAACTTAACTACATTAAATAAATCACCCAACATCAGGGGAGCTCTGGCTGAAGTTACCATAGAGGGCAATTGGAAGCACGTGCTCAGACCCATTCAAGCAAAAGAAACCCCACAAAACTTGACAACATCCAAGGACTTCGTCAAGCACACTCTGAAATGATTGAGTAGTGGTAGTTATAAATGTATGATAACGAAAGAAAACTAATACCAAAAGCTACTTTTTATTTAGGTCTTACTAGGTGCTGGACCTGTACTCACATCACCTCTGTCAATCTTCCAAGCACCCTTAATTCCCAAGTTGCAGATAAGCAAAGTAGAGTTCCAATAGGTTAAGTCAGTTGCCAGTATTACTAAGCTAATAACTGACAAAGTTGGGGTAGAAACACAGGCTGCCTGAGTCTAGAAATCTGAGCTATTAATCACTTAGGTTATAGACATTTGCATTGGGTGAGTTCCTGGTCAGTGATGATCTTAATAGAGGAGAAAGGGGGCACTAAGGAAAGAAAAAGTTTCCTTTGAAGGTTAGTTGAGAGAAGTAGTGCTTTCATTCAGGACAGGTTATGTGTGAAATGACTATGAGATTTCCAGATGGACTTGTGTAAGCACTGGGACTCATGGAACTGGAACACAAGAGCAAGGTCAAAGGTAGGAACATACAGATTTTGGAGCAACATATAGGAGATAGTTGAAGCCAAGGATGTTACACAGGGAAATAGTATATAGAGAGAAGAAAGTTCATAAAGCCTCAGAGAACATGAGCATTTACGGAGTAATTGAAAGGAATCAGGAAATAGTACATTTGCAGAAACCTGGGAAGAATAGGAGTAAGTAAGTATTATGACGGCAGGTATTTTTTTTTTCCTGTTTTGTTCATTAATATGTCCCAAGCACCTGAAATAATGCCTGGTACAAAGGCCAATAAATAGCTGTGCAAATTTGTTGATCAGGATCAAGTACTGCAGGGAGGAAATTAGTCTTTGCAGTTGAAGTGATCAGGGACTATATGTATAGATTGTGTCACTCAAATACCCTTAAAACACTCATTTTTCAAACCTAAATTCAACATAACCTACACGCTAAAAATATTTTTAAAGTAGTTTTTAAAAGGGAGAGTTAGTTATACAATTTTCTATGAGCCATAATACTAAATATTTCAGTTATTTCTACATGATTAAATATCTTGAAACTAGTTTCTTAAAAGGAGATAATCATACAACTTCTTTTGACTAAAAATACTAAATATTTCAGAAATTTCTTACTAAAAATTTATTTCCTAATGGAATAAATGGTAGAGTTGACTAATTTTTGAAGAAATAAAAACCTTGAGAGTTGTTTTAGATTTTTCGCCTCAGATTTGCCCACTTTTACACACACCTACATGTCAGAGCATTTTCATTAATTTTTCAGTGGGCCTATGATTTATGAAGCAGTTAATATGAATTTAGGAATTATCTGCTTCCAAAAACTCATCATAATTTGTGTCTGAGTAACAACTGTTTCAAAAAAGAAAACCACAGTCATCTTTCGGTTGTGTTGGCTGACAAACCTGGAGTAATTAATCTTTGTTTTCAGTGCATACTTTATTAAATTAATTTTCAAAAATATGTGCAAATTACAGTTTTAAAAAAGGCTTTTATATGTGACAGTGAAACGTAATGAAATGTACTCAGGCCCAGACATAAGCACCTGTCAAGATTTGAAAAATGAACCACGCTTTTTTTTTAACCCCAAGAAATCCAGAGGCCTAGGAGTCTGCCAAGTAAATAGACATGGGCATGTTTGTTATTGTATACTTGAGCACACACTTGCTAGTCACATGAATTTGTTCATGACCCTACGGCATGAAATATGTCAGGCTTTGAAGACAGACCTCGGTTTGGATCCTACTCTTGCCACTTCCTAAAAGTGTGACTTTGAACTTGCTCTTTCACTTCTCTGAGCCATTGTTTTCTTATTCATAAACTGGGCTACTGAGATGTCCATTGCAAGGTTACTGTAAGCTCCATGAGAGCATAAACTATATCTTTCTTGCCCATCATTAAATATCCAATATCTCGCAGAGTAGGAGTTTAAAAATACTTGTTTTATTAGTTTGATAAATGTGCAGGATAATGTGTGTACACTGTCTTGCCGCAGAGGGTACCCAGAAAGTGCTACTTCCTTTCCTTCCAGCTAATTATTTACAACAGTCACTCTCTCCCCAAAATGTTTCTGTTATTGGAAAAAAATATGCATTTTAAGCTTGAGTTGTCAGAATGATCATTTAAGTTCCCTAATAGCCCTTTCTCTTTGGAAATCCCACAACTTCTACATTAAAAATATTATTAGTCATAATTTAATTCATTAACATAGAGCTAGCCAAACATTGTCCTCAACCCCTCCATAGGAACAGGAATTACTTTGTTCATTTTCATTCTTTCACGTGACATCCATAAAATCAGTTTAGTTATCATAATAGAGTTGAGTTTTACCAGTGTTTTGGTTAAATAGATGACAAGGCATGTCAGGTATATTGCCTTTGGTGACATGTGTTTCCCACATTGTAAATTCTACTTAAGGTTCTGGTGTCAACAGCAAGAGGTGTAATGAAATATACACTGATTGCTATTGAAACTAGGACAACCAACAAGAAAGATTCCAAAACACATTTATTATTTATCTTACCTTAAAACTATTATAAAATTGAAGCAGTGACATGATTCAATTTAGCTTTGTTTAGAACTATTGACCTTGATTTTTGTACAGAGAAGTCCTTTTGGGCTAAAGCTCTACACAAAAAATCAATTTGTTTAAAATGCCTTTTTTATACATAATAGCTTACTCATCGAATTCTACATATGAATAACACTGCAGTCTCCTTGCCAACCACTGGAAGCACTATGTAAATTATAATTGGAATATTATGACAGAAACCTGGAGGCCACAAACTTTCCACAAGATAATTGAATGTCAATAATGATCCGGGAAAACATTTAAAGCCGCACCTCACCATGAGAATAAATGTCCTCAAATTTAACTTTTAAAAGGTGTTTCTATTCATCGTACACTGATCACTTGTCCAAGGATGGATGATTACAAGTAAGCAGCTACCCATTAGAAGCATTTTGGTTCCATGTACAAACTAGAAACTTAACATTAAAAGTATGGAATTCAATTCTAGTTGCAAAGGTGTCACTAACTAGCAACGAGACTTTTTGAATTTGGCCAGTTATTTAACCTCTCTGAATCTTTTTCTTTTTTATAAAATTGGAAAAAAAACCCTTCCCCATCACCCAATCTAGAATGCTTCATTTACACCAAGAATTATATAAACATTTATACTTTGAAACAATATTATTTAAATGTTGTTGGAAATAAAAGAAAAAAAAAGTTTTTGTATTAAAACTTCCAAGATAAGGCAATAAATCAAGAATTGGGGTATTCAAACACACATATTTCCTTCAGACTTTAAAAAAATTTATCCTGTTTCAGTTGAATTCAAGACAGATTTATTGTATAAATTTTATCAATTTAGAAATATAAGATCTTATATAGCATTTTCCATGTGGTCCAGCAAAACAGTATATCAACTAAATAAATTTAATAACAGAGAGATTTGGAAACAGATCTAGAATCTAACAACTAAGATTTTTCTGATGTTAACTAAGCTGATTATGGTACTCATTTCACAATATATGTAAGTAAAGTCATTTTGCTGTACACATAAACTTATACAGTGCTGTACGTCAATTATACCTCAATATTTTTGTCTGTATCAGTCTGTGTCTTATATGAACTCTGATATTAGCTAGCTTGCATTCATAGTTTCACCTATTAAGATTTACATATGAATTTGTAAGACTTTGGCTGTTGCTATAAACGTTGCTTCCTATTGTGACAAAAATGTGTTTTCCATGCTCGTTTTAGTTCATCTTGTATAGACCAAACTTTCTCTAATATGTCACACAAATTATATCCTGACTCTAAGGGAGATAACGTAGTTCCATGCTCAGATAAAAAATATTCTTGTTAATACTATGCATGAGTATTATATTTTGCCTATGATATGCTTCCATTCAATATCCTTAAAGCTAATTTCAGAATCATTTTCCCATAAAGATTTAATTGGGAATGTCTCTTCACTACAGATCTAATTATTTCCTACTATACCATTAACACGACATACTTCTGGCCTCATATACCCTAAAGGATTTCAATTAATTCAAGCTATTGTGAAACATTAGGAAAATATTTCCTAACCATTGTTCAATATGCTTAATTTGTATATATCTAAAGCAATATGATCTAAAGTAATCATTTTACTGGAGGCCAAATAAAGGACATAAATGTGTTACTGAAAGGTAAATCTTATATGATTATATGAAATTTATGTTTCCACCAGAGCACAGTTTCTTCAAAATTATCAGAAAGGAGGATTAGTCCATTTTCTCATGCATAAGGGGGAATGACTAATCTTTCAACTCCAGAAAATAACAGATGCATTTTAATAAGGTTTTTAAAAATCTGAAATTAGCATAACATAAAAAAGAAATTAAACATTTTATCAGTAACTAAATGTAATAATTTACTAATGAGAAAGCACATTTTTCTAAACATTTATAATTTTCTAAATAAATCAACAACTCAGTAAGTAAATTAACATAGTATAAGAGATTAGTCTTGTTTAAATCCATATTTACTGAAGCCTGTTGTATTTTCAAAATGCAATTGAATCAATATATAGAATAATGATTGGGAATCTGTAAAAATATGGTCTCTAGAGTAAGACCGACCTGCTTCACTTGCTACAAGATTTTGGGTAAAGGTCTAATATCCAAAGTCTTAATAACTTCTGTAAAATGCAAATTGAAATAATACCTTTTTCACTTTCCTTATCGGATTCCTTATAATGATTAAATAAGATAATACATGTAAAGTTGTTTTTTTAAAAAAGCACCTAACACTTAAGTAATAGTGAGGTCAATCAAGAGGATCTTTCACTCCACACTCACTATTCTAGAAGTTCTTTCTGGTTTGGAGGGAGATTTGTACAAAGTGAGCACAATAACATTTTAGCCCTTGACTGGTTCAAGATAATCTAGCTGGGCTTGAAAGATTCGAAGTGATCCCCAAACCATTCTTCTAATAGCCTCAATACCACAAGGCTCCACTTTCTCCTTTGCCCTCTGCTCCAGTGGTACTTGGTGTTCAAACCAGACTCTCTGGGCACACCTGGCTGACAAGCTCAGCAGTGAAATTCCTACTAAATCATTGTCCAGCTGTACTTCATCTCCTTGTGTTCTACGCATTATTACCTGGTCCCATAGGATTTCATTTTGCGGTTTAACATTCCTCTCCAGCAGGAAATTTTTCTCTGTAGTTAACCCAAATCTCTTCATACAATTAAAGATCATTTTCTCCCTTGTGTAAAATTGATATAGATAAGCTGGTAAGCATTCTTGGCATAAGAAGACTTTATATGCTTAAACACCAATATTAGTTATGTGACAAGCAAGCCTATATAGTGTTCAACCTTATGTAATTTTGACATTGCTAAAAACACAAATGGGAATCTAACTTAATAGTTTTCAAAACAAAACTAAAAAAGATATCCAACCAGTATCTCAAAACTTTTTTCGTTAGGGAGTTTTACCTTATGTAACATTTAAATCCCTTTCTCTATAATGTAAGCATATTTTCTCTTGTTTTTTCTCAGTAGATAGGAAGAATAGCCACTCATGGTTGGGCCAGTAGTTTATATCCTTCTGTAAGTTTTTCCTCTTTTCTCAAAATCCTTTTTATCCTAGTCTTATAAAAGAGCTACTTGCCTTCTTTAAATTTGTCTACCTTTATAATAGCCCCCAAAATGCACATGTCAGTCTGGATGCACTTTTCTTATTTAATAAAAACACTGCAAGCAGCTTATATCCCTGTTCTTCTTTTTAGTTGTTATTATATATTGAGAATTATATGTATACATATACCTGTTTAATGTTTTGTCATACGCACTTCATTTTGAGTAAATGTTCATCGCAACTCTCATTTCTACCTTCCTCAACCATGTTTCCTTATATTATTTCATACTTATTTTACAACACATTATTAGTTTGGTTAATTTCATTCTCATAACTTAAAAACATTTCTTGCTGTGTTGTGATGTATGTCCTTTGGAATATACTCTTTATTTTAGTGTTGAAAAAAGAGAGAATCTATATTTCTTAATAGATATGTGAAGTCACCTTGCAGCTCCAACTTCCTACAGGTTTTTCAGAATTACAAGTATAAAGACTCAGTTCCACCTAATTAGCCTTGCTTTACCCTTCTGACATCTGTTAACTCTATCCACACCTACCATGCACCCCATTGTTCTGGATTTCCTGTAGTTGTCTTTATTTTCCTGAGAATTTTCTATGATGTTTCTTTCCATGAGTAAACAGAAGACAAAGTTGATCGATATCTGTCCCTTGAATTTGTCCTTTCAATTGAGTACTGCATTCTTACTCTGAGTCACTTGGAATCAGAATTGGCATAGCCAGAAGATCAGGTGTTAATTTAGCTAAATCAACATCAACATAGAAAAGCAGAAGTATTCGCTTTTCTTCTCAACTCTCCCCTTACGTTAATCTTCCTTAACTCAGAAAGCATCAACATTCTTTTACCAACTCTCCATTCAAAGCCCTCAGGATTATTTTCTCTCCCTCACTATGCTTTACCACTAAATCCACTTACATTCTAAATGACATTTTGTTGTTTTTACATAAATGCCTACACTTTTTCTCTTTTCTTGCAATCTCTGTATTCCTAGTCTTAACACAGTCTTTGGATTTCCATATAAATAAGCATACAATGGACATTAAAATGTTAATTAATTTATAGTACTCCTCTGAAAGTATTAACTCACAATTTTTTTTATTTTTTACAATTAAATATAGTTATGCTTTTTTGAGCATGAGTTTTCAGCTTGCAATTATGTCCTATGACTACTGAGTCTTACAAATGATGTCATTGGTATAACATCTTTCCTACCATTTTTACCACTAATGTTTAAATTTTTATAAGATATATCATTTCTACTTTGAAATAACCTATAGCATTACCTCTCTGTTTTATTCTATGTTCACATTTGTTTTAACCTTGATTGTATAAGTAAACATAATCGGTGTTCACCACATACTTTGGTTGGCTGAGGCGAATACATTGGTAGATTCTTAAAAACATTTTTGTGGAAACAATATTTTCTGAATTCTCTCACGTTTAGTACTGGTTTTTCTATACTTATGTATTTGAAACATCTTGACAGGTTAAAAATCCTTGGCTGACACTTTCTTTCCTAGAGTGTCTTGGGTATTCTACTTGATTTTCTAGTGCATTAAGTGTCTGTAGAATTAGGCAAACATAATTTTTTTAACATTTTTATTGGAATATAATTGCTTTACAATGGTGTGTTAGTTACTGCTTCATAACAAAGTGAATCAGCTAGACGTATACATATATCCCCATATCTCCTCCCTCTTGCGTCTCCCTCCTACCCTCCCTATCCCACCCCTCTAGGTGGTCACAAAGCACGGAGCTGATCTCCCTGTGCTATGCAGCTGCTTCTCACTAGCTATCTATTTTACATTAGGTAGTGTATATATGTCCATGCAATTCTCTCGCTTCGTCCCAGCTTACCCTTCCCCCTCCCCATGTACTCAAGTTCATTGTCAACATATGCGTCTTTCTCCTGTCCTACCCCTAGGTTCTTCAAACCATTTTTTTTTTTATTCCATATATATGTGTTAGCATATGGTATTTGTTTCTCTCTTTCTGGCTTACTTCACTCTGTATGACAGTCTCTATGTCCATCCACCTCACTACAAATAACTCAATTTCATTTCTTTTTATGGCTGAGTAATATTCCATTGTATATATGTGCCACATCTTCTTTATCCATTCATCTGTCCATGGACACTTAGGTTGCTTCCATGTCCTGGCTATTGTAAGTAGAGCTGCAATGAACATTTTGGTACATGACTCTTTGAATTATGGTTTTCTCAGGGTCTATGCCCAGTAGTGGGATTGTTGGGTCCTATGGTAGTTCTATTTTTATACTTTAAGGACCCTCCATACTGTTCTCCATAGTGGCTGTATCAATTTACATTCCCACCAACAGTGCAAGAGGGTTCCCTTTTCTCCACACCCTCTCCAGCATTTATTATTTGTAGATTTTTTGATGATGGCCACTCTGACTGGTGTGAGGTGATACCTCATTGTAGTTTTGATGTGCATTTCTCTAATGATTAGTGAAGTTGAGCATTCTTTCATGTGTTTGTTGGCAATCTGTATATCTTCTTTGGAGAAATGTCTATTTAGGTCTTCTGCCTATTTTTGGATTGGGTTGTTTGTTTTTTTTGATATTGAGCTGCATGAGCTGCTTGTAAATTTTTGAGATTAATCCTTTGTCAGTTGCTTCATTTGCAAATAATTTCTCCCATTCTGAGGGTTGTCCTTTTGTTTTATTTATGGTTTCCCTTGCTGTGCAAAAGCTTTTAAGTTTCATTAGGTCCCATTTGTTTATTTTGGTTTTTATTTCCATTCCTCTAGGAAGTGGGTCAAAAAGGACCTTGCTGTGATTTATGTCATATACTGTTCTGCCTATGTTTTCCTCTAAGAGGTTTATAGTGTCTGGCCTTACATTTAGCTCCTTCATCCATATTGAGTTTATTTTTGTGTATGGTGTTAGGGAGTGTTCTAATTTCAATCTTTTATATGTAGTTGTCCAGTTTTCCCAGCACCACGTATTGAAGAGGCTGTCTTTTCTCCATTGTATATTCTTGTCTCCTTTATCAAAAATAAGGTGACTCTATGTGTTGGGTTTATCTCTGGGCTTTCTAACCTGTTCCATTGATCTATATTTCTGTTTTTGTGCCAGTACCATAATGTCTTGATTACTTTAGCTTTGTAGTATAGTCTGAAGTCAGGGAGCCTGATTCCTCCAGCTCCGTTTTTCTTTGTCAAGATTACTTTGGCTATTCAGGGTCTTTTGTGTTCCCATACAAACTGTGAAAGTTTTTGTTCTAGTCCTGTGAAAAATGCCATTGGTAATTTCATAGGGATTGCATTGAATCTGTATGTTGCTTTGGGTAGTAAAGTCATTTTCACAATGTTGCTTCTTCCAATCCAATAACATGGTTTATCTCTCCATCTGTTTGCATCATTTTTAATTTCTTTCATCAGTGTCATATAGTTTTCTGCATACAGATCTTTTGTCTCCTTGGGTAGGTTTATTCCTCGGCATTTTATTCTTAATGTTGCAATGGTAACTGAGAGTGTTCCTTAATTTCTCTTTCAGAGTTTTCATCATTAGTGTATAGGAATGCAAGAGAGTTCTGTTCCTTAATTTTGTATCACGCTACTTTACCAAATTCATTGAGTAGCTCTGGTAGTTTTCTGGTAGCATCTTTAGGATTCTCTATGTACAGAATCATGTCATCTGCAAACAGTGACAGTTCTACTTCTCCTTTTCAGATGTGGATTCTTTTTATTTCTTTTTCTTCTCTGATGGCTGTGGTTAAAACTCCCAAATCTATGTTGAGTTATAGTGGTGAGAGTGGACAGTCTTGTCTTCTTCCTGATCTTAGACAAAATGGTTTCTGCTTTTCACCATTGGGAACAACCTTGGCTGTGGGTTTGTCATATATGGCCTTTATTATGTTGAGGTATGTTCCCTCTATGCCTACTTTCTGGAGGGTTTTTAATCATAAATGGGTTTTGAATTTTGTCAAAATATTTTTCTGCATCTATTGAGAAGATCATATGGTTTTTACCCTTCAATTTGTTAATATGGTGTACCACATTGTTTGATTTAAATACATTAAAGAATCCTTGCATTCCTGGGTTAAACCCCACTTGACCATGTTGTATGATCCTTTTAATGTGCTGTTGGATTCCATTTGCTAGTATTCTGTTGAAGATTTTTACATCTATATTCATCAGTGATCTTAGCCTATAGTTTTCTTTTTTGTAACATCTTTGTCTGGTGTTGGTATCAGGGTGATGGTGGCCTCATAGAATGAGTTTGGGAGTGTTCTTCCCTCTGTTATATTTTGGAAGAGTTTGAGAAGGGTAGGTGTTATCTCTTCTCTAAGTGTTTGATAGAATTCGCATGTGAAGCCATCTTGTCCTGGGTTTGTTGGAAGATTTTTAACCACAGTCTCAATTTCAGTGCTTGTGATTGGTCAGTTTATATTTTCTATTTCTTCCTGGTTCAGTCTCAGAAGGTTTTGCTTTTCTAGGAATATGTGCATTTCTTCCAAGTTGTCCCTTTTATTGGCATATACTTGCTTGTAGTAATCTCACATGATCCTTTGTATTATTGCAGTGTCAGTTGTTTCTTCTTCTTTTGTATTTCTAATTCTATTGATTTGAGTTTTCTCCCTTTTTTTCTTGATGAGTTTGGCTAATGGTTTATCAATTTTGTTTATCTTCTCAAAGAACCACCTTTTAATTTATTGATCTTTGCTATTGTTTCCTTCATCTCTTATTCATTTATGTCTGGTCTGATCTTTATGATTTCTTTCCTTCTGCAAACTTTGGGGGTTTTTGTTCTTCTTTCTCTAATTGCTTTAGGTGTAAGGTTAGGTTTTTTATTGGAGATGTTTCTTGTTTCTTGAGGTAGGATTTTATTGCTATAAACTTTCCTCTTAGAACTGCTTTTGCTGCATCCCATAGGTTTTGGGTCATCATGTTTTCATTGTCATTTGTTTCTAGGTATATTTTGATTTCCTCTTTGATTTCATCTGTGATCTCTTGGTTATTTAGCAGTGGATTGTTCAGCCTCCATGTGTTTGTATTTTTTACACATTTTTTCCTGTAGTCGATATGTAGTATCATGGTTTTGGGGTCAGAAAAGATTCTTGATATGATTTCAATTTTCTTAAATTTATCAAGGCTTGATTTGTGACATGAGATATGATCTATCCTGGAGAATGTTCCATGATCACTTGAGAAGAAAGTGTATTCTGTTGTTTTTGGATGAAATGTCCTATCAATATCAATTAAGTCCATCTTGTTTAATGTATCATTTAAAGCTGTGTTTCCTTATTTATTTTCATTTTGGATGATCTGTCCATTGGTGAAAGTGGGGTGTTAAAGTCCCCTACTATGATTTTGGTACTGTCGATTTCTCCTTTTATGGTTGTTAGCATTTGCCTGATGTATTGAAGTGTTCTTATGTTGGGTGCATAAATATTTACAATTGTTATATCTTCTTCTTGGATTGATTCCTTGATCATTATGTAGTGTCCTTCTTTGTCTCTTGTAATATTCTTTATTTTAAAGTCTATTTTGTCTGATATGAGAATTGCTACTCCAGCTTGCTTTTGATTTCCATTTGCATGGAATATTTTTTCCATCCCCTCGCTTTCAGTCTGTATGTGTCCCTAGCTCTGAAGTGAGTCTCTTGTAGACAGCATATATAGAGGTCTTGTTTATGTATCCATTCAGCCAGCCTATGTCTTTTGTTTGGAGCATTTAATCCATTTACATTTAAGGTACTTATTGATATATATGTTCCTATTACCATTTTCTTAATTGTTCTGGGTTTGCTATTGTAGGTCTTTTCCTTCTCTTGTGTTTCCTGCCTAGAGAATTTCCTTTAGCATTTGTTGTAAAGCTACTTTGGTGGTGCTGAATTCTCTTAGCTTTTGCTTATCTGTGAAGGTTTTAATTTCTCCATCGAATCTGAGTGAGATCCTTGCTGGGTAGAGTAATCTTCATTGTAGGTTTTTTTCCTTTCATCACTTTAAATATGTCCTGCCACTCCTTTCTGGCTTGCAGAGTTTCTACTGAATGATCAGCTTTTAACCTTATGGGGATTCCTTTGTATTTTATTTGTTGTTTTTCCCTTGCTGTTTTCAATATTTTTCCTTTTTATTTAATTTTTGCTAGTTTGATTAATATGTATCTTGACATGTTTCTCCTTGGATTTATCCTGTATGGGATTCTCTGTGTTTCCTGGACTTGATTGACTATTTCCTTTCCCTTATTAAGGAACTATTTAATTATAATCTCTTCAAATATTATCTCATTACTTTCCTTTTCTCTTCTTCTTCTGGGACCCCTATAATTTGAATGTTGGCACATTTAATGTTGTGCCAGAGGTGTCTAAGACAGTCCTCAATTCTTTTCTTTCTTTTTTCTCTATTCTGCTCTGCAGTAGTTATTTCCACTGTTTTTTCTTCCTGGTCACTTATCCGTTCTTCTGCCTCAGTTATTCTTCTATTGATTATTTCTAGAGAATTTTTAATTTCATTTATTGTGTTGTTCATCATTGTTTGTTTGCTCTTTAGTTCTTCTAGGTCATTGTTAATGGTTTCTTGTATTTTCTCCATTCTATTTCCAAGATTTTGGATCACCTTTACTATCATTACTCTGAATTCTTTTTCAGGTAGCCTGCCTATGTCTTCTTCATTTATTTGGTCTGGTGGGTTTTTAGCTTGCTATTTCATCTGCTGTGTGTTTCTCTGTCTTCTAATTTTACTTAACTTACTGTGTTTTGGGTCTCCATTTTGCAGGCTGCATGTTCATAGTTCCCATTGTTTTTGGTGTCTGCACTTATCCTCTGTGTGGGAATCTCTCTGCTTTGCCCTCTGCATCCCTGTTGCTGCACTCTCCTCCTTGGTGCCAAAACTCCCCCCCCACACCCTCCCGTCTCCACCCACGAAGTTGTTTCCTAGTGTGTGGAAACTTTTTCTCCTTCACAGCTCCCTCTCAGAGGTCCCATCCCTATTTTTTTGTCTCTGTTTTTTTTCTTTTTTCCTTGGCCCTACCAAGGTATGTGGGGAGTTTCTTGCCTTTTGGGAAGTCTGAGGTCTTCCGCCAACATTCAGTAGGCGTTCTTTAGGAGTTGTTTCACATGTAGATGTATTTCTGATGTATTTGTGGGGAGGAAGGTGATCTCCACATCTTACTCCTCCTCCATCTTGAACATAATTTTTTATCCTTGAAAGTTACTTGAAAAGTCTTTGAAGCTAATATATCTGAAAAGGGGTTAATATCTCTAATATATAAAAAAATTACTACAACTCAATAACAAAGAAAACCAAACAACCTGATTAAAAATGGGCAAAGAATTTAAAATAGCTATTTCTCCAAGAAGATATACTAATGGCCAGTAAACGTATGAAAAGGTGTTCAGCATCACTAATCATCAGGAAAATGCAAATGAAGACTACAGTGTGATGCCACTTTACAAAACTAGCATGACTGTTCTAAAACAAAACAAAACAAAACAAAAACAAAAACAGAAAATAACAATGTCGGCAAGAATGCAGAAAAATTGGGACTTTTTACATTGCTAGTGAGAATGTAAAATGGTGCAATTTCCATGGTAAACAATATGGTGATTCTTCAACAAATTAAAAATAAAATCACCACATGATCCAGCAATTTTACTTCTGGATTTATACCCTGAAGAACTGAAAGCAGAGACCATAACAGATATTTATACATCCATGTTCATAGCAGCATTATTTACAATAGTCAAAAAGTGGAAGCAACCCAAGTGTTCATCAACAGATGAATGAATACATAAAATATAGATATAACGGAATATTATTTAGTCTTAAAAAGGAAGAAAGTGCTGAAACATGCAACAACATGGATGAATCTTGAAGACATTAAGCTAAGTGAAATAAGCCAGTCACAAAAGGACAAATATGGTATGATTCCACTTTTATGAGATACCTAGAGTAGTTAACTTCGTAGAGACAGAAAGTAGAATGATAGTTGCCAGGGGAGGAGGAAGAGGTAAGTGGAGAGTTATTCTTTAGTGAGTAAAGTTTCAAGTTGCAAGATAATAATAATTAAATAATATATTATTTCATTGCACCATGAAACTCTGCTGTGAAAATTACAGTTGTAATTTTATAATTTTTTTATTGTGATCATTATATTAATGTATGGTTCAACCACCAGAATTTATGCCATTTTTGAGAAGAAACTATATTTGATCTTATGTATCATTTCTTCCTCAGTACCTAGCATAATGCTTGGCATTTAGTAAGTGCTCAAGGAACATATGATGAATATATATATAATAGGAGATAATCCAGAATACTATAAATTGGGACCAGACTGTGCAGGAAATTTAACACATGGCTAAAGAGTTGATAAATAATTTGGTGGATAATAGAAAATCACTGGAGAGTTTTGGACAAGGAAGTGGCATGAAATAAACTACTCATCAGAAAGATTGATGTCTCAATGTTTTCATGTCTGGTCATTTAGAGGTCATATAGAATATTTATAGTTGAGATAAAAATTAACAGAGGTAAACAGAAAATAGAATTGCAGTGAGACTAGATAGAAATTTCCTTCCAATGTGGCATCATGTGTGTTGTAAAACATTGTAGAATGAAGAATCAGTATACTTTAAAATAGATCAAGATTATCCATACTGTATCTAAAAGAAAAATAATTTAAAAAACATTTAAAAGAAAATTCAATAAAGTCTACATATATGCAGCTAAGGAGAAAATTAATGGAAGGTAATATGAAGTAATAAACGCAGAATGTAGCAGAGTTAAAAAAATATGCAAGTAAGTAGAAATCAACAGAAAGTAATGTGACACACTCTACAATGAGTCTAATAGACTCACAGTTAAGATGAGAGATCAGGAGCAAAGTTCTGCTTCCTGTTGTCTCAGCTGTTTTAGGCATCTCTACCCCAGGTTCTTTATGTGTAAAATAATGAAAATAATAGTTCCAATTTTAAAGGGTTATTATCATGAGATTAAATGAGTTGAAATATTTAAAATGTTTAGAAAAAATTTGGCAAATATTGAACATGAAATAACAGTAGATATTATTTTATGACAAGTTTAGAAGTAGAAAATAAATAAAATAGCAGACCAGTCATATTTGAAATATGAAGTTTGAAATGTTTTTAGACCTATAGAAAAACAGATTCAAATTAAAGTGCATGACAAATTTTGACTAGTAAATAAAAATAAATTCAAAGCTATCAAAAATAATACATATTTTCTCCAAATAAATAATAGTAGCACCAATGGAAAAATTCTAATAGCTGACAAAATAAATTACTTCACTGTATATAAGCAATAAGGAAAAAAAGGGTAAATCTAGAGTTAAAAAATTAGGATGTATGAAACAGTAGTAAGCTAAGTTATCAGTAAAATATTTTGTTAAATAAATCATTGACTGATAGGAATAAATGAATTTAGTTTATGCCAAAATTATTTGATGGCTTTTTGGGTGACACAGTGGTTGAGAGTCCACCTGCCGATGCAGGGAACACGGGTTCGTGCCCCGGTCCGGGTAGATCCCACATGCCATGGAGTGGCTGGGCCCATGAGCCATGGCCACTGAGCCTGCGTGTCCGGAGCCTGTGCTCCACAACGGGAGACGCCACAACAGTGAGAGGCCTGCGTACCGCAAAAAAAAAAAAAAAAAAAAAAAAAATTATTTGAATATCCTTCTGGATTATACTAACAAGGAAGTTAAGAGAAGAATCATTTCTGTTTTCAATTTTATGAAAATTGTATATAGATAAATATGTATTAAAAATGAGTCATTATTTTTCTAAACAAGTAGAAGGAAATGAGAATAAAATAAGTATTAGCAATAGAATCAAAGGAAAGAAAGGAGAAAACAAAGCCCACTGAAGCAAATTAAAAAGCACTAAGTAAGATGATAGAACTAAGTAACCACAGTAAATGTATATAGAGTAAATTTATACACAAAAATGCAGAGATTAGTTTGTGTGCATGTGTGTTTAATCAAATTATATCCTGCATTAGAGCAGCACAGAAAATAAAGGGATGGAAAACTTCCTGGTGGAAATATTAATCAAAGAAAAGGTAGTCTACACTGCAGTGTTAATATCAGACAAAACATAATTTTAGGGTAAAAACACTATGAGAAACAAAGTGAGATGTTAAATATTAAAAACCACAGTAATCCATCAACGAAAACTAACAAGCATGAATGTAAATATTCATTAAAAGATATTCTTTAAAGACACAATATAACAACTTAGTGAGTTTACAGTAAATATTGACAAATCCATCACTACACTTGGAGATTTTAACAAACTTGTATCAGAAACTGATGCATCAAGCAAATATTTTAAGCATTAATAAAATATTTACAAAATTTGACCACTTAGTAGGTCACAAAACAAGTCTCAAAAAGTTCCAAGGATCAATATTATAAACACCGCATCTCTGACCACAATAAAATTACATTTGAATCTTCTGAGCACAGTAAAATTACATTTGAAATCAATAATCAAATGATAATCCAAAGAAACCATATGTCTGGAAATTGTAAAATATTTAGATCTGGGCAACACAGAATGTATTGTATACTAAAACTCATAAGGTGAAGCTAAAATGATATAAGAAAATTGGAAATTTAGTTTGTTATCCCCTCCAAAAAAAAAGCCTAAAATAAATATGGTCAACTCCAAAGTCTAAGAAAAATACAATAAATTTGACACATGGAAAGGTGAAAGAATAAGTAATAAAGCTCACATCAGAAATTAAATAAAATAGAAAACAGATGTAAATAGAGATTATGAATAAAACCAAATTTGGTTCTTGGAAGAACCATAAAATAGATTAATTTCTAGCAAAATTGATTTTATGAAATAGAGAGAAGGCACAAATAATGCTATTGGGAATATAGGAAGAAACATAACCACAAACATACAGTATCATAGAAAAAATGGATTTAAATTATGCTAAAAATGAAAACAAGAATGAACTAGAAATTTTGGATGAGACATGAATTTGAGAATTGACAGAGAATAATTAGAAAGCCAGTATAAATCATTGATCATTAAAGATAGTATATTAGCAATCAAACATCAATAGTTCAACTTTCGACAACAGTAAAGTTTAAATTGCCTTGAAAAAAAGTTTTGTCAAATTCCAAGGAATAAGAAGTGTTTCAAAAGAAAGAGAAAATAGGAAAATCAATCCATTTAAGGAAGTGGCCATAAACTTGAAACTCAACTGGACAAAAATATTAAAATTATAAACCAATCACTCATATGTATATAGGCCTAAAATCCTAGATTAGATTTATAGGAAATAAAGTCATAAATTTAAAAAGAGTAGTAGTGTTAATACTGAATCTTGACCAATGGGGTTTACCCCAGAAATGAAAGAATATTTAAACTTCATAAATGTATTCATGCAATTTACCTTAAAGAAACAGAACATAGAATTTATCTAAATAAAAATGTTTAATAATAACTAATTAATGAGGGAAAAATAACTGTTAAAAAACCAGGAATAAAAGGAGTTTATTCTAACCACAAAACCAGACTATGTCATATTTAATAGAAAACTCTAGTAACATTCGTTTTAAGATCTGGAACAAGAGAAAGATGTCAGATATTAATTTATGAAAGGGAAGACATAATATCAAAGATATGTTAAATTTTACAAAACTAGTCTATAAATTCCCTGTAGTTCTAATAGAAATCCACTAAACGATTTTTTGTGGGACATAAAAAATGGATCCTAAAAATCATATACAATATAAAGTGTGAAGAATAGCCATGAAGAATATGTAAAACATGCAAAAGGGAGGATTGTCATTACTTGATATAAATATTTTTATAAAGCTATAATAATTAAGACAATGTCACATTTATATAGAGTTAGAGAAACAATAAATGAGGCAAAATCGAGTCAAGAAACAGAGCCAAATATATATGGAACCTTATATGGGCAATCAAAAATCTTTGAGGGAAAGATGGTTGGGCAATTTTTTTCATATTTAAAAATAATGAAATTATTCCCCTCAAAACAGAAACAAAAATAACTTCAAATACATTAAAGTATTAAATGTGAGAAAGAAACATTAAACACATGAGAAGAAATCTAGAATATCTCTGTGCCATGAATGTATGGAAGAATTTCTTCTTCAATACAAAAATATAAAGACTAATAAAATGAGTAAAATAAGGTAAAAAAGTAAATAAATGGGAAGAGTAGTAAACTTGACTACATTTCAAAAGAACAAAATTTCACAAAAATAAGAGGTGAGCAATGGAACGGGAGAAATATTTGGATCCCGTCAAATAAATAGAATATCATTGCTCAAAATAAATTTTTAAGCTTCTGCATATTGGTAAGAAAAAGGTTCATTTAAAATATAGCTTCGGGCTTCCCTGGTGGCGCAGTGGTTGAGAGTCTGCCTGCCGATGCAGGGGACATGGGTTCGTGCCCCAGTCCGGGAAGATCCCACATGCTGCGGAGCGGCTGGACCCGTGAGCCATGGCCACTGAGCCTGCGCGTCCGGAGCCTGTGCTCCGCAATGGGAGAGGCCACAACAGTGAGAGGCCCGCGTACCACAAAAAAATATATAAAATAAAAAAAAAAATAAAATAAAATAAAATATAGCTTCAAAATATGAACAGGCAATTCACAGAAACAGAAAATTTAATGGTCAATAAACAGAACATCAATCACATTGCTAATTAGGATTAAGCAAAGTAAAATAATAATGAAGAACCATTTCATATCTATCAAATTGACAAATATTTTATAATATGATGACAGTGTTTGTGAAGGTTCAGAATAATTGGAAATATTTTCAAAGCAACAAAACAAAAGATATTTCAGCCTACCAAAAATAGATAGTATGTGGCCCACATTTAACTCCTATAAACTCTGTGATCAATTAGATACCACCACAGATCCCAGGGGTCAGCACCCAGGTTTTCATTGTATCCCTTTGTCTTCTTGTCTCTGCCAAATAAGGGCCACCATATGGTCCCTCCTCTTTAGGGTGCATCTCCCACCATTATATCTGGCCTCTAGGAGACAGCCCCCAAAAGTTATTAAAGTATACTGGTGCTTCCTTCCCCAATTCCTTTTTTTTTTTTTTTTCAAACTCTGGTAAGGAAGTGTTCTCTGGTTCCTCCTGGCAGAACATGGTTTGGGGTAGATGAAAATGTTCACATAATAACTCCACTCCAAGTTCATATATCCCAAAGTCTTCAGACTGTTTCCTCTATATCTAGATATGAAATCTTCTGTAAAGAGCCAGAGAGCAAATATGTTGGGCTTTGCAGGCCAGTACAGTGACTGTCTTGCATTCTTTTTTATTTATTTTAAAACTCTCTAAACGTGTAAAAATTATTCTTATCTTGATGGCTGAAAAAAAAAATAAAAGAAAAAGAAAAGAAAAAACTGGAAACTGGGCTTCCCTGGTGGCGCAGTGGTTGAGAGTCCGCCTGCCGATGCAGAGGACACGGGTTTGTGCCCTGGTCCGGGAAGATCCCACATGCCACGGGGCAGCTAGGCCCGTGAGCCAAGGCCGCTGAGCTTGTGTGTCCGGAGCCTGTGCTCCACAACGTGAGAGGCCAGAACAGTGAGAGTCCCGCGTACCGCAAAAAAAAAAAAAAAAAAAAAAGGAAACTGGCTGAGGGCTGAATTTGGCACAGGGGCCACAGTTTACTGACCCTGCTCTGCAGTAGAGCAAGAGAATTCTAGCATTTCAGCCTCAAGTTGTGTAATCTAGGAATTTGTCCATTTCATCTCGTTTAACTAATTTGTTTGTGTACAATTGTTCATTGTATTGTCTCATAATCCTTTTATTTCTGTAAGGTCAGTACTAATGTTCCTGCATTCATTTCTTATTTAAGTTAGTTTACATTGTTTCTATTTTTCATTGTCAGTCTAGTTAAAATTTTGTCAATTTTATTGCTTGAAGAACCAAACTTTACTTTGGTGATTTTTCTCTATTGCTTTTCTATTCTCTAGTTTATTTATCTCCAATCTAATCTTTTTTTTTTCTTCTTCTTCTTAACCAAAGGAAAAGACAATCCAAAGACTAGAAAATGTTTGCAAAACACATATCCAATGTAAGCTTTCCAACTAGAATATACAAAGAATGCTACTCTTCAATAAAAAAATCACAATGAGCAAAATTGTTAGCAGAAACTTAACAAAAAATATGTACAATTGGTAAATAACACATGAAAAGATGATCAGTCTCATTGTCATTAGGGAAATGGAAATGCAAACCATTTAGATGCCACTGTACATCCACTAGCATGGCTAACATTAAAAAGTCTGATCATAAAAGTGATGCAGGGCCTCCCTGGTGGCGCAGTGGTTGAAAGTCCGCCTGCCGATGCAGGGGATACGGGTTCGTGCCCCGGTCTGGGAGGATCCCATATGCCGCGGAGCGGCTGGGCCCGTGAGCCATGGCCGCTGGGCCTGCGCATCCGGAGCCTGTGCTCCGCAACGGGAGGGGCCACAACAGTGAGAGGCCCGCATACCGCAAAAAAAAAAAAAAAAAAAAAAAAAAAAAAAGAGATAAAAGTGATGCAGCCGGAAATCTCATGAACTGATAGTTGGAATATGAAATGGCACAAACACTTGGGGAAAAAATTTAGCAGTTTCTTAAAACTTTAAACCTACCCAATGGTCTGACCCAGGCTCTGTACTCACTGGAAAAGTGAAAACATATGTCTACACAAAGACTTGTACATAAACGTTCACTGTGGCTTCATTTACAATAGCCAAAAACTGAAACCAACTAAATGTCCATCAACAGGTGAATGGAAAACAAATTGTCATGTATCTGTACACTGAAATAACACTCAGCAATAAAATGGAATTAACTATTGATATGTGAGAGAGCACAGATGAATCTCACAGTAATTATGTTGAGGTAAAGAATGAGGCCAAAATAAAAAAGAATACTGCCTGATTCAATTTACATAAAATTCTAGAAAATGCAAATTATTCTACAGTCACAGATCAATGGTTGTCTTAGGTAGGGGGACAGGGAAGGGGATGCACAAAGGAAACAGAGGGCACAAAGAAATTTTTGAGGTTGATGAATATGTTATTATGGTGATTGTGGTGGTGGTTTTACATGTATATACATATGTCAAAATTTATCAGCTAATGCTTTATATATGTGCATTTTAATGCGTATCAGTTATACTTCAGAAAACTATAATTAAAAAAGAAATTCTGTATTCACATTGTCAGTTAATTATTAGCTTTAAATGCTATATTTGTAGGGAGCATGATAAGGTTTGGACCAAAGAAGAAAAATATGTTTTTTGAAGTCCTGTGAAGACAGAAGTCATCAGGTGAAGTGGAATTACAGCTGAAAAATCAGAAAATATTGAAAATGGAAATAAACGATCTTGTAAGAGGAAGGTATGGATAATAGAAGATAGTTGTTGAAAAATATTGGTGAAAGAATAAAGAGGGAACAAAGGGCATGCAGATTTCACCTGTTTGTTCATTAGGGAATTGACTGAACTCCTTACTTTCCTCACCTGAAAATAGAATAATACCTACACTATACTTTTTGTTAAAATTAGTTAACATGACTATTTAACATCTCTGTTACATTATAATCAGGAAAAGCACATGTTATCACCATCTAACATGAATGTGCCCTTTATATAAAAACATATATTTATTATTTTATGTATTTGTTTACTTGCTTATACAGGTCAACCATTATGAATATTTACCTTGTTTAGGGTTATATTTATAAAGTAAATTAACTTTAATGATAAAACAGTTTATTTTTGTGAGAGACTATGTGTTTCAAGGCTGCAAAAAAGTGAATTTTAAATAGTTTCACTAATTCTTGTCCTATTTGTTAACCTTAAAAGTAGTTTCCTTCAATGAAGTGCTAAGAACCTAAAATCACATTTTATCAGTTAGACAGTCACTAGATTATTAAACACATTGCTATCAGAACTATTTTATAATATATTCAACTACTGCTTCCACTATCTGAGCTTTGCCCCAACATTCATATCCCTCTGATTCTCCTAACCAGTGTATTCCTTATTATGAAGCAAAACATACAGTCAGCGTGGTTGCATAAATATTCAATAAACAAATAAGGTCAGTGACATCTTGCACTAAAATAAAATACTGGCATATATGAAATAAGGTGGCAATTACACCTTAATAACAGAAACAAACACTTTACACATTTACACAAGACAATACAATTCATTCATTCATTCATCAAATATATTTCAGTCACTGTACTAGACACTTGAGATAAATCAGAGGGGTGGGGGGAAGAACAACCTGATCTGAAGTTTATATTTTAAGAGACTGAGGCTAACTAGACGAGATAGATAGATGAGAGATAGGTAGATATAGAGATACAGTATTCTAGAATATTGTAAATTCTGTAGGAAAAAAAAAATTGAACAAGAAAAAGGGAACCAAGGGGGCAAGCAATGAGTTGGAGGTTGAAATTTTGAATAGGATGGTAAGGTAAGCCCCAATGAGAAAATGACAAGTGAGTAAAATCTTGAGGTGAGGGATTTAGTCTTATGGATATTCAGATAGAGTGCAATGTTTCTAAAGCTCCTGCAGCCTTCACTCAGAGCAAAGAGACCAGATGGCTGGAGAGGAGGGTGTTGGGGAGAATAGTAGGTGGAAAAGTCAGAGAGGTTCAGGGCAAGACTGGGTAGAACTTTGTGTGCCATTGGCTTTTTACTCAGTGAAATAGGAGCTGTTAATTATTTTGAAAAAGGAGGATGTGGACTAATTTCCATTTTAAGAAAATGATTCTGGCTGCACTAGAGTAAATAGAATTCAAGCATAGAGGAATGGAAGCAGGAAATCAAGATGTTATTGTAATAATCCAAACGAGAGTGGAGAAGTCTGAGACCATAGTGAATGCAATGAGAAGTCAGATTCTGAATACGTTTTGGATATAGAGATGGTTAGGATATGGGAAAAGATTGGAATTAAGGATAAATCCACAGGTTATAGCCCAAGAGACTACAGCAGGATAGAGATGTTATTAATTGAGATGTGGATGACTTTGGACAGATCAGGTTTTTGTGGGCAAACATCAAGAAAGCTAACACATGGAAACTTCCATTCTATCAAGTCAGTGTTAAATGCCTTGCACAGGACCAATTGACAGGTATATAAGAGTGAACAAAACATAGTTCCAGCCCCCTTGAGAATTAACAGCCAAGTGGGCCAATTAATAAACAGATTGGGCACTCTCCATGTAAAAGGAAATTGTCTATGAGGGGCTAATGCCTATCTTCTCTAACATCACCAAATCTTGGACTATGAAAGCATAAAGGGTAAAAATGTGAGTTAAGTTTCAAACAAACTAGATCTCTTGACCCGATCGGCAGCATACTTATGAAACTAATGGAATTCATTACTAATATTACACAATAAAAAAGTATAACATGAAATTAACATACTAAATTTCCCCAAGTGCTTTATAGCCTTTATTTTATATATTCAAGTATTACTGCAAACTAACAATATCATTTCCCAAGGTAGGCTGCACACTGAGCTGACATTGACCTCATCTTTGCGATTCGGCAGGAGGGACTCCACTCTCACAACATCACGGTGGCATATTGGCGACAGGTTAGACTCAGCTACCTCGGGTGTTCCCAGATCTGTGCAAAAGCAGTGAGAGATGCACTGAAGACAGAATTCAAAGCAAATGCCGAGAAGACTTCTGGCAGCAACATAACAGTTGTAAAAGTCAAAAAGGAATAATCTGCCCTGATTTAGCTTGAATACTACATTTTCAGAGTGAAGATGTGTGGGCACATGTTATGGCAGATTGAAAACGATCTCACTTCATGGGGGAAAAAAATACCTGTCTTTTTCATAGATTGACATTGCCAATAATTTGAAGTAAGTCTCAAAAAATATATCATTTCCCATATGTTTAAATAAATGTATGATACAAGAAAACATAATAAATGAAATTAAGACTTTGAGAAAATATTCCTCTCTTTGATGTTGATCAAGCTTTGCAGCCATATCTGTTTTCTGAAAACCTTAGACTGAATGAACTATGGGTTTGACAACAACTACTATTTTCTAAAACGTAACATTTTTTTATATTATGGAAGAAATCCAAGATTATAATACATATTTTGGAATGTAAGAAAAACACAAAAGAACTCCAAAACGGGAAAAATCATGTTTAATCTCTTCTTTCAGAGTTAACCTCTGCTAATATTTTGGTGTTTGTCCTAAGGTAACATGTGTAAAAATGCATATTTTCAAGTAAATATAAGCACACATACACACTTATGTTAACAATTATCAATTTCCCTCAGAAATGATTTGGAATAAAAGAAAGATGTATGTTATATACACTACTATGTATAAAATAGATAACTAATGAGAATCTACTGTATAGCACAGGGAACTCTACTCAATGCTCTGTGGTGACCTAAATGGAAAGGAAATCTAAGAAAGAGTGTATATATGTATACGTATAACTGATTCACTTTGCTACATAGAAGAAACTAACACAACATTGTAAAGCAACCATACTCCAATAAAAATCAATCAAAAAAAAGAAAGATATATGCGTTAGATCACATACTGATTTAAAAAGGTGATTGTTAAGGTGAAAAGAAAATAGACAAATGTTATTTTCAAAAACACATTTTAAGGAAGAGTATATCTCTAAAATTTAAAAAATATATAATAGTCAAAATAATATTCAATCAAGTGATATTCACTAGATGAATATTTTATTTTCTTACAAAATTTATGCATCAAGTGAAAGAAAATTCAGTGCTCTCTCTCTCTATCTTATTAGCATTGACTTTTTAGATAAGATCTTAAAATGTATACTTTACTTTGATAATGTCATTTCTCCTAATTAAAATGCTATGGTTAATGTGTGTGTGTGTGTGCACATATGTGTATCCACTTGTTAAGTACTTCTTTCAGTCACTGGTATAATGCTAAGTGAAGAATGACGCAAAATGATATTCATAATGGCAAACATTATACAGAGCTTATGTGCCTAGCTCTCTTCTATATGCTTTCCTATTTATCAACTAATGTGAACCTCACAGCACATCAGTGAGCCAAATACGATTGCTACCACCACTTTACTAATGAGGAGAAATGAGTCACAAAGAGATGGAGTGTTTTAGCATAACTTACCCTATAGTCACACAGATAGGAAGTAGCACTAGTTTTCACACCCTGGCTATTGGGCTTTAGAATTTGTGTCCTTAACAGCTATACTCTGCTGCTTCATATAGCTTCAGCCCATCAATTTCTGTTTTATTACATGAATAGGTATTTTTTAATTATATTGGATAAGTATATATATAATTGCAAATAATCACCATTACTCTCAACTTAGCCTAATTTTTAGTCTAAATGTTTTCTGGGAGCATTTTCTCAGGCAACTTATATTTACCAATTTCATTTTACAATTATTCATCAAATTCACATTTCTATTTTTTTTCATAACGTCCCAGAAGCTTTTCTCAGATTTTAGCACCTCCTGTTATTTTCCAGTATTATCTAATCATGTTTTTCCCCCTCAGGCTTGTAAAATAAGTTATTTGTAATTCAGCTTTTCTAGTAGTAATTAACAAATAACTGTATTAGCTGATCTGGTTCTACTGTGTTTCTTAAAAGACTGCTATGTGCTTAACACTATACTTGATATTGAAATAAATCAAAGTCATGTATCTTCCCCTGGTAAAATTTACAGTTTAGTTGAAAAATAGATAGTTTACCTTCACAAACAAAAACTGTCTGTCTAAACCAGTGTTTCTCAGCTTCTTTTCATGAAACACATAGTGATTTCACCAGGCTGGACATTCCAATGAGTAAATATTGTGGACGATACACAATTCCTAATTCACTAACTAAAACTTTCATATTCTTTAAGTTTATATGTATGTGTGTGTGTGTGTGTGTGTGTGTATATATATATATATATATATATATATATATATATATATATACATAAATGTATAAAATAAAGTTCTCCACATATTAGTGAATGAGAGCATTATGAGTACAAAAATAAATTTGAATATCCCCAACTAACTTTTTTCTTCTTAAAGTATATCATTTTTAAGCTTTTCTGATTTTTGTTATTAGTAAGAAGTTACTTGCAACTATTGACATCTTGGTTTAGAATAATATTTTTCATCTCATATAGTCTTTGAGGACCCATATAGTGGTGAAAGTCTTTATTGAGAAGATGGGTTTTGAAGGATGTGTATCATGGTTATTCAACTTTTAAATGACATTATATTTTTATGTTACTATGGACTTTTACTTAAATGAATCATTCTCCTTGAATTCTGTTGTTTGCCTCAGGAACATTAAAACAACTTGTATTCAGTTTCACCAAGATCCTATACTGAATTTGTTATATAGTTCTGTATTCAAGATTGTACTATGTTGAATTGAATTAGTGTTTTCAATGTTTTTATCAACATAGCCTAGAAACAGCTTTAACTCTTCTGATGAGGACAAATACCTCACTGAAAAATATACCGGTGTTTATTTTTGCCACATACAAATAGCCAAATATATCTCCCGCTCTCTGTTCCCTGTATCTTATCATCTCCAAAGAGTCTTACTTTCTATTGACAGGCAATTATTAACACCAGAAAACAATTTTAAGATAGTTTTCACTAAGAAGCACTCAACTATTTTTTAATAATCTCAACAGTTAAAAAATTTGTGTATCCTAATTAGCACAATGCTAAATAACACATTTATTTCTTATTATAGAGCAAGCATTTGAAAATTACAATTTCCACAAAACCACCTTTTCTAATAAAATAAAATAGTTTACTGTAATATTTTAATATTTCAGCAAATAGTAAGAACATCTAAAGATTTTTTGTCTATACCAAATTTTTCTTTAAGCATACTTAGCAGTTTATGTCCAAAGGCAAACCTAAAAATCCAACCAGATAAGGTCTACAGGCTCTTCTTTCTGCAATGATTTAAAATCTGATTATGAAATATTTTATTGGCAGTTACATAAGTGACTAAGGCAGTGTTTCTCAGCTATTTTGTGTTAATGGAACATTTTCTAATTGTAGAATTTTCAGTGGATTTCTTGAAGGAGCTAAAATATTTAAAGACTACTACAGAAGGCAACACTGATTATCATGCAGTACAATCACCACAATCACTGTACAGTAACTGGTGCTGTGTTGTACAGAGCACTTCCCCAGCATGGACTTCAGCTCATGTCCTTGTTTGAACTATCCCTGACCTGCCTGCTCTTTTATGTCCTCAGCGCAGCCATTGAATTTTGGTCTTTCTTCCTACAGGGGTTCCATGTTACATAACCCTCTTACTTCTCATCCCCAATCAGTTATACCCTTCTGATGGCTGACTTATACCCATAGTATCTTTTTACTTTCAGTTGTAGTATAAGTGCATTTTAAACGTTGATCAATTTTGACAACATATTCATTAAATATTGTGGCTTTTGAACTAAGATATAACCTAAGGAATACACTGCTTTCTTAAACAGAGCTTTGTGGACAGTTACAGTTCACTCTATAAACATATCCAAAGTCTAAATGTAATTGGAATCATAGATTCCATAGTCACTCATAGATCTATTTTCTGATACCCTAATCAACTTTATTTTTTACCCAGTTTAAGTTTTTCAGTGTTGAAACCTAATGACCAGATGACAGATTATTTCATGGCTAATACTTCCATAAATTTGTAAATTTGTGGTATAAAGATTTGGATTCTAATTTACTAGAAAATAAGCCTTTGATCTTGGTGCTATGCTGGGCAGGGCTCCAGCCTTAAAATTTATGTAAGCCTCTATAAATGATTTGAGGATAATAAAACACCGTTTCAAATTTTCATGAGAGTCATAGGAAACCAACAAGAACAAAAGGCTTCTGTAATTCTTAATCATCCCCCTTATAAGATTATATCCAAAATCAATATTGTATTTTCATTATTAATGCAGAATATATATTTTAAAAATAATGAAGTAGTGCAGTTTTATTCCTCAGTAGTCCCCGTCTCTTTACTTCATGTTTTTATTGGCAGCGGGTAACGTAATAATTTCAATTATATCTGGGGCAGTTAGAAATTATACCACAATTTTAGGGTAATGTTTTTTAATTCACCTCAATAAATAGTTTTTAAGTGTCTCTCACATAAAATCTAGGTATAAAATATTACATAGAATAAAATGGTGAAAAAAAAACCTCTCTTCTCTAGGACCTAACAGTATTATGTGGGCTTTAGGCCTAAATGATAAAGCAAAGTTCGAATGCATGCTATTTATATTTATAGCTATATTTCACATGATTGATTTAAAAATAAACTTCTTATATGTCAGTCATGATTATATGAGGATAATATCAATTGCGATTGTATCAGCAATGACTTATGAAGGTAAATCTCTCATATTACCAGAAGATAATATTAAGTCTTCCTGAGAGGAGCAGGGATACCTTCCTGAAGGTGGAATAATTTATGGTAGACATGGAAAAAGGATTTCCAATTATAGAAGCAAGAACAAAAGGAGTAGAAGTGGGAAACTATAGGGCATCTTATAAAATAAGTAGCTCACTTTCACTAGAGATGATAATACATGCAATGCAGAAAAAGAAACTTTATCATTATGTTAAAGAAGTATTATTCCCATTCTTGAATTTAAATTTGGAAACAAAAATTGGTATTTAATTCCACAAACAATGGAAATCTGATTAGGTTTAAAAAAGAGCATGGTAGTGTTACAGTTGTGGTTAGAAACATAATTAGCCCAGTAATAATAAATATGCACTTCTAGAGTAAGGAGTTATAGCTGTCCAGATCTGCCAAGAGATTATTTTAATGATCCAGAAGAGAATTAATGAAGGCTTGAACTAGTCTGGTGTCAGTAAGATTGGAAAGAAAGGAATGGCTTTTTGTACAAATGGAAGAGATAGAATCTAAAGACAAGTAACTAAATGCTGTGAAGATTTAAAGATAACCCTGAGGCACTTGTAATGTGTAGCTGAGAGAATTCTGCTAATATTATAGAACTGAGGAAGTCGGGACCAAGAGCAGGTTGTGGGAAGAAGATGGGATGAATTTATTTAAAGGGCTGACAAGGTATCCAGGTAGAGTTAACGGACAAAACTTTTGGAAATGCAGATCTGAAGCTCTAGAGAGAGATGGCTAGCAGTTAGATTCACAGTTAGATTCAGGAGTCATCTCAACAATGGTCCTGTTTAATCTATACCAACCTACTTACTTCCAAGCCTTGATTCAGTATTTCATAAAAATTTTTCAGTCAAACATTTATTACAGAGTTGTCCACACATTTTCCTCGTAAGATTTTTTTTTTTTTTGAGGTATGTGGGCCTCCCGCCTCCGTGGCCCCTCCCGCCGCGGAGCACAGGCTCCGGACGCGCAGGCTCAGCGGCCACGGCCCACAGGCCCAGCCTCTCCGTGGCACGTGGGATCCTCCCGGACCGGGGCACGAACCCGGCCCCCCCCCCCGCATCGGCAGGCAGACTCCCAACCACTGCGCCACCAGGGAAGCCCTCCTCGTAGGATTTTTAACTGCTATTTAAAATGGAAATTACATAATCTCTCTTAGTTCTGTGAATATTGTAATATCTTTGTTTGTGATCTTAAAATAGAGAAAATACGACCCCTTTCTTGAGTCACTGGGAGTTTGGGGAATTATGTGATTCTTAGGAACATGTTCTGTGCTCCTGTCCTCAGCCCCTAGCAGAGGTAGTTGGTTCTGAGTAGGCTATTTAATGTATTTCCTACTTTATCAAATGTAAGCGGTAACCTCTACCTTGCTTACTTGATGAATATGCATTATTATAAATGAGACAAGATGAGAGCATTACACAAATGTAAGGGGTGATTATTATGTTCTCCCTCCACCTCTATCTTGCATCCCCACATGAAAAATTCGGCCAACTGGATGGCGGTGACATTATATGTCCACTACCAAGCCTCACACAGGCTATGCTCAGGGTTCAGTAGATTAGGACATAGACATGATGGGTAGGTAGGAGGCATGATATTATTGGGCTTGTGGGCTTGGGCTGTGAGACTGGGCAAAGGAACAGTCACATGCACCTCAGTTTACTCCTCGATAAAACTGAGATGATGATAGAACCTCTTCATTAGGTGTTGCAACTTCTAAGGGCTCAGAAATATTACCTAGAGACTATTATTGTAATAGGTTCAAGTTTGCAGTCTCAAAGTTGGATTTGCAAAAATGTAGTAGTTATTTCCTTAAAAAATTAAAGTTAACATAGCTCTGCAGCCTTTAAGCCAGGTATTGGCAAATTTCCTATCAGTTCAAGGTAACAGTCACATCTGGTTTTAAAATGAATTCAATTCAGATTTTTGACTCAGTTAAAGTTTTTACACCTGTTGCTTTTGCAGTTCCTCATCTCTGATGCTCAATTATAGTCCAGGAATCGGGTCAGGGGTGTCTGGTCCACATGCCCACCTGTTGTCCTCTTTTCTTGCTGTTCTCCACTGTTGTATAACATGTTAAACTCATACCCATCCTTGTGCACTGGCATCTGCTGCTGACACCCATGATCCTTGTGGCCTCCAGTTAATAAGTTCACATAGTGTGTCTTCATTATACTCACCTTTATTTCTGGTTAAGTTATGCAACAGTAACAAATAATACCCAAGTCACAATAACTTATAACAGCAAAGATTTATTTCTTCTTTGGGCTGCATATTCATTGAAGGTCATAGCAGTTCCACTCAATGTCAGTCTTTATTACAGGATAGTTTGAAGGAGTGGCTCCTATCAAGGACTTGGTTGATCTTGTAGTAGAGAGATGGTGGAGCCATGTAATGGATCATAAAGATTCTGCCAGAAAGTGCTCATATTACTTCCATTTACATCTCATTGACAGCGGAAGTCACAGGGCCAAGTCTGATTTCAATGGTTGCAGAACTACAATGTCCTACCAAGGAGGAACAGTAAGTATTTTTAAATAATGGAATCTATCCCAACACACAAGGCTTCTTTGGGGCCCCCAGGTCACTCTCTGGCATATCCATTTCCCTCTCAGGCAGCCACATGCACTTTTCACAGGTATCTCTATACCAAGGAGAGGTGAGCAGAACACTAAGTCTGCCCTCAATTACATCAGTCTGGATACACCAGAGTGCAGACTTCCAGCTCTGGGAGGAGACACACAGCAACCTAATGTCAGATACACAAATACTCTTAAAGCTCAGTTTCTAATACAGTTCTGAACATAGTAAATACTCTGACAGACCTCCTCCTGATATTTGCAAGCCCTGAGGCAAGAATACACATGGAGGCTCCCATATCATATGTTTAAATATTTAAAAGTTATGACATGTTATGAAACTATTGTATAAAATATGCTCTAGCATTCCACCTTGACAAACAAATCTTTATTAAAACTGGAAAGGCTAGTTCCTCATCAGAACATGACAGAGTAGAATGAACCTGCCCAATCCCAGTATCCAGGCCCACTTTGATGGGCTTTTTCTTTTCACCTCCAGCTGTCTGTCACACTCAAAGAGATCTTACACCCATACATCAGGATATTCCAGCCAGCCGTTCCATGTTTATCTACATCCTCAATATCTAGGGTGGAATTCACCAGCAATCACTTGTTCTGCCTTTAGGAAGACAGACTTTGGAAGACTCACACAGGCCTTGGAAACAATCTCAGTGACATTTGGGCTGGAAATTTAGGGACCCCAGAATGTGTAGAATAATCTAGAAAGGAGTACATGGGTTATGGATGAGAACATACCTTTGGAACCTAGGGCCCCTCACCTATGGGGAGGAACATAGCCAGATGAGGGCCAAAGTGGGGCCCTTTAAATACATGGCATGGGATGGGGTACCCTCTCTATCCCTCTCTCATGATGCTAAGTCAAAATAAACTTTAGAATGTATAAGCATAAATTACATCTATAACAAAGTGCATTTTCACATATTTATGTATGTCAGTAATAGAATCTAATCATTAAAAAGATTCTAACAGATCATGTTTTAAGGCTATCTGCTCTTCTTATTTTTGTTAAGCTGCAGGCGCTGATTCCAGTATAATCAGCCTCACCTAATTTCTGAGCAAACCTGATCCAGTCAAGGATCATTTAAACAACCCTGCCCATTTTACAAAATACCTATTTCTTTTGGGAAAGAATTCCCTAAAATTTTCTTGTAAGTAATTGTCTTCTTTAATATTTTTAAAAGACAGCATTATTTCCAAAATGTGTATTCTTTTAAGACCTCTATATCTACTATGTAAAGTAATAGGTATTTGTCTTTGCAATAACACAGATTTTGACTTTTGTCCAAGAACATGATACTAATTTATCAGCAGGATGTCTATGTCAGTGTTATGGATCACTAGAAACTTGTCTGCCTTCCTTGGCATGATCCCTTTTCTGTGAGAAAGGAGATGCCTTTCGTACACAGTTGGCCAAAATTCAAGGGCCACGCTGATGGCCAGACAAATAGGTTTTGCTGTAGGTGAACTTAAATGAGACTCCAACTGTGGCCTCACTAATACCCAAGCTTCAAGTTTTCTGCTTCCAACATGATCACTACACACAACTGGCTTAAATGAACCAGTGGCATTTATGATGAGGTTGGTAAGTCTTTCTTAGAAAAACACAGAGTGAAAACTCTTCACAAATGTGAGTTATAATTCTGCGTGCATATAAGAATACCTTTTTTTCAGCTTGTCACTCTCTACAAAGGCAGTGTTTTTAAAAATTGCCAATTTGTTTTATTGTATGTGTATTTAATTTTCTTTGATTCTCAAATGGGGAAAACATGCAACAGAAAGTCCTACATGTAACCAAGCTGTAACAAGAAAGACAATTACTTTTCCCTAATGAAATGTTCTATTTCCTTAGTTTGCTGTTTCATTAATTTCTCAACTCATTTTATGCTGAGCTAGATTTCAGTAGTTTTCCCTGAACACAACTTGAACAAAAGATGTTTAGATTAATTCAAAAAAATTATTGTGTATCTATGGTGTGAGAGGCACTTTCCTATGAGCTGGGTAATGGTAAAAGACAATCCAGATTTGTACCATCACAGAACTTTTATTTTAGACCTAGAGTGAGGACAGATTAAAAGAGGCAAAAAAAATAAACAAATAAGAATTAAAATAGTGATAATTATGACCAAAAATATAGAAATGTTTCTGTGACAGAGAATGATTAGGGGGAATTTAACCTGTAGAGAGCTCTTCCTGAAGAGATAAGATTTGAACTGAGAACTTCTTTATGAGAAAGACGAAATAATGACTGTGAACATTTGGAGGAAAACTCAGCTACAAGTAACCATCAAGGACAACAGTCCATAAAAAGGACCAGTTTGGTGTGTTCCAGGATTGGAAAGGAAGTCATTGTAATGGGAGCTTAATGAACAAAGGAAAGAGTAATAGAAACTGAGGAAGGCCCAATATCCAGGGGTCAAATTAATTTCAGTATCCTAGAGTATTGTAAGGTAAATTCTATTTTATTTTTAGTAGGGAGTCACTGGAAGGTTTTCAGCTAAAAAGTTATGTGATATAACATATAATTTTAGGAGATTACTTTGGTTGCTGATTGTAGAAGGTGTCAATATTTTGGGTCAGGGTATGAAGTAGTGGATGATAGGGTAGAAAAGAGTGAAAGCAGGGAATCAATTAAGAGACCATAATAGTTTGCAGCCTGGATCCCTGACTTTAGACATTTCCATATAGAAAAAATATGACATCATCTAAACTCTTTGACCACTCACTCTTCTTCTTGGCCTTTCACAATTTGTATCCCCCTTATTTCTTTGTCTCTCTTCCCCTTTATCTAAGATATGAAGTCACTTATACTTCCTGCAAACATTCAGAGCTCCACTTCTGACCCCCTATGTAGAGGAATGTGCAGAATTCTCCTCTGGTGAAGATACTATGGCATGTAGTCATTGCACTTAGAGTTACCAGACCCTGATATCCAGATGAATGATAGCAGTATTTATAGAAGCTAGTCATTATTTTTCAGAAGTTGCTAAATAGTCATAAGCATATCTATGATCCCATAATTTTAGATAATAGGCAGATGTATTTTGTTTTTGCCTCTTTCTGGCTTAGTTATTATAAGTTCTTAAACTGTAAGTGATGAGAAAAACAACTTCATGAACGTGGAAATTCTTTCAAGCTATGAAAAAGCAAAAAATCTATTTTTTCCCCAAGTTATTGGATGTTGATAGCTGAGCAACATTAAGAGGATTAGAAACATGCATGGCCTTCTATTTAGTTTTCTGTCCTTATCATACATGTCTAGTCTAATTTCTGGAACATCACTTTTGTTGTCAGTTATTAATCTTTCTGAGGTGGAACACTTGGTGGTTTTGGTTCAGTCAATAACTTCTCTGGTATTAAAATGCTCTCTAAATGCAGTGACTCATGTGTGTTCTTTAAGTTCATTTCTGGCTTGGTGTCTCAGCCTCCCCCTTTGGAGGAGCCATGGTGGGGGCCAAATCCATAGAATTGTTTATGAAAAGAGTTTCTGGATTTAGTGGATAGAGGGAAGTATTTCCCATTGCTGGGAGGTGTTGAGTGATTTCCACAATTCCTTTTTTCCAAAATCTCATTATTGTGATTTCTGTGCTTTCAAAGGATGGGTGTTCACAACAGAAATGAGGTTGTGGTTTAGACTGAAAAGAGCCATAAATAGGAAAAATATTACCATGTTTTCCAACAGATGCTCTCTCTGGCTCAAAGCTTGAGTCTATCAAATTATTGAAAGGAACATTTGTAACATCTTGCCTCAGTGAGGGATAGAAAAAAAAAAAACAACTCAGGTATCTTTATGAAATATTCCATGTATTTAGAATTAACTACTACATTTGGGTGAGCCAAACATTTAAAAGATGTGTTGCTAAAATTTAAAAGATGTGCTGCGATTTGCTTGGGCAGCTGTCATAGTAGTCTTCTTCTTATCTTAAGACAGCTACCTTATTCTTAAGACTGAGCATTCACTTTATCTTCTTTAGGAAGCATTCACTTTATCTTCTTTAGGAGGTACAATCTTTGTTTTAAATTTAGCCACAGGTGATTCAGTTCATGTCAGTTCATGTAAACTTTGCACATTTAATGTTTAGCAGCCCACATCATCTTTGTTGCTACATGTTTCTTGACCAAATTTTAGGTATAGAAGAAAGTGATTTATTATTTCTATGGCTGAATATGTAGAATTCAATGCAAATATTATAATGGAATAATTTTGGACTATTTCCTGTATTAATGAAGTCATTTTCCATATTCTAAGCCAATTAATGCAGAAAATCCTAGACGCTGACTCTGGACTTGGGATCAATTTGCCTCTAGCAACCATTACTTCTACTTCAGTCCATGTCTTACCACAGAGGACCTTAAAGCAAGAAAATCAGTATCTGTAACTTACCAAATTCAAGTTCTTTTGAAACAATGATCCAGGATAGCTAGGATTGTGCAGTGGTAACAAAAAACTCTAAAATCTCAGTGTCTCCAAGCAAGAAAAGTTTCATTCTTGCTCATGCTGAACGGCCACTGAAAGCAGGCAAGGGGTATCCTGCTCATTAATCATTATGGGATCAGACCGAATGAGAAGCCACCATTTCCCGCACTGCCAGTTCCTGAGCTAACGGGAAAAGAGCTCGCAAGGGGCAGTTAAAGTGTTCTAGCTCAGAAATGACACACTCACAACTTAGTTGTCAGAAGGAATCACATGGCCCTAAAGGGCAGGGAGGGAGGGTTTGTGCCAGTTGCAGGAAATACAATTCTACAAGTCTCCTAAAGGAAGAGGAATCAGAAATGTTTTGAAAAACATCAGAATGGTTTCCATCGCTTCACAACTGGCCTTCCTTAAGGTTTTTTATGGACTGCTCCATTGAGCTTCAGATATCTCGTTTCTTCTAGCAACTCAGCCTGAGGAATCAGTCCTTGAGGGAAGGTTAGAAGACAAAAGGCCGCTGGGCTGAGGAAGGAGAGGGAAAGCAACACATTGCATTTCTGCCTTTGACTCTGATTAGTTAGAAAACAAGCTGGTGCTGGTATTAGTCTCCTTGCAGACACTTGCACGACAGCAACTCCATGAACTGACTTGCCCCAGCATATATCCTAATTCCAGTAGAGTCCAAGCATTTAGTTTTGCCATTTCTCTAAGATTTCCTGTGGCAGAACTGCATTTATCTGGCACTTTCCTGGTATCCTTGGACCTCTGTTTCTTCACGAAATACTTCCACACCAGAAATCCAAAATTATTCATAATCATTCATTTAGAAGGTGGAGCAGATTGAAAAAAAATTTCTGAGTTGTGCCTTGGCTTTGCTCAAGGGAATCCAATTGGCCCACTCCCAAGCATTCTGTTAGCTTCCTCAGATTTCACCAAAAAATATTAACCATAATCTCAGCTTCACTGTCTATTAAGCAGATATGTCTACCTTCAACTGGTAATGGTGAGTTGGGCACGGCAGGCACTCACCAGGAATATAGACTTGAGCTCACTGCTTCTTAAAGTTATAAAGCACCCAGCTAAGCCTTTTTTCTTCTGACTTCCCTTCTTTACCAGCTTTTCTGAGATGTGAAATTTACATACAATAAATGTACATATTGAAAATGTACAATTTGATGTAACATGACTTACATAAACACCGGTGAAACCATGAGTGCAATCACAGAATGAATGTACCCATCATCCCCAAAAGTTTCCTGGTGCCCCTTTTTCATCCCTCCCTCTGGCTCTCCCCTCTCCTATCCTCAGACAATGAATGATTTCTGTCACTATAGATTTGTTCACATTGTCTAGAATTTTACATAAAGAGAAACAAAAGTATGTACATTTTTTTGTCTGACTTCTTTCACTAAGCATACTTATTTTGAGATTTATCCATGTTATTGTGTGTATCAGTGGTTGATTCCTTTTTATTGCTGAATAGTATTCCATTAATTGAATACATCACATATGTACACATATATATACATATACACGTATGCAATCACCTGTTGATGAACACGTGAATTGTTTCCAGTTTTGAATATTACTAATAAATCTTCTATGGATTTTGTGTACAAGTCTTTGTATGAACACATTTTCATTGATTTTGTATAAATACCTACAATTGGAATGACTAGATCATATGGTGGGTATATATTTACTCTTTAAGAAACTGCAAAACTGTTTTCCAAAGTGGTTTTACTATATCATATTCTCAAAAACACTGTATGGGAGTTCTAGTTTCTATACTTTCTCACTAAACACTTGACATTGTCAGATTACATTTTAATATGTGTTTTCTGATATTTCCATGTTGATTTTGTTTCCATTTACTTAATGACTAATGATGTTGAATATCTGGTCATATGCCTATTTGCTATCTATATATTATTTTTGGCGAAGTATCTGTCCATGTCTTTTGCCTTTTTTGTTTGTTTGTTTCGGTATGCGGGCCTCTCACTGTTGTGGCCTCTCCCGCTGTGGAGCACAGGCTCCGGATGCGCAGGCTCAGCGGCCATGGCTCATGAGCCCAGCCGCTCCGCGGCATGTGGGATCCTCCCAGACCGGGGCACGAACCCATGTCCCCTGCATCGGCAGACGGACTCTCAACCACTGTGCCACCAGGGAAGCCCTGGCTATGAATTCTGACAGGAATACCTGAATATGATGAATTCTTTATGTCAAATATTACTTTTCTTAAAAAAACATCTTTATTGAGGTATAATTGACAAGCAATAAACTGTTCATATTTAAAGTATACAATTTGATAAGATTTGACCTATGTATACACCGTTACCACAATCGAGATAAACATATCTGTAACTTTCCCAAAAGAATCCTGGAGCCTTTTGTCATGCTTTATTCTAACCTTCCTTTCCCATCCCCAGACAACAAGTGATATGCTTTCTGTCACTGTAAATTAGTTTGTATTTTCTAGAATTGTATATAAATGGAATCATACAGTATGCATTATTTTTGCCTGGCTTCTTTCACTTGGCATAATCATTTTGAGATTCATCCACGCTGCAGCATGTATCAATATTTATTCCTTTTTTATTTTTAAGGAGTATTCTATTGCATGGTATACCACAGTTGTTGGCCCTGTTGATGGGACATTTGGGTTGTTTCTATTTTTTGACTATTACAAATAAAGCTGCTGTGAACATTCATGCACATGTCTTTGTGTGGACATATGCTTTTATTTCACTTGAGAAGATACTTTGGCAAAAAATAACTGAATCATATGGTAGGTGTACTTTTTAATAAATTCCCCAATATTTTTCGAAAGTGATTGTGCCATTTTACATTCACTAGCATTGGATGAGATGTCCAGTTTGTTCATTTCCTCACCAGAACTTAGTAGGGTCAGACTTTTTAATTTTATCCATTCTAAACGGTGTGTAGTGATATCTTATTGTGGTTTCAGTTTACAATTCACTAGTGACTAATAATGTTGAGAGTTTTTAATGCGCTTGTCATCTGTATATCATGAGCTCTTAACAAATCACTCAAAATATGCTCATTAGCAAAATTTCAATGCTACTTTCATAATGAAAATCTATGGTTCTGTGTCACAATACCCTATCTTTTGGGGGGATGGGTGGGTTAAGATGTCTGTATTTTCTGTTTCAAACCATCAGTACTTGCCTCTCTACTGAATAGTTGAAGAGCTGGAACACCCTTCTGTTTGATTCCTTCAAAAGTATAGTTATTCAAACATAGAAAGCCTTGAACATTTCCCTCAAAGTATTTTGTATGGTGGTTACATCTTGTTGCTGTTTGTTTACCTTGGTGCTTAGAGATTACTGATTGGAAGCAGGCTATGTTTCTCAGACACACAGAAGTAATAACAACATTTCACATGTACTTTGTTGGCTTTCTTTCTCAAACAGTGTGGTGTTTGTTGTTGTTCTTTTTTTTTAGTCAGGGATTTTTAACTTCCACAGAGATTAAATTTCATGCTAGGTGCAAAGAAATGATTCTAGAAATAAAATATCTAATTAATGTTATATGTACTTTGGGATACAAATAATAGCATCTTAAATATGAACTGCCCGCTTCCTTTCTCTCCCTTGCACACAGCTCAACTACAATCCCAGTCACCCCTTGGAGTTAGGCGTGGTCATGTCTGATCAACTGAATAGGAAGAAACATAACATGTGCCACTTCTAGATATGGCTCATAAAAACCCATCCCATGAGATCCTCAGCATTCTTTCACCTTCTGGAAGATCTTGTGACAAATATTGAAGATGGTAGCTCAACAAGATGGAATATTGGGTACTGGAATCACCATTTGGAGGAGAGCCACATATGCACCAGGAACACTATTGGTAGATTAGGCAAATAATGTCCATTGTTTTAAGACACTGAAATTTGGGAATGTGCCTGTTACAGCAACTAGCATTGCTCTTAATAATACAGACATCATTAGGGTCAGAAAGATATGCCAATAATATTTCTACATTTTTCTACTGATGTTCTTCCTCCTTGTCTGGACTTCAGCTTCTAGCCCTTGATGGAATACTGAAGCCCGCTGAGACAACAGTGCTTGGAGTTTAATTGAAAGGCATGACTACTTTCCAATAGTCCTTTTAATTAAGATGTTAAAAGGAAACTTTATTAAACTGTGATTAAATATATAAAATTAAGATGTAATGCATTTTAAATATATTAGTTCAAATTATAAAATATTAAATTAAGATTTAATATATTAAATTAAACACAGATTAAACTAGATTGAAAAAATACTTTTAAAAATCTCAAATACACCAGAGGAATTATTAACCATTTTATTTAAAACTAAAATTCTATCAAGTTCCAGAGCAATAAAATGAGACTACTGAAGGGAACCTAGCACATTGGGTATACAGCAGTTGTTCCACTAGGTAAATGAGATTATTAAAGGACCGAAGTGGAAATTTTGTTCTGGTTTAAACAGTGTGAGAATAAGAGCAATATGTAGCAACATGTTGAATCCACCAGATCCTAGGAGATCCCAGTGGCAGTGCCAACACTGATGGTAAGCACATGGCTCATCTATTTAGAGCTGTTATCTTTTCCCACGCCCAAAATAAAAGCTTCTTGAAAGTGATTTTGTTGTTTGCACTTATATATTTTCATGAGACAGTCTGGCTCTCTACAGATATTGACCCTTGGGTCTAGTGAGAGACTTTTCACAGGGAAAAAAAAATAGAAAGAACAAAATATCTTCAACCAAAAAAGTGTCAACTGAAAAAAAAAAAAAGAAGAAATGACTTAAGATCCCATTTTTCATGTTTAATCCTGAAGATAAATGAATGCAAACGTATCTTTGCATTGAACTTAATAAGTGCCAGTACAAAACCCTTCAAATAAATGTTGCCTCATACAATTTTTATAATGGTCCTCTAAGAAGAGTGCTATTTTTCCAATTATACAGATGTGGAAATTACTTACCAGGGATGATAAGACATTTTCCAGGGATGAAACAGCTAGAAAGCAATGTAACCAGACTCAAGATTTTATCTGTCATACTCCAAATCCCATGCTCTTTCTATTACTGCAACTCTGTGTGTGTGTGTGTGTCTATGCTGGATGACAACAGTGATCTCTATTTACGGCTAAATTATTGTACATCTATGAAGCAAATCAGTCAGTTTCCCAGATGACAAGTCACTATGCATAATCATAAGGAATTAAGTGAAAGTACAGATGATAATAATAATAAATAATTATAGCAGCTACTATTAATTAAGCACTTAATGATGTGAGACACAATGATAAATACTTTGCTTGCAATAGCTCGTTTGATTATCTGAACAACTTGTGAAATAAGCACTATCACTCCCTCCATTTTATAGGTCAGAAGCCTGAGGCTTAGCTTAAGAAACATCCCCAAGGCCACAGAGGTTTTAAGTCACAAGGCTGGATTCAAACTCAGAGTTGCCTGAACCTCCCTCCACCCAGTAAAGCAATCTCCATCGACTCTCCATTGGGATATTTAGAGGGACTGAGTTGAGAGGACTATGGACCACCTTGGTTTCTACTCTAAGCCACCTCAGGTGGCTCTTTCCCAAGTCTTAGAACCTATAAGCAACAATAGGCTGATGCCCATTGGGGGTCATTACAAGGCTGACATGAAGTTTTTGTCTTAATATCGAAATAAGCAATGAAAACATTTCTGGGTGACGTTACAAGTACAAGACAGGTGAATTAAGTCTGTTTTTATTTAATATCTTTTTTTTTGGGGCAGTGCCTCGTGACTTGTGGGTCTCAGTTCCCCAACCAGGGATCGAACCTGGGCCCAAGTCAGTGAAAGTGCCGAGTCCTAACCACTGGACCTCCAGGGAACCACAATTTAATATCTCTACTTACTTCCTTTCACTCTTCAACCCATTGTAATCTGACTTCAGTCTTTTCCACTCCACCAAAGCTTACCAATGACAACTAATTATTAAATTCCAGTGGCCTCGTTTTAGATCTCATTGCTTTTGGCTATATTGAACAAGTCAACCACCCTATACTCCTCAATATTCTTTCTTGACTTGACTTCTAAAACATTCCTTTTTCTGGTTTCCTTCCTACCTCTCAAATTGTTCCATTTAACTTTTTTCATCTTTTTCATTTCCATCTCAACCTGGCTGCTAAATTTCAATTCTTCTGCATTTGGTTATCGCCCTGTGCTGTTCCACCTCCTACCATGGGTGTCATCTGTAATACTAAAGACACCATTTTTTTTCCTCTGGTGTGTCTTATTTCAGTCAAAAGTGTAACCTTCTAGACACTGTTTTTTTGTGAGAGCTCATCCACACTCATGCTTCCAAATCTATATCCAGATAATATATCTATCCTAACAGCCAGAGCCAGATTTCTAACTCTGTATATCTCAGTATATCTGGATATCTATAACAAGATATCAAATACAATGTGCTGCAAACTGAACTTATGCTAACTATGTGGTAGTTAAGAACATGCCTTCTAGAGCGTGATTCTTCCACTTACTAGTTGTGACATTGGGCAAGTTATTTAATGACCCATGTTTCATATTCTTACTGAGTAAAGTAGAGATGATTATATTACCTTCCCCATAGTGTGACATGACTAATCCTAGTCCAGCCAAGTCTTTTTTCTTTAGTTTTTCTCAATCTGCTGAATCCCAGCCATGTCCCATGACATCATGCTTCTGAAAGTTCACTATGCTGGATCAGAATTGAGAGACTCATTGCCAAAATTTCACCATGTCTATCTGCACATTATCAAATATTGATCTTAGGTATGAAGGTCTATCAGTTGAATTTTTCTGGCACCATTAAGTACTTTTCCTAATTTGTTACTCAATATATCCATAAAATGTTAAAATTTAAGGAAGTTTAATGTTTTGGTGCATGTGCAACAAAATGTCTGCTGTAGCTGCCTGTTACCTGAGAGGAGCTTCGCTCTGTGCTGTAATGCACCTGTGAAAGAATATAACCTCTAGATTATGAAGAACATTCTTCCTATTTTCCTGAAGAAGACCAAGTTTAAACAAGTTCAAAGTGCTACACACACACAAACACACACAGACTTTCCTCTAGTCAGGGTAAGTCAGTGAGTGAGTCATTGAGTTTATGCTACTTTATGGGACTAACAAAGTTGCTACCCACCCAAATGTGTAATTGAACCATTTCATGCTTAATAAAGTGAACCTATATTTTCACTGATCATTCACTGCACTTACACTACTTCTTTTCTCATTTGATACTTCCCTGTTCATACTTCAAAATCCTTTCCAATATCTCATTTTAATAGTGTCTCTCCTGATCCACTCTGCACAATTATAGCAATTTATATATAATAATAATAATAATAATATATTCCATAATAACATCAAGTCCTGTGTGCCTAGTGAGGACCAAATCCTTATGACAAGCTTGTTAAGTAGGATCTTTGTTTTACAGATGAGGAAATAGGCATTCAGTGAAACTGAGTAACTTGTGCAAAGCATACAGTTACATGCACAGAACTAAAATTTAAACCCAGTCTCTCTCCCATTAGCTCACACATCCTCTTTCACTGCCATTCTTCCCACACGTTCTAATAAGTATTTCTCTCCTTGTCTATTTCACTTTATATTATGTAACCCCAATACCAGGCATCATTTTTTAAATTTCCATTTTTCCCACACAGTATCTATTATATAAAAAGAGTTTTAAAAATATTTATTGAATGAATGAGTCAACGAAATAGTAATCAAATGTCGCATTTGTATTGAGCGTATTTTGACAGTAAAGAATTAATGCCAAGAAAATGTGCTCTCAATTTCTAGTAGCTTACACTCTTCCAATTTAGTAGCAATATGGACCAGTGTAAAGTCACAGGAATAGATATTGGTACATTCAAATTTGTAATTCTGACTTTGCTAATACCAGGGTTGAAAAAGTCATGCAATTTCCTGTTGCATGACTTCATGGCTTCTCGAAAGCCAAAAGGTTACACTATGTAATCAAAAAGCCAAGTTCCCACTCTAACAATCTATAATGCCCTCTAGAAAGTCACTCTTTGATTACAATACACAGTTCATATGTGTAAATCACTGGCATTTAGCAAAAAGTGGCTTAAAGGCTTAAACAGATTCCACTACAGGAAGCACAGGTTTATGAATCTGTTAAAATTTTTGAATGATTATGAGTAGCAGAAGGGATGATCTAGGCATTTTACTTCTGTTATTTTATTTCATCTTGAACCCTGAGCTTCAATATCCTCTCCTTATAATGGAGATTATGTGAAGATGTAAAAAAGTCCTGAGCAGGAATGGACACATAGTAGGTGCTAGGAAAATGTCATTTTCTTTTCCTTTTCTGCCTCTAACCATTTCTCTTCCCACCTACAAACCTTTAATGTCTTTCTTGTTCATCTAGTCCATTACACACAGAACTGATCTTCAAAACACATTTACATTTAATAGAGCACCAGAAGTGATCAATCAAAACAGGTCTCTGCTTCATTATCAGGGTTATCTAACCATCTGCAGAACCTAGACAGGTGTGTTCTGGTAGATTATTAAGGCTGGTCCAGATTATTTGATTCTCACAGTCAGAAGTGCAGCAACCTGCATTATTCAATGCTATTCACTGCTAGAAAATATGAAAACAAGTGGAAAAAAAGAACCCTCAGAATCAGTAGTTTGATTCTACTGTAGTAAAATAAGAAATGTTAGCATCTACAAATGAAGATTGAGATGTAATTTCGTGAAATGAAATAGCTGTTAATGGTTCCCAATAACTTTAAGTATAGATTATCCAAATTTTGACTAACATCTCCAAGATTTGAAGTAAGACTTAACTTCTTAAGATATTTTTTTTTTTTAGCTACAACATTGTCAAGTAGGTTCTTAAACAGTGTAGATTATAATCCTCTTGATTGGTTGGAGATCGTATGTATGTGGCTCCTTAGATTTTAGTGTCATCCCACAAGATATTGTTTCAAAATATTTAGACCAATTTGTCCAGGATATTTTTGTCCTGCTACTCCATCTAATAATGTAAAAACTAAGAGTATAGTTAAAGAACTCATCCAAAGACCATTTCTGATTATAACTCGAAGATATTTCACATTTCTTGAGTAAAGAAATGATAGGGAAAATTAGTCACTAGTTGATCATAACTTGGCAGAAAATTGCTAAGTATACCAAAACTATATAAGAACAGAGAAAAAAATCTTATTAATGAAATGTCACAAAATATCATGGTTCATTAGTCCTAACTTCTTCATGCATACTGAACTGAAGGTTTTTACATAAATGTTTCCTTTTATGCACACTTTTTTTTTTTTTTTTTTTGCGTTACCCGGGCCTCTCACTGTTGTGACCTCTCCTATTGCGGAGCACAGGCTCCGGACACGCAGGCTCAGCGGCCATGGCTCACGGGCCCAGCCGCTCCACGGCATGTGGGATCTTCCCAGACCGGGGCACAAATCCGTGTCCCCTGCATCGAGAGCCGGACTCTCAACCACTGCACCACCAGGGAAGCCCAATGCACACATTTTTAAAAAAAATACCAAAAATCTTAATCAACAAATTCACTAAATACAATTAGCAACTATTGAAAAAGTAATTTTAAAATATATAAACTCCTTACTTGAAGATTACAATGTACAGAATATATAAATTCAACCAAATTAATTACTATGTAACAATTTTAAGCTTTAATTTTAATTCTTGAATTTACTGAACTCAAGAAAGTATTTAGCAACCTGTTTATGTGTTATGTATGTTATAATTAAAGCTGTAAATATATTCATAAGCACATTTATAAAAATTATAATGGCATGTGTTTAGCATTTTTCATTTTGTTAATCTTAAAGTTGCAAAAAGTAAAGAACTCTTGAAAGTGCAGTGTCTTTATATCTTAATTTTATCTTTCATTTCCTTGTTGTACTTAAGTAAGGATTTTTTTGGTTAAGTGATATCAAGATTTTCTTATTGCACAAGCTCCCATATGGGTGAGACCTTCTTAACTCCCTAAGTTTAGCTGCCATACACTTACTTAAACTATTAGATTTCTGATGTTGACATTAAAATTAAGTAAACAGTGGAATTTGTGTGTGAAAATATCCAGGTCTGGTCACACCAGCATCATTTTCTTAATTTGCTCAAAAACAATAAGAGGAAAATAATTTATTAGATTCCCTTATTTTGTATGTCTCTTTCTAATATTCTGTGTGTCTAAGTCATCTGAAATGAAATCAAATAAACAGTAAGTATTCTTCTAGCTACAACATCAAAATTAATTATTGATTTTTATAAATTATTTTGAAATCAACTCCAACAACATTATTCTCATTTTAACATATGTTTGAGAACTAAAACATACTGGGAATAATAATATTTCCTTTGAGGATCTTTCTGCATCTAATTTTTTAAATTAATTGTTAGTGGAATATAGTTCTTTTACAATGCTGTGTTAGTTTCTCCTGTACAGCAAAGTGAATCAGTTATACATATAAATATACCCACACTTTTTTAGATTTCCTTTCCATTTAGGTCACCACAGAGCACTGAATAGGTTCTTGTTAGTTACCTGTTTTATATATAGTAGTGTATAAGTGTCAATCCCAATCTCTCAGTTCTTCCCACCCTCCTCTTTCCCCCTTGACTCTGCATCTACTTTTCATAATGATTTTCTCATATATATCTCTAGAGACCATCCTGCATATAAAGATTACAATTATAAGCGTTTGCTTATAAATATTATATTTTAAAGACTTAAGTCATGCCTATATCTCTTCTTAGGCCATTTAAATATACTTATTCTTGTATATTGATATCACACTTTATCAGTTGATCACTTAACTAGAATATTTTTGTTTAAAACAGCACAAAATCACATATTCAGAACTTGGGCCTGAGTTACTATATCTCAATGTACAATTTAACTAGTAGAATTCAAACTTTTCATTTTATTTTAATGGGAAAGCTGTTTTGTGGTCTATAGTACAGCATTTGCTTAGCAACAGAACCTGCTTCCATTTCATTTTATAATGCCTGATCTAGCTTAAACATTATATATGTATTGCAACTTCAGAAGTATATCAGATAATGTAGATCATTAAATTTTTTCCTTTGTATTATATTCAGATGAAAATCATTCTACCGTGTGAACACAAGAACCGGAGTCTTAAGGGAAAATTGAGAAGTTTTTAGGAAAAGAGCCTCACAAATTCAGGTTTGGCTCAGAAGGTAACTGAGGCTAGACCAAATAATGAGTTACCAAAAATCAGATATCAATGATCTGAAAAAGTAATGTTTACCAAGAAATCCCAGGGGACAGGCTGTATTAGTAGGTGCTCAACATTTGTCTGTTGAATAAAGGGGCAAATAAATACTCAGGGTCAAAGCAGGTAAAGTTTGATTTATAGAGGGTACCTGTCCCTACTCTCTCTTCATACCCTCACTATTGGAAGGACGTAGTACCCAGAGGTGGATAAATGTAGCAAAGAGAGAAGTCACAGACTCACAAAGCTCCTAACTGTTCAAAGGCAGGGGTGCTAAAAATTACCAGAGATTTGTATGTGCACGTTCAGTACCTAAAACTGATATTTTTGTAAAGGCAAAAGAAAGTTGTTCAAAAATTCTCCATTGAATACCATGCTACAAAAATGAAAATGATTGTGGAAGTCTGATAGAAAATCGTGGGTGGCAGGATAAACGTTGCCAACTGTTATCTCGCCTCTGGGAAGTTTGATATTTACCATGAGACCAAAAAAAAAAAAATGTGTAGACATCTTACATAACTTTGCACAACCAGATCAAGGCAGCCAGAAACAGAATTAAAATGAAGAATAATTACATTTTCAAATAAATAACAATTTTCTTTACAGTTGGGAATTTGCTGTGGAGTTGAATGCTGAATAAGACAATATGTTAGAAAGTGAGTTTGCAGGAAGGTGAAAACCAAAAGAAAAGGATATATTTATAAGTGTATAAATTTAGAGCACAAAATCTAGGCAAACATGAAAAAAATGTACTGGCTGAGTCTTTTTTTCAGTTCAAAACTTCACACTTACTATGAAAGGAACAAAGTGAGTGTTTTGATTTAAGCTAAGAAATAAAGTCACATAAGAATAGTTATCAAACACTGAAACAACACTACGCAGGAATCTGAGTCACGAAGTGAAGAAGAGGAATGTATTCAGCTGAAACTTTAGGGGGAACTGAGGTTATAGAAAATAATTATACAAATTGGAGTCTATCAAGAATACTAAGGCTGGAAAAGAAGTCATGTGGAGTTCATCACGTGGAGTTTGGAGAAAATATATACAGAGCCTACGTGTGGGATCACGGAGTGAAACACACATGTATAAGTGGTTAGGAAAAGCCAACATTCTGTGTACTTCCATATGAGGAAGTGACGCTGCAGTCAATTATATTTTGACTCAGAAGCTAAAAGATAGGCAATAGTAGTCCCAATCACTATTCAGTAACTAAAGAGTCATCTAATAGTGACTGCCCCTAATAAAATAAAACTTTATTTCTTAGCTTGAATAATCAAAATACTCACTTTGTTCCTTTCATAATGTGTGAAGTTTTGAACTGAAAAAAGACAGCCAATACATTTTTTTCATGTTTGCACAGATTTTGCACACCAAAATTATACATTTGCACCAAAGTTATATATTGACTCTCTTATAAAAGTCACCAGATATTTTTTTTTGAGAGATCAAATTTTCTTACTAAATATCAAGTTCAGCCTCAAGCTGATTTCTCTTTGGATAAGCAGTCAGACCATATAAGGGGAAAAATAGAAGTATGAAAATAAAATGTTCTTAAAAGAACAGATTTTTTTTTTCAATTTTGCATTTAGATACTTCATTAAAAATGAAATATAAAATAAGATTTATTTGTGTTTTTCAAATTTTCAACATATTCAGCAATTTTATGAAGACAAAAACTTTGTAATTTTTCTTCAGTTTACCAGAAGATGTTTTGATGTATGGGATTCACTTCTCATGTTCTCATTTTGAAATCAAATCTGTTAAGTCATTTTAGTATGACATAGGAAAAAAACCTAAGTGCTTTAGGGTCAGGCATCCTGAGCTTGCATTCTAGCTTTGCCAATCACAGATAAGCAATTTAACCTCTTTGACCTTTAGTTCCATTATCAAGAGTATTGAAATAATAGTATTTAACCCCATAGTATTACCTTGAGAATGAGCCAGCTTGTGGTAGTTGTTCCATTAATGCTGTCTGGTGTACTGAATCAACAAATTATCACTGGGCTATCTCCTGGAAACAAAACGTAAAAATACATAACTTCCTTGTCCTTGTGGGGCCCACTTTAGCAAAAAACATACAGACCAGTGGTTATAACACAGTGTAATAAATTCACTAACACAGCCTTTAGCCCTAAGCCCTTACCAAGTGCTTAGGTGGCCTGGATTCTACAGGCAAAGAAAATTGTAAAAACTGTCCCATCATAGAATATTCCACTTTTCCAACTTTCTTGTCTAAAGTACTGCAGTGATCACAGTGGTAATGAGATGGTAAAAGTCAAGCAAGCCAAAGCAAATCCCAGCTCCTTTGGAGGTATGAGGACATGGAAAATCTCCATTCCCAAGAAGCTGTGAGATAATGTATGATTTAAGTCCCAATCCTAAAGAAGCCAGCCTCATGCTGGGTTTCATGTGTAGAGTTCCATGTGTAATCCCTGTAACAAGGTGGTAAGGCCTGTGTCACAGTTAGTCAGTAGCAGGCGATGGCAATTAATAGGATTGCACTAACCTGGAGATGTGCCAAGCTGGCAAAAGAAGGATTAGAAAGTAAATGAAGTGAACAACCATGAACCAGCAAATAGGGCTTAATGGACAGTACAAGTCAGTGAGGCAAAGATGGGCCAATTTGCTCTCATTGATTTTCACTGCCCATTGAGCTGCATTCCTCTTTTGCTTTCTAATGCATTTATCTTCACCTAGGCAAGTTCTCTGGCTGTCATCCTGAGGACAATTCCATTGACCACAGCAACTCCATGAATGACTGGACTGGACTGAAGTACCATTTCACCTACAGAGCTCTCTTTTAGGCATCTTGATGTGATGCTCTAATGACCTGGAGAGGTCTTATACCCATGAAATCACTGAGGAGACTTATGAGAGGAATGGAAGTAAATACTGCAGAGTTTCATTTGACTTGTGTGTTCTACTTTATTTATAAATAATTCATCAAAGTAACTGAAAACACTCTAACCTGCCATTTTCCACTAGTTCTGAATCATCTCCAGTGGAAGTGCCAAATGACTTCTGCTATCCAGAATGCATAAACCTTGATGACTGTTTGTTGTTCACTAATTATCATAAGAGGAAAGCCATGAAGCTACTTAAACTCTGAAAATAGGAAATTGTAAGTGTCAGCTCACCTAGGATACTAAGCAGTGTTTCCACCTGAAATCATCCCTTCCTCTCCTCCTCTCCTCTATTCTTTCACGTCTTCTTGTCTCCTGGCCTTTTTTCCTCTTTATTTCTTTCTTTGGCTATATCTCTCCTCTCTCTTCTTCTTCCTGTCCACTAGATGCTCTCTTTTTTCTTAGTCTCCCTACTCCAAAAAATGAATTTACTGCCTAAAATATCAAAAGTCTATCAGAAAAATTCACATTTGTCCATTGGATTATCCAACAATCATGTTCCAGATAATTTCTCCATTGTCCTACCATTTACTCTCAATCTGAGAGTGAAGTGGCTCCTGAGATTTTGAAATTCCATCAGTTGTTTATGGAAAAAACCTCTCTGTCCACTTTCTGGTGAAACTGAATATCTTGCCATGAACCTGAGTCAAGTTTTTCTTTCTTCAAAAGAAACTCAGACAAGACAGAAAATATTTATCTGCCTTTATTGGAATGATCGTATTGTGTTAGGAAGTAACAAACAACGTGCACAGAGAATTCTGGCTATTTGCCTCAGAATGAACCTCACAATGAAAGAGCCCACGCTGGTATCTTCAGCAATTCAGAGTCCTTCATGGTTACAGAGCACAAGGACTGCAACTGGTCACCCATACACCGTGAAGAAGCCTCTGAGTTCTCCCGGGCTGCTCTGGGAGGTCAGACCCCACTTAGCTCAGGAGAACTAATGAGATTCCAACGTGACAAGGAATAGCTCCAGGTTTGAAAAATACATTTTTTCAAGCTAATTAACAGGTATTTTTTAAATGAGTCCAGTAATAATTTATTTCTCTGGTTGCCATTATAAACAATGCCTCATTTGATTATTTGGTAGTAGGACACATGTACCAAAAAATTATCAGGAATAGCTGGTGAGTCTACTAACTTGGCCATAAATATGTAATTCTTTTGTTTTTTGTTTGCTTGTTTGTTTGTTTTGTTCTAAACTATTAGCAAACTAAAAAAAAAAACAGAGGGAGAGAGGGGTATGGGTAAGTCTTGGATGTCACAGGTATTATTGCCTTCTGTTATTGGTTCTCTCTTAACCTATGCGTTGCTTCCCAATGGACCATTTCCCCCTTTCCATCAACTAACTTTACATTCCTTAGATGCACCTTGGGAATTACACAACAGCTGCTATGGTGTTTTCCTGCGGCTGCTACTACAGCAAACGGTAGAGATACCGGGGGCATTTCAAACTCCACAGTGTTAACTGCAGCTGCTAAGCAGAAGGAAAAAAGTCGTCTTCTAAGCTACACAGTGCATGACACGTGCATTTGATGTTTCTTCATATGTTTCCAAAGCAGCATGTGCAGCATATCACACTCAAACTGTCACCATCTGAAACACAGAACAGCACATAGGCAAAATGTTCCAGTAAGAGTCTAGTGCATGCTTGCATCCCACCTGGGGCCCCTGGAAATAACTAAACTTCCAAACACAGTGTAGCTTTGCTTTAACAGAATAGGAAGCTTCTGTTTTGAAATGAATTTAATTTTAGCTGTATTAATTTATTCTTATATGGCACTTTCCGAATATTTTATCTTTCCTGTGGACTACTCCTAATATTCTCTGAATTGATCTCCATTTCTCTATTTCTTTCTTATCTCCTACCTATTCTATCAGATTTCTTCCTAAAAATGCACATTTTTCCATACCACTCTTCTACTTCAAAAACCACCAATGGTTTTCTCGATGCCAAAAATAAAGTTCAAATGCCTTAGCTTGACATTTAAAGTTCTCTACCATCTGGTTTCAACTTGCCTATGGTTTTTGCCTGGTTCCCTGTACATCTATATATAATTCGGCTTCAAAGTGGTCTAATCACTGTTAGCTCATCACCCTATTTCCACAACCCCCAGTAAAAATCTCATGAGTTATTTGAATACAAATTTCTTTCTCCTTGCTTGAAATGACCTCCTCTTTCCTCTCTATCTGCCTTAATTCTTTCCAAATTCCACTTGCTCTGAAAGAATTCTTCCACATCCGCATAGCTCTTGAGGATAGTGGAGTCCACTGGGGAGAGTGTGCTTGAGCGGAAAACAGAGAAATCTAGGAAACTAGGATGAAGGACTGGGTTTTAGTTCCAGGCCCAAGACATAGCAATAACATGACCTCGAATGAGTCCCTAAACCCTCTGGTCCTCATTTTCTTCATTCATACAATGGGCTTACTAACTGCTTTCAATAACTCAGTTTCAAAATCCTATAAAAACATGTCTGAAAAAGTATTTTGGACATAATAAAGTCCTCTTTGACTATAACGTATGATGGCAATTATCTTCTAAACTACTAGCATTTCCTGGCTACTTATAATATGCCAGGCACTGTTCTTCCTAACCCATAACAACACCATGGTTGGTACTATTATTATTCATATTTTATAGATAATAAAGCAGAAAGGTTAAATGATTTGTCCAAGCTAAAACAATGGATAAGAAGAAGAACTGGGATTCAAACCAAGGTAACTGGACACGAGAGCCTGCTTTGATTACTACATTTTACTTCCTCTTATGCTACCATGTAATTAATTATTAACATGCATTAATTTTATGAACTCCTTGACACCAATTACCCCAGCTCCTCTTCCTCATATCTTCCATATGACCTTCACACTGACTGTTCCTTTTGCCTAGAATGTTCCTCACATTGTTCACTCCCTCATCTCTTTCAGATCTTTGCTCAAATCATACCTTCTTGATGAGGAATTCTCTGACCACCATATTTAAAATGATAACCCTCCAGCCTTCTCAATCTACCCCATTCACTTTACTTTCTCCATATCACTTATCATTTGGCATCTTACATGTTTTATGTATTGTATTGTATTGTATTGCTCCACTAGAATGTAAGCTCCACAAAGACTTCTTGTCGAGAGCAGAGTCTGAAACATATTAGCTACCCAATAAATACTAATAATTAATTAATTATTTAGCATAATATGTGGTTGACCAAGTGACTTGGGAGTTTTTTTAACTAAAAACTATTAAAATTTGTATTTGTTTATGTAGAATAAGAATGTAGGCAATGCCTAAAATTAGAGCATTATCTTTAAATGAATCCTTGGATGGTGTCATTTGCATTAAGAGGTTCAATTAATGCACTTTGAGTCGAATAGGCATGTAAGGATTGCAGTTCATTTTTCTTTTTTAACTTGAGCAAGTTTCTATTGTGTTTTAATTTACAAATAAATGTTTAGTAAGAGAAAAATATCTGCATAGGATAAACTTCTATCTTCTGTAAAGATTTTGCCCATTATAACAGCAAATATATCTAGGTTAATTACAGGATAAAGTCTAAATCCCTAATCATGAGCTAAAAGTTCTAGGGTATAGTCTCCATCTACATGTCTTCTCTCACCTCTTATAATTCCCCATTTCACAGGCAGAATAACCCAGTAGCTTCTTTCCCAGCTCTGGAGGCAAGCTACTTGGGAATGAATCCCAGGTCCACCACCAACCTTGGACACCTAATTTCTTTAAGCCTCAAGTTCCTCCTCAGTGAAATAAGGATAGTAAATATTAACTAATTCCTAGAGTTGTGATGGAGAAAAATGAAATGATCCACACAAAACACTTAGCAAACTATCCAGCAAAAGTAAGGTTCATATTATTGCTATTCATATTAATTAACTTTAGTTTACAATCCAACTACTTGCAGTTACCCACCCTCCCCCAAAGAGACTCTCCCATGCATTTATGCTTTGAACATCAGATTCTTATGTGTAAAATACTTTTACTTAACTTATCCAACTGGCAAATTTCTTCTTACCTTTCAGGTCTCAACTCAGGGCTGCTTTCTATAAGTCTTCCATGACTTTGCAATTCAGGCTAAAGAACTACCCCTCTGAAGTCTCAACTTCATATTGTACACATTTTGACTTTGAAAACATTATACTCCATGGTTTGCTCGAAAGTCTGTCTTCCTACTGGATTATAAATTCCTTGAAAGCAGAAAACATGAATTTCGCTTTTGTATCACCAGTGCCTAACACATAGTTATCACTCAATAAAAGTGTATTAACTGCATGAATTAATGGTTTAAGTTTTTGTTTGTTTTCAAGTGAGATTCAACCCTGGAAATACATCTACTTTTACCCTATTTATTTGAAGATTAAACGATTATTTAGGTTTTTAGTAGACACTTTTTTTAGTATCCTTTGTTAAGAGGAAACATCCCCCCCATCCTAATGTTTTTCTGTGTGTGCCTGTGGTTTTTGTTTGTTTGTTTGTTTTATGTGAAACAAGTCCTACTTATGCAAATTCCTTGCCTCTCCACTTTATCTTTTATTCCTCCTCATACGTGAGTTCTTAATCAGATGGAAACATTTGGAATGAAAACTGGTTCTGCTAAACCAAGTCCTGTTCCTTCTCTTTCAAGAGCAGACCTACCCACAAAGAGTACGGGTTCTCAATTGCTGTGATCAAATAGTCAACTTAGCCATGAAGATCCTGTTTTCATGGTGGAAGTTTTTGACTGCTCGAAATTCTACCGAGCTTTGAGTTTTAATATGAGGAAGCTGGTCTATATCCCGTTAGAAGCCACAATGGTCAATAAAAGTAATATTAATAATAAAGCAGATATTTTTGTTTTCCACTTTCCTTCCGCTTTTGTCTTATTTTTTTTTCAATTGGTTTAGAATTGAGGTTGGAACAATTAGTCTTATTAACAGATGCTTGAAACCCCATACATTTTTCGAATTTAATTATGTTTGCACTATGACATAAATAAAAATATATTTCCCATCATAATTACCATGCCTGTAACACTGAATCGTGTATCTCAAAGAATCTTGGGTGTATATAAGAGTCTGCACATGGAAGATGTCCACTCTGATTATGAAAAATAAATAAATAAATAAACCTTTTCAATCTGTTGTGATACCAAGGGGAAATATGATCTCCCCCACCAATGAACATCACTGTGGTGGTACTCAAATAATCTGTAGGAGAGAGGAAGTATAAGACTTAGTCACTTAAGTGGCACCTTACTGGAATCTTCAGATTCTTCAGGCAATCTCTTGCTCATAAATTTCATTTCCACAGATTCCAGCATGCTATTTATCTAGTGTGACTTTCATATTTATGCATGTTTCATGGCTCCACTTACTCTACTTTCCATTGAAAATAAGTCTCTAATGAATAAAATGTTGTTTCCACTCTATTAAGTAAAACATTAACACAGTGAAAAGCAACTTTAAGTTGAAGTATCATATCAGATTGTGTCTATTCACTAATCAAACATGATTATAAGTGACAGAAGTGGTTTGTATTTTCATTTTATAACATTATAATAGTATAAAAAATAAGAGGTTAAACAAATTACAGTCATATTAAGATCTATTTTCAAGGAGAGTGGGGAAAATAGTTCCTCATTGCTATCTAATTGCAGTTCTAAGATTTCACTAAGGAAATATCCCAGGGTATCAACTTTTATTTGGCAGTTTACCTTTTCCTATCTGGTTTCTGTATTTCTGTTACTTTTCAGTTTATTTTATCTGGAAAAGCACGAGCCAGCCATAAATGGCACATTATTACTCACTTCTTTAGTCTTTTACATTCAACTAAAATATTTTTCACTCGTGAGGGTTGTTAGTTCAACATTTTTACAGATATCCATTAATATCTCATATATAAATTATTTTTTTCTTAAATCTAAAGCAGGTAATGCAACTGGTGAAATATTTGTAAATGTAAAGCATATAGAATTACTCAAAATATATTGGGTGATATTTCTTCAAGGTATTGTCTTACATTTTGTGAAATTCCATGAACCAAGAACCAAATATTTAGATTCCATCCAAATTTTCTCAACACCCTCAGAAACTTTATTAACTCATCCAGTTAAGTAAGATATTGTAGAGACACCTTTACAGTAATCAGTATGCTACTCTAGTATATATTAATGATTTATATCCTTCATGCTGTGTGTGTACCAGACGATGTCTTTGTACTAAATAAAATGCCTCAAACATCTCTCTTGCTCACACTCTTTCTCTCTATGTATGTTTCTACATACAAAATGTATACATCATCTATTGTGTTTTATTTTTTTTTGGTTGTGTCATATTTTTATAAACTTCAATAAAAAGGTTATTGCACTCATCTTTGTATTTATTATAGTACATTCTCAATCTAATGTTACTAAAAGTACAGCAATCATATGGGCATCTAAATTTTTAAAATTGAGATATAGTCGATTTATATTAGTTTCAGATATACAACATAGTGATTCAATATTTTTATAGATTATACTTCATTTTAAGTTATTATAAAATTTTGGCTATATTCCCTGTGTTGTACAATATATCCTTGTAGCTTATTTATTTTATACATAGTATTTGGTGTCTCTTAATCCCCTACATCTATCTTGCCTCTCCCCCTTTACTTCTCCTCACTGGTAACCACAAGTTTATTCCTTATATCTGTGAGTCTGTTTCTGTTTTGTTATATTCATTTGTTTGTTTTATTTTTCAGATTCCACATATAAAGGATAACATACTGTATTTGTCTTTCTCTGTCTGACATATTTCACTAAGCATAATACCCTCTAGGTCCATCTATGTTTTTGCAAATGGCAGAATTTCATTCTTTCTTATAGCTGAGTAATAGTCATCTATATCTATATCTATATATATATGTGTGTGTGTGTGTGTGTGTGTGTGTGTGTGTAATAAAACCGTCTTTATTTTTTAAACTTTTTTATCCATTCATTTGTTGATGGACACTCAGGTAGCTTCCATATCTTGGCTATTGTAACTAATGCTGCTATGACTATTCGTGTGCATGTATCTTTTTGAATTAGTGTTTTCATTTTCTTGGGTTGTATACCCAGCAGTGAAGTTGCTGGATCATATGGTAATTATATTTTTAGTTTCTTGAGGAACCTCCCTACTGTTATCCATAGTGGCTGCACCAGTTTACTTTCCCACCAACAGTGTACTAGGATTCTTTTCTCCACATCCTCACCAACATTTGTTATTTGTAGACTTTTGGATGATAGCCATCTGACAGGTGTGAGGTGATGTCTCACTGTGGTTTTGATTTGCATTTCTCTGCTGACCCACTGATGTCTACATCTCCTTTGGAAAAATGTCTATTCAGGTATTCTGCTCATGTTTTAATCAAGTTGTTTGCTTTTTGATATTGTGTTGTATGAGCTGTTTATATATTTTGGATATTAACCCCTTATCCATCATATCATTTGCAAATATTTTCTTCCATTCAGTAGGTTAATTTGTCTTTTGTTTTGTTGATGGTTTCCTTTGCTCTGCAAAAGCTTTTAAGTTTTATGAGGTCCCATCTGTTTATTTTTGCTTTTGTTTCCTTTGCCTTAGGAGATAGATCATATATATAGCTACAATTTATGTCAAAGAGTGTCCTGCCTATGTTTTCTTTTAGGAGTTTTATGGTTTCTGGTCTTAAATTTAGGTCTTTAGTCCATTTTGAGTTTATTTTTGTAAATGTAAGAAAATGTATTAATTTCATTCTTTTACATGTAGCTGTCCAGTTTTCCCACTTACTGAAGAGACTGTCATTTTTCCCACTTATTGAAGAGACTGTCTTTTTTTCCATTGTATATTCTTTCCTCTTTTGTCATAGATTAATTGGCCATAGGTGTGAGGGTTTATTTCTGAGCTCTCTACTCTGTTCCATTCATCTATGTGTCTATTTTTGTGCCAATACCACAATGTTTTGCTTACAGTAGCTTGGTGGTATAGTCTTAAGTCAGGGAGCATGATATCTCCAGCTTTGTTTTTTTTTCTCAGCATTGCTTTGGCTATTCAGGGTCTTTCATGGTTGTATATAACTTTTAGGACTATTCATTCTAGCTCTGTGAAATATGTCATGGGTACTTTGAGAAGGATTACATTAAATCCATAGATTTCCTTGGGTAGCATGAACATTTTAACAATACTAATTATAATTTTTTAAGGTGTAAAAGGTGTTATATTGGGAAAAGTATGACAAAAATGATATAGACCAATAAACACCTTTAAAAATGACACTAAATGTTTAACCTACCTATCACATTTCTTGCCTTAGGAGAATTGGTAAAAAAAAAAAAAAAAAACTCAGAACTTTGAAATATCTCAATTTATAACTGGAGAAAAAGAAAATGTCATAGACAGAAATAAAAACATCCTCTTTCAATGAACAATCTCAACAAATATTTATTCAAGGACTTATGATGTGTCTGGTACAGTATTTTAGGATACTAATGCCAGATAATTCCTGAATGTTTTTTTTTTCTGTTTTGCAGAATTGTTTGCACTGGGTTATACTGTTTGAAATTCCATCATTTAGAAATTCACCTAAGTTAACCAGAGTCTTCTATATTAATCAAGAATCTTTTGACTACAAGTGAATGAAACCCTCCTCAATTCCAACCCTGGATATAGCCTAGGTTATAGATTCCCTGTCAGGACAATTCTTCTGTGTTCTGAAAGTCTTTTTCCTAGAGGCTCAATCCTCTGGGATTTCCAATCATTTTATAAGCATTTAATTCACTATTTAAATTTTTTTCTGCTTAAAATATCTTGTGGTTTCCACTTCCTGCAATGAACCTTAATCGATATATTGGCTTATGCTACACTGAGCTGTAAAGAGAACTTGGATGATGTAACCAAAACACCCAGGCATAAGTATGACCTTAGACAGGATAGATCCAGGAGCACATCGATGTCAACATAACACAGTGCAGCTCTCTGCTTTGCCATTTTATATCTTGGCTGAATTCTCAAGTGTGGTGGAAGATGGCTGTTACAACCCAGCTTCTCATCTTCCCAGATTTGAGTCAGTGGTTAAAGACCATCTGCCACTTTAGTAACCACAGTAAAAGTTTCAGTGGGTGCTATTGGCTTTGGTTTGTTCACATGCTCATTTCTGATCTAATCATTAGGACAAAAGGAATTTTTTTTAAAAGTCACAGTTACCATATTTGTGCATTATTCACTACCCTTGGGACCGAAACAATAGGAATGGGCTCCACTCAAAAGGAATAGTCAATGAAAATTGGGATTTCCCCAAGGAAATTTGGATGCCATGACCACAAGAGAGAAAACCACGTACTTCAAAGCCAAACAAGAAATGTCCACTGTAGTTTTCCTTTAAAATGCAAGCACTCCTGTAAAGACTACCATTTTTTGAATCATTTATATATTAGTGAAATTTTACTTTCTTTTCAATTTTAATAGAGCATTGTTAAATGGAAATAATTTAAAAATATTCATTAAATTCCTATGAGTCTGTAGACTATATTCTCTGGGACTCCATAGAAACTTCCTGTAAGAATCTTAAAAGCCGGGCTTCCCTGGTGGTGCAGTGGTTGGGAGTCCTCCTGCCAAAGCAGGGGACACGGGTTCGGGCCCTGGTCTGGGAAGATCCCACATGCCGTGGAGCGACTAGGCCCGTGCGCCAAAACTACTGAGCCTGCGCTCTGGAGCCTGTGAGCCACAACTACTGAGCCCACGTGCAACAACTACTGAAGCCCGGATGCCTAGAGCCCGTGCTCTGCAACAAGAGAGGCCACCGCAATGAGTAGCCCCCGCTTGCCACAACCAGAGAAAAGCCTGCGCACAGCAACAAAGACCAAACACAGCAAAAAATAAAATTAAAAAAAAAAAAAGAATCTTAAAAGCCAATAGTAAGTTAAATTGCATAGTTTATTACAAGTAGGAAGACAAAACCACCATGACATAAGTAGAGATATTGACACTCAGAGGAAGGAAGAACTACCTCAGTTGGGGAAATTGAGGAAAGCTTCATGGAAACAGTGATGTCTTAAAGAAAACTCACATGTTCAATTGTATTGGGTTCATGGAGATGGAAAGTGGTCAACAGAGGTATATTACAAATGGGATGAGAAGAAGAATCTACTGAGAATTTGAGAATTTGTAAGGAAGAGTTTTCTGAGGACTGTAATAATTTCTTTATAATTCCCACATTTATACAGTACATAGAGTGATAGCATAGGAATAGAAAAAAAACAGGGTCTTCAGAATATTGGAGAGGATGATTCAACAAGATTTGGTGATTTGATGTTGTCTATTTGGTTTTGTAATTTATTTATACCTAATTTCATTGCAGAAAGGATTGGAGATTGCTGACTTGGCAACCGATTGTATATGTGGGACAAGCGAGAAGGAAGAAACAATGATGACATTCAATAAATATTTGTTGAGAAATAAATTAATTTACTGAGTTTTGGTGAATGGAAGGTAGAAATGCCACAACAGGAATTAGACAAGTCAGGAAGGAGTTGATTTGTAGAGATAATAGAAATTGACAAAAGCATATTAGAGCAGACACTTCTTGTGTTTGTAACTATGTGCACTTATTATACAAAAAATAACACAAGTTACTCGCTTGTGGCAGTCTTCACAAGCTGTGAAAAATGCCCTCGTTGAACTTCAGTTGTGGACAGAAAGCCCAGGATCCTAAGGCAGAGCTTTTCTCTCCCTAAGTGGACAGACAGCAGGCAGAACTGATTTTGCTCATGGTGTAGTAGGACTCCCAAGTAATCCACCTTTTGCAGCTATAATTGGAAAATTGCTTTGAGCTACTTGGAATCAGGAGGCTTATACTGCATTCTGTAAGAAGTACCTCATTGTCCCTTCTTTTTCTTCTCTCAAAACATGTGTGAATGACCACTTTTTATGACTACAGACATCCTGATGACATCATTGCTGACTGTCCCAGGGAGAAGCATTGGACTCCATTTGAGAAGCAACGGTTTCAATATAGTCAAAGCAATTGGTCATTATGTTCTTTAAATGCAAATAAAATATTTTTAATATGCTTATAGCATACATAGAAGGTAGATATCATCTTGAATTTGTAGATTAAAAACAAAGACAGGAAAGAAGTTTAGGAGATTTGCTCACATTAGTGGGACCACTGTAATTTGAGGCATAAATCAGACCTGGGTGCTGACTAAAATCAATGTTTCCTGCTTTGCCCACCACACTTTATGCCCACGCTTTGCACATAAGCAGTGCTGCAGAAAAGATATACCTTTCCTGCCCTCCTATAAACAAAACACTTACCAAACTGGTAATTCAGTTTGGCTAGGTTAGAGCAGGCATTACATATCTAAACTCAAGTTTATAGGATCCAGACATCCCTGACTGTATGGTTAGATAGGTGGCTTAAATCTCAGTTTTCTCACCTGTAAAACAGAGACAACAATAATACCTTCTTCATAAGACAACTATTACTTTCAGAGAACACGCTGGGTTAAGTGTTTAGCATTACGTCTTGACCTATCATGTCCTCTGAAACCATTACTTATTATTCCCAAATTCCTTTTACTGATAAAAGACATTTCTTTTTCTGTAAAAGATAAGGCTTTAGTTTTTCATGCGCTCTTTGCTTGGAAATACTTAGCATGTTTGTAGTGCTCAGTATTATTCGTTTTAGAAAGAGTAGGAAGAAGAGAATTTAGCCCTCTGCAACCATTTCAAGACTAGTCTCTTTAATAAAAACAACAACACTCTGTGGTTTAAATCTTTCATTATTCACATGTGCCTGGTGAATTGAGAAGGATACTTCATCCCCCTTAGATCTGAAAACCAAAATGTGCTCAGCTGCAGGTCAATTATAATATTCAAGTATTTTCAAGATTGCTGAATGGGAAACACTGAACTAACTATACTTGTGTGATTAGCTTCATTGATTTCTATAGAAATGCAGTACTTAACTTCAATCAGTATTGTAATTCAGTAGTTCAAGGAAGTTTACACTTCCTTTGAAATATATAGTACAAAGCCAGCCGTATAAGGGTCCCATTGATGATCTACCAAAATTAGACGTCTAGGGATCATCTGTAATTTGTCCCCTAATTTGAACAGATTAGACCATCTCTTAACTCAGACGTGTGTTTTCAGTCTTACCTTACTTACAGAATATACTGTGCAATTACTTGCAAACAACTATTGATTACTTTAAAAATAAATAGGGATCCATTACATGGGAGTCTCCACTGTTTCTTTGGTTCAGAAATGTTTTACTCTCTTCTGGTTGAAATAGTGATGTCTCGGGCCAGGAAGATGAGAGCTATTCACTAAAAAAGCATGGAGGCTTTTAACACAATGAAAATGCTTAAGTAGAAAACTGGTGGTTAAGGAATCCTCAACAATAATAGACATGGAACTTGGTGAACCTTAACTTAATCTATTTTCCATCTATCCATTTAATTATTCTCTGGCACCTATTATCACAATTATGTAGGCCAGCTGACAGAGATTTAGAATTTGAACACAATAAATGAAGGAAAGAAGTTTTTCCCTGTTTCTTTTTGACTGGAGCTGTATTTGGGGGTATATTAGGGTTAATGACACAATGTCTATAATGTACCTTGAGCCTGGAAGGGAATCAGTTCAAAATTTTAAAGTCTACATATTTATGCTTAACTTACCTTCACCTCAGGGTGAGTCTTTCCTTGCCAACTCAGGAGGTATTTTGTAAATCGGCTGCTCTCAACAACTTAATGGTCATGATGGTCAAAGTCTGGAAGATATTTCTAATTATACAGAAGAACAATAGTCTGAGGATTGTTCTTCATCCTCCCAGTGTCAAAGCAAAGCTATTCATGGAGAAAAAAACAGAAGCAGTCTGTACACTTCCTCTTCTCATGAAGGTCGTTCTCTAAAGCAGACTCATATCCAAAATAGCCAGCTCATCTGTCCTTCCAACAAATCCCAAATTATAGAGCCAATGATCAATAGTGTGGTGAGTAATTAATAGTTCTAATATATTTTGAAATGTTGTTTTCAAACATTTGCACAGATCAGAGTTGAAAATAATTTTTTTTCTCGGTGTTATTCTCAAAACTCTTCTGATAAAATGTGGATTTAGTTTTGTTGTGGTATCAGAAGAACTAAGAATTTTAAAGTAAATTTCAACCATCTCCTCTATTTTCTTGCTGGGATTCTACTTCCTCCACTTTTGCTTTTGTAAGATAATATTTATTGAAAGTCTCCAAGACAGTGTTCAAACAGCCAGTTGTTGACCCTTCTGCCTTCTGCCCTGTGAACTGAACTCAATCTGCAGCCAATTGTACCATCCATGTAAGAATGAAGGCCAAAGGATAGTCAAATGTAGCAGATTCTAGGGTTGGTGAATTCTGGGGTTTATTTTCACCTTGGTCATTGTTATAGAAGTAGTAAAGAATAGTCATCAAATTCAATCTTTCAACATTCTTTATGTAGAAATCAGGAAAGCTTCCACAGGCTTCTGTAAGGTTCCATCAAGTTGAATAAACACAATATTATATAAGTAGTCATTTCATAGGGGACTAGCCACTTGGAGATTTAGGACAACATTGTTCTGATTTTCCACTTGAGAATAATAAAATCGTCCTTGCTTGAATAGTGTAGATTATGTTCATAGGAATATGAGTAAGTTATCTAATTCATTCAGTCACTCATGCATTCAATCAACACATATATTTGCATTCAACAAATACATTACATATTGATCTATTCTGATAACAGAAGAGTCTTTCATTCCAAAAGGAGACTGAATTTTCATGACAAGCTTATATTTTTTTCTTTTGTCTGCTACTTTAGATTTTAGATAATCAGAGTTAACCTATAAAAAATATTGCAATTTTTTTAAAATTTTATAATTTTCATGGGCTTAGAAGTCCTAAATTTTATTTCTATCAAAGAACTGCTTTTAATTTAACTTGACTGTCATTTTTTTTCTTTTTGCTTGTCACTGTAATGACACATCGGAGGGTTATTGTAGGTAAACACCACAAAAAACAAACTATTTCACTTTTGAGCTCATCAGTGTTTTTTCAGATCTTTAAATTACTGATAGTATTTTGTCATGTATTCATTGCAATAGCACATTAAATATTCATACACACAAAGTAGATACTTTGGTTTCAGATCTCCTCCCATTTGCTTGAGCTGTCAAATACAAATCTATGTACTAGTACATGTTTTTGAATGGTAGTAGCAAAATTTCTTCAAACTCTCTAGCATCAAGCCATGGCCAGAGGACAAATGTCACAGCATGACCATAAATACAATGTAAATAATGCTCATAAGAATATCTGTTTTGATATAAGAAGATTATGTTTCACAATCTGTTGACTCTGGCAATTCTCTCCTGCAATAAAAGACAATCCTCAAGATCTACCTCAAAGTATCCCTCAGTTACTTCTGGAAGGTGTGAGAAATACTCATAGATATTGTAAAATTTTTCATCTTGGTTTCAACTCACCTCAGGTGCCAACTGTAAAACTGCTTTCTGATCATTCTCTGCTCTTTTTGGTTTGTAACTGGTACAATCAATTTATCACAGATGAAAATCCTTCCATTGTATAAATTCAAGAAGGTCAAAATATTGGCTTTATGCCCAAAATAAAGAAAGAAACCTAATTCTTGAATAAAAAAATTAAGTAGGCACTGCAGAATGTTAGAAGAAAAATTGCTCATGGACCTCTGCTTTGCAACTTGTCTTTTGAAGGATTTGAAAGAAAAATGTAAATGGAGAATTAGCTACGCCAACAGGCCTAAGTGGCGATGACTATAAATGTTGATTGTTTTCTTGCAAAGGAAATGGAACTTGATGTTTAGAAAGCTTTGCCTTTCTACGGAAAAATCAATAAAAATCACTGTATTGTGTACTGCTTTGGTGAAAGGGGCTAAAATCTAGGTGAAATTAAAAGTGAATCAATTTTCTTTTACAAAATTGTGGATGACACTAAAAAGCAAAGTTCATCCTGTTCTTTAGTCAAGAGGTCTGGGGGAACTCTGGAGTATAAGGTTGTTCAAAAACATCTGCAACTGCCAGCAGCTAACTTATGGGAATAAAACCTTTTTTTGTACAAGTGATTAGATTTCTCTGGGCTTCAAAGAGACTTGTGGCATCTTAATTACTTGGAACATAACTACTCCAGTTAAAAACAAAAATTCAAGGTGAAAACACAGTAGAATTAAGCAGTATTATTTCAACCTTGAAATTGAAGTTCTATCTTATCACTGTTTTACTCTGTAATGGAAAACTGAACTTGTGTTAATCAGTATTCCTGATTACAAATGGGGAAATTGTGCGGATTTTTCAGAGACTTACTTTTATTTTAAATGAAATGTCATGACCATGATTTAGATACAAATATTTTGCCGGGGATAAAAGGTTTTTAAAATTCCGATAAACACAAGCTAACTTCTGAGATTTATAACTTATTGAACTTTTTAATGCATAAAAACATTTAGGTTAATTCATTTCAATAAATGGTTGGATTGTTCTGCTGTCAGTACTTCAGATGTGCCTGCCTGGGCTTTCTTTTCTATGAAGTGCATTTAGTGATTAGCTGAGTACATTTAAATACAGTTTGTCTTGAATAAGAAAAATCTGAAGATAAAGTAGCTGTAAACAAGTAAATAAAGCTATAACAATGCAAAGGAGAGACAAAAAGCTGAGAATTGAATAGATAGGAGAGTTGCAAGCTTTGAATATTGATTCAGGACTCAAGTTCACAGTAAGTGTATCTGCCTATCTTACTTGTTTGCTTCATAGTTTTAACCAGGCTGAAAACAAAACAAAATTTTTAAATGAATATCATTATCATTTTAGTGTATTTTAGTGCATTTAGCCCCCATGTCATTCTAGCAACCCTTGTTGAGTGATGATGACAACCCAGGCTCAGGGCAAAAGACAAAGGAGAGTTTCTAGACCATTTCAATACATACAAGACAAAATGGGTTCCATATCTCTAAATTCCAAACCAGTTTTACAGCTTGTAAGGCTCTAGTTCAGACCTGAGTTTTTTTCATATTACTCTGTGGCAGAAAACATTCACAGTTTGGTACAGTTCCAAGGCAGCTTAGGTGGCTCAGGTTTTACAGAGTCCATTTCAAGGTGCTTCATGCTTCTGATTTAACCTGAAGAATAAAACAGAAAGTGGAATTTGGCTCAAAGTAAGACCTATAGTTGTGTTCTCCAAAATTCTCCAGTGTAAGACCTGAGCTAGAGTTGACACAGACTGGAACCCATTTCTTCTGTGCAAGTTCTGAGATCCCCATTTCCTGAGAGCACCAGCAACTAAAGAACCAGAGTAGCTCCTGAGATTTTGTGCTAATGGCCATAAGAAGGCCTGGGATACATAGCTGCACCTGTGAGACTTCTCCTCTTATAAACCTCTGTTGTTTTTCATATCCTCTGGCTAAGTACTCAGCATTTATAAATCTCATTAAATTTCATTGATTTCAGTTGAATTAGAGAAAAATTTATACAAACTGAAGAGACATTAGAGCATGAGAAGTACAAGAGTAATGCACCAAGGACCAAAGTTCCTGAGGATGAAAAATAGAATTATTGTAAATCTTTGAATGCCGAAGACAAAGGAAAATAGGTTTAAAACAAATTGTGATCTGCTTTAGCATTTTTTAACTGATTTTTATCCAGTATGTTAATTATTTCTGAAATAAAAATAAGTAAAAATAATTCTTACATATTGGAATAGTGTTGAAAAAGCATTCAGATGTTCCATCCTCCCTTTGTTTATAGACAAAATGTATAAAGCTCTAAAGTGCTGACAAAAGGATTTTAGGGGGCTCAGTGCTCTGAATGAGATTCTACTCAAAAGCAGTCTCCTTTTTGGCAGGAGCCCTACTTCCAAAGATAAAAGGTCATGTTTTTTTCTCCTGAAAATTCTTTATTCATTTCTGACTTTTTACCCTGTTGCTCATCTCCCTGGTTAGCTATTTTGGGTTAGTTATGCAGCTTAATTTTATCACGCTTAGCACAGTCAGAGATCGGGCTAATATGTTTTTCACCTTTTGGACATTTACCGCAAAATGTTCTAGATCCTACAAATTGCAGAATTCCTCTGACAACTGTACACACAAGAAGCATCTTTTAACATGTCTTTGTCTTTAAACTTCCTTATAAATATTAGAGAGTGAAAACACATGTATTGGGAAATCTATTGTTCTCTATGACATAATTAGCTCTCAGTTTCCTGGCATGTTGTTAAATATGCTTTGGATAACACAGGTGTATACACACACACACACAGAATAACCTTTTCTCCTGGTAAAAGAAAAAAACAAAAAACAAAAGAAAAAACCCTCTCAAGACCAGCAATCCCACTACTGGGCATATACCCTGAGAAAACCATAATTCAAAAAGAATCATGTACCAAAATGTTCATTGCAGCTCTATTTACAATAGCCAGGACATGGAAGCAACCTACGTGTCCATCAACAGATGAATGGATAAAGAAGATGTGGCACATATATACAATGGAATATTACTCAGCCATAAAAAGAAATGAAATTGAGTTATTTGTAGTGAAGTGGATGGACTTAGAGTCTGTCATACAGAGTGAAATAAGTCAGAAAGAGAGAAACAAATACCATATGCTAACACATATATATGGAATCTAAGAAAAAAAAAAAAAAGGTCATGAAGAACCTAGGGGTAAGACAGGAATAAAGACACAGACCTACTAGAGAATGGGCTTGAGGATATGGGGAGGGGGAAGGGTAAGCTGTGACAAAGTGAGAGAGTGGCATGGACATATATACACTACCAAACATAAAATAGGTAGCTAGTGGGAAGCAGCCCCATAGCACAGGGAGATAAGCTCGGTGGTTTGTGACCACCTAGAGGGGTGGGATAGGGAGGGTGGGAGGGAGGGAGATGCAAGAGGGAAGAGATATGGGAACATATGTATATGTATAACTGATTCACTTTGTTATAAAGCAGAAACTGACACACCATTGTAAAGCAATTATACTCCAATAAAGATGTTTAAAAAAATGACTGAAAGTATAATAATGTTTTTAATATGCTACATTATATCTGTTAGATGACTCAACTTGCCCTAAAATTTTTTCTATATAATAGACACAGTATATTGACATAATTAGTTGCTTTGGCAAATGCATAGATATCTGAGTTGTTGAATTTTTGTTTTTTATGTTTGTGATGTGTTTGGTGCTTTGGTGTGTGTGTTCTCTCTCCCCACTGAATATACATCTTATGTTTCTTAACTGTTTCTACTTATGTATATCATCATTTTTCAGGCAGTTTCATGCCAATGTAACTCCCCAGAAACAATCAACTTAGCATAGACAAAGATGCACATGAATTCTTAAACTGAAATTTTTAAAACTTATTCTAGCTAATTCAAGTTGGGTAGAAAGTTCAACATTACTGTATTTCTTAAACACAAATTTGTTTCAATAATTATACTACAAAAGAAAATATGGAAAAGAGGGAAAAAATTAAAATAGCTAATATTCCACCCCATCACTGTTGACATTTTTTGGCGTGTTTTCTTCCAGCCGTTGCATTCTAAAACGAACAGTTTTCTTTATCACCTTATCTGCAACTATTATGTGCACACAATAGATAGAAGAGCAAGAATCCCCACTTGTACAGGAAGCTCGAGGTCTCCCAGCAGAAGTTTTGGTGCCCTGTATGTAAACTGTCCCTTATCTCTGAACCATCTTTAACCAGAACTGGTGACCATTATGGTCTCTGGTCACATACAATGTCATACCTTTTCTAGCCTTGCCCTGTTAAGTGTTCAGTTGGAAAAAAAAAAATTACAACAAAAACTATCCTTGATGCCGTCATTGAATTGCGGTATTAAGCTACCTCTAAAACCTGAATTCTCCAGTCCTATTAGTCATATGTGAACCAATAAAATAAATTTCCTTTTATTATTTAAGCCCTGTTAATCTGATTCTCTATGCTCCTCCAATGTGCCTACCTTAATGAGCAATTAATCTGATAAACTGCTCCGTGGCATGCTATTTATTGAAAAGCTATGTGCCTCATGTTATTTATGAGGAAGCCTAATGTGCCTGGTCCTCCTAAGGTGAAGATGTGCATTTTCAAGGAGGCCTTCCAGTGCTGGTGGCTTTTCTAAAGCCAATCAGGAAAAAGGTTCCCTGCAGGATATTCCTGAACACATTAGCAGTATTTCTAGGGTGTTAAACCCTGTGCAAAGATCCTGTGGTACTTCTCAAAGTCCTGATTTTACCTAGATGAGAATTTAATATTAATAGAGTTGTATGTACATGCCAGTAAAAACACAAGTGTTAGGGGGATCAGGGTGTAATACAAAAGGCTGTGAAGTCAAAATCAAACACAACTGCATTCGAATCTGGCTTTAGGATATTCAAACTTTGGGATTGCAGAAGAGTTACAGCCTCAATTTCCCACATATGAAAAGAAGCAGCAGCATTATCACAAGAGATAATGCTTATTGAATGCTTCCCATGTTCCAGGCATGCTCTTTAGTACTGTGCATATTTTAACTCAGCTACTCCTTATAATAAATTTGAGAAGTAAACATTATCTCCCCATTGTACAGATGATGACATTTAGACACAGAGGATTAAATAGCCTGCCCCAGGTCACAAAGCTAGCAAGTGAAGAGGCAAGGATTTGAACCCAGGCAGTCTGATTCCAACATCTGGGTTCTTAACCTCTACCCTACACTGCTTTGTGAGACTTTTGTGAGAATAAATGATATAACGTACATAAGCTATCTAGAAATGTGCAAAGCATAAAAAGAGAAAACTTTACTTGAAAGTGTAACTAACTGGACTTATGACTTAGAGGAAAAGACAATAAAAAGTTGTTCTATTTTTTTTAAGATGCAAAGAACATTTACCTAAACTTTACTACATTTCTCTGGAGGTGAAATTGTTCTTCCTTCTTAGAGTACTTTAATTCTGTTCCAAATCAGTTTCATGTTTTATTTTCCAGGTTATTCTATTAAGAGTTTTAAAGGTAAAATGAGAGGTAAGTTCAATCGTTGGAAATAGTATAGCTGAAATATACATATTTTAGCATTGTTTTTCCACAAAATTTACAAAGGCAAGGATTATTATGCCTTTTTTGTCATTTATATTCTTAATCAACAATGTTTATTCGTTCAGTAAACATTTTTTTCATTAGATGAATCAACATAAGCACTTACCATTTACCAGACAGTACAAAGCCCCGAGAACACACTTTATTTGTATTTCATCACTATGGGGACATTTGTATTTCTTACTTCCTGGGATCTTCATTTTCCTTGGGGCATGATTCCCTCAGTTTAGTTTGGGAAAACTATGTCCTACTCCTCACTGTTAGCTTATGAGCTTCAGGACAACTTGGTATCATTTCCTGGCTTCCTTCACATGGCATCCCTCTGGCTACAATGACTGTTTAGAGATTGGTAGATAAATTAATCCTACCAATCAAACTGATTCTCAGGAGTTTGCTAAGAGTTTTGGGACAAAGACATTGTTTCTCTTACACTAGGTGGTATCATGTGAATATGAAGTCCTCAACGCTTCCAGAAAAAAAATTCTATCTTGAGGACAGTTCACCTTAGAATGAAACCATCCCAATACATGCCAGTGTATTGAGTGTTCAGATGGAAAAAAGAGTTATAACAAGAAAAATACTTGATGCTATCAATGAATTTCTGTATTAAGCCACCCCTGGAAATCCATCCACCAGTCCTTTCAGCTGTATGTGAACCAATAAATTCCTTTTTATTATTTAAGCCAGTTGAATTTGGATTTTATTACTTAGAAATAATAGATTTCTGATCGCTATAACTTCCTAAAGTGAATGTGATCTAAAGTTTTTGTCTTTTATAGCCATGAGAATGCACTAGCATGGTGAGTTGCTGTTAGTACCAGGTGTCCGTGCCATATATTTTAAGCTCCCTGGAGCTTATTGCTACACAGCTACTTCTCCACAAAAGGTCTGTTACTTAGCTGATTTGCCAACATTTTTGGTTTAGGCGGGTTTTTTTTTTCTTTGTTTTACTTTGTTTTATTGTGTTTGTTTTATTATGTTGTTGTTTTATGGTATGACTGCCCAGAAAGAATTCAAGAACTGGACAAATGTCTAAGTATTTTTATAACTTGTTGTAGTGGTTCAACCAGAAATAACATTTTTGATAGCTAGAGACTGAATAATAAGAAGTCTCTAGACAGATGTCTTTGAAGATATATTTAAAAATATGGCACTATATCTGCTATTGTCAAAATATCCTACAAAACACTGGGTATATGAGGAAGAACAGTAAGCAGAGTGAGGGGAGAATTATTTCTCTAATTCTATTCATCTTTCCTCCTCCTCACTTGCTCTACCCACCTTCACTAAACCTCTTGGTCTTCCTCAATATGCCAGGCATGTTCCCGCCCCTGGATTTTTGCAGTGACTCTTCCTTCTATGTGTTAGACAGCTGGATTGCTGATGCTCTTAATTTTTGTTCCTCTGGATATTCACATAATCGTCTCCCTGACGTTTTTTAAACCTTTATTCAAATATCTCTTTTCTGTGAAGTTTCCCCTGACATCCACTTAAAATTGTAAACACTCCCCTACAAGTCAGCGAGTTCTACTTGTTCCATGCTTTAAATTCTCTATAGCTTTTGTCCCCATTAAACACACTATATGCTATATTACTTTGTCTGTCTGCACCCACTAGAATGTAACCTTCATGAGGGCAAAGTTCTTTTGTTTTTTTCACAGCTGTGTCCCCAATGCCTACAAGAGTCCCTGGCACTTATTGACTGATAAGTACAGGTTTGCTAAATGTAAAAATCTGACCTTGTACTAAAACTAAATCATTTTGTATTTCTAGAAGTCTCACTCCAAGAAAGCCTCTAAGAAGAATAAAAATTAAGAAGATAGATTTAGTTATATGTGAAAAAATGAAAATAGTTAAGACTGAGAGACACTGTGATTGAAATATGAAACACTAGAACAAGGAAACATACCTGGAAGTTTGAAAAAAACAAACTTGCATTATGTGGCATGGGTAGGAATCAAGACTTTAGACAGTAAAGTGTAACATATTGTGAGAAAATGTCTGAAAGGTGTAACTCCTGTGTGAATAAAGGCCAGATTAATTGGGGAACGCCTGAAAGTTTGCATCTGCCTCAAGTCTTTCCCATGGTGAACCAGGAGCCCTCAAGGAGAAACGATTGCACAACACCTGCTCCATAGATGGGTAGAGAAGAAGTGACATTTGGATTAACCCCACTCTTATAAATAAAATTACAGGACTGGATTCAAAGGGAAGTTTCCAATTTCTGTCTTCAGAAGAGAGTCAAGAAGCCACCAGCAAGGCAATAAGTCTGTAAGAACGTTGTAAATGTCTGGTAACCTTCATCACATTCCCACATTTGTTATTTTTATCTCTTCAATATTTTTACCAGAGGAATTAGCAGTAAAATCCTTAAAACAAAAGAAGTCTGTGTGATTCTGTAAAAGGTAAGTAAATAAAGGGTCAAAACTGGACAGACTTCACAAGCTTCTGCCTTCCTTCTTGGTAGATAACAAAACCCCAGAAGATAGAGTGGCGACAGCAGTACTGAAAAGACAGGAAAATGGACTAAGAGGAATCTTGCCAGCTTGCAGCAAGAAAGAAGAGTCCAGTATGAGATGGGCTCTGTGGAGGTTCTGTAGAAAACTTCAGGCTTCCCGACATGGAAAATTTCATCACCTTTAAAAGATAAAGAGTCTATAAATAAACGAGTTCAAAACCATTTTAAATATATTCGTGGTGTAACTAAATTATAAAAGATCATTTTAAGCAAATGAGGAATGCTTGGGATTCTTTTTGGAGTGTGAATTTTGCCAAGCATCTCTAAGAGCCTCAAATATACCTTGATGAGCATCAGAGACCAAATCATAGACTGGCTAGATGATTAACTTGTTTTACAGAGTATGACACATGTGACCTTCTATGATTATGTTGAATAACTGCTTTTAAATGGATATGCCCATGAAAATCTAGCCTAGTAGATCCCTTGGTAGAAGGAAGTATTTTGAAAAAAGACAGAATATCAAATGCATTTTATAATGAAGTCAAATTTTGCATCTTGCCTCAGAAAATATTCAGAAAAATATGCCACACCAAAATGTCTACAAATGTCATCACTTCCTCTTGCCAACTTTACTGAATACATAAATAATGATGTAATGCTATGCAATTGTTTTTGACCTATGCCTTCATATTTAATAAGTGCACAGTATTTAATTATAGGATAACCTCACAAAAACCTCCATTAATATTTCCATTTCTCTCCTAATAATAGATGAATGATTTTGAGTCTCTTGACGGTACACGACTCACTTGTGTTCTATCTCCTGGCACTTGCATCTTGATAGTACATTGTGGATGACCAACAGCCTTCAGGTCAAAACTTTGTTCCCATCAAAGCTTACCAGTAAACAACTCTGTCTACTGACTTCTTAGATGAAAAATACCAAAGAAAACTAAGATAGCAAGAAACGAGGTGAGTAAAGATCTTGCTCAGATCTGTTGTTTCATTTTGGAATAAGTCCTCCATGAAGTGATGAGATGTCCCGGATGGCTGGCCAGACACACTCCTTGAATGATGAGACAGGTCCCCAACAATAGGGAAGTGTTCTATCAATCCCTGAGTGCTGTAACAATATACACGTGCAAACATTCCATCCCCAAGAGAGAATTTCTGGTAAAATAATTTGGCTCACTCTCCCAATTCAAACAACTGCAGATACATTCCAATGTGTCATTTTCAATAAAGACAGGTGGACTGCTGATTCTTCATACCGGAGCTCTACTCTGTGCTGTGAATACAATGTAAACTGCAGTTTAGCCATACATGTATATAAAGTATTTATTGTGACATAAATCAGAGCCTCTTAAATGGGTTTTATACCAAGCATTCTATTTTCTGCACCTTTCACAGAGTTATAGAGTAGTCCATCTTTTTTCCCTAGAGTATTAAAACTTTAGTTGGCTACCATCATGTATGTTACAAACTTTCTCACTAGCAGCTGAATTAAGCAGCAGAATTAATACACAGATAAACTGTACTGTGTTCACAACTCCAAGCCTAAATGATTCACTGTATTCTTTTTATGTTTGCCATTTCATGTGGCACCACTTGTACACCCATCTTCATGTTCTTACTGTAACAACCCTATGCTTTTGGAGAAAGCTTCTAGAGAGCCAAGCAGGTATAGACAGAAGTACAGAGGAGTTATGTGAGAAGCATGCAGAACAGATGGTTCTGAAGCTATGATGCCTTCATTTCTGGTTATTAATCAAACTATTGGTGCCAGGTTTCTCTTCTGTGTGGTCAAATCTGCATTAACCTTACCAGTGAATAAAGATTATTAGCTGTACAACACAAAATGGATTATAATCTTGACCCCTTGGTTTGGAATAAAGAGTTTATTGCTGGACTAAAAGAAATAATTCTGCCAGAGAGGGGCTTTGGTTCCAGGACCCATCTTCTGAGGTAAATAATTATTTGCAAGCCTACGTGTATGTGATAGAAGATGACTGGCATAAAAATGGTCTAATTTTTAGAAAATCTGTAAATATTTGTTCCAGTTTTAAAACCAAAGTACTGTCTTCAGGTTCTACACACCACTGTGAGTTCCTAAACATGCTCACATATACACTCAAGTTCTCATTCCTGTATTCTAGCCCTTAGGAAATATCTGGAGGTCCTTACTAGACCTTACCATGAACTCTCAGTATAAATTTGAGGACTGTGATGAAGAAATTCTACTTGCAATATGTAGTTTATATAAACAGCTTATTGAGAGGTCTTAATGGATATAAATATGATTTTTTCTCAATCAGTGCTATTAGTCATGCTGTATTAAATTGCAATGCCTCAACCCCTAATGAGAGTAGGACAGTCCTCGAATCTCTGGATGTTTTTGACAATTAAAACACGGTTCAAGTTAGTTTAAAACTTCATTCATGTATCTTTGTAGAGTTTTGTAGAACTCTTCCTCTCCCCAGAGAGGCTGAGCTTCCAGGCATGAGGAATGTGAGTGGAGCTAGAAGCATTCATTGTATTTTACACACCTCCCTTCCACTTCCATTTTGGATGTTGGGTTAGGGGAGAAAGATGAGGGGAAGAGGGCAAACATCTTGTTTTGCAACAGGGCAAGAGTGTTGTTTTTTCTTTGGCTAGCATTGTGCCTTCTGTATCATCACTGCCTGAATGTGGACCTTCGTGGGCAGCAAATGTGCTCTTTGGGCAGCCCATGGAGTTTCCTCAATACTGGGCTCGGATTCAGGCTCAAGTTCAACTCTTCAGCTCCTAAACAAGAGTATATGGGCTCTCCACATCCAATATGCAAGTGACCTATCTTAAGTGAGACACCAGCAATGCTGCTTTAGCTCAGTTTACCTTCCATGGTTCCAGACTCAAAGGAAATTCAAATGCCAGTACTCTTGCCAATCAGACTTTGGTAATGCTGGCTGAGTTGAAATGACAAGTTATCTAGCATCTTTCCTTTTCAGCTTTGACTTTGACGTAAAAATCAGATTTAGTATCCTATAATATTTAAATTTTAAAAATACATGAGACACTATATAAATAGCATCAAACTGACTAGAGTAAATGACAGCTCCACAATTTAGTATCTGTGTAAGCTTGACTAAGTCACAACATCTCTGAGCCTAGGTTTCCTCAAATGTAAAATGGATAATGATAGTCCCTACTTCAAGGTTATCTTAACTATATGGATATAGACAGGTTAGCTATATGCACAAAAAGTTATTTTTTGAAATCCAGGTATCTGTTTATGCATTAAGAGTAAAATTTCAGCAATATAAAAAACATCAAAATTTTACATCTGAAGTGATTTCACACCTAGATATTTTACACCAAAGCTATTTGTTTCTCTCTGAATGCCTTCCAAGTAGATTTTTTTTAATGCTTCTCATTTCCTGGGATAAACTGTAATTTTGAAGATGATATAAGCATATCAGCATTTTCTAGAGCAGTGAGGCTCAAGTTTTACCTAAGAATTACTCACAGATATATTCAAATGCATCTAGCTAGGCACAACCCTCAGATATTCTGATTTAATAGAATTACAGTGGGGGCCATGGATCTGTGTCTTGACAAACAGCCGTTGCTTCCTAAGGAATTTGAAGCAGGTGATCCCCAGACCACATTTAGAGTAACATTGTTTTAAGACAAATGTAAACTCTCACCAGTGGATTCCTGTGAATGTTTGCAGCTATGTATACCTTAGTTTGCAAGGAATGCCTTGCACAATAGAAAAGACACAGGAGTAACTTGTATGAAGACATTAAAATTGTGCCTTGATCTTTGATTCTATAGTTACAGAAATTATGATATTTTCAAATAATTATAACATTGCATACTTATTATGCATGGGCAACTGTATTACCAAAGCAGGGCTTCTTAGAGGCAGAGAGGAGAAAACTGACCTTGAAAGCAATGCAGCACTGAATTATAACTATATCTAAGGGGAAAATGACAAATCTCTATTTTTATTGTCTAAATAAAGGACATTTAATAAAAGACATGAAGTCTGCAAAAACAAATGAATTTTTCCTAAGCACGCTTTCTTAAAAAAAATTTATTACGTTTTATCTCTATGTTAAGTAAGATGGCATATGTAAAATCATGTAATAACAGGTGCTATGCTAATTATTTCCCTGGAAAGTTTTTGATTCTTGATTTAAATTTGTGAGTTTCTTCCTCTGTCTCTGTCTGTCCTTTTCTGATTCAGAGCACTTTCCTTAAACCAGGAAATCATCAGGAAAATCTCTTTAGCATTTTGATGCAAACAGTATTTGTTTTTCTTTTTGATCTTTCTCCACTTTCCCCCTAAAGCCAATAGCACTGTCCCCCAACAGGTACAATGAATGAAATATCCTTGCTTCCAAGTAAGAAATACATTGAAATGGTAAGTGGCAATAAACACACCAGTGATCATAATATTGAAATTTTTAAATAAAATGATGGACTTTCTAACCACTTTGCCTGCAACAAGGCAATGATGCTATAAAAGAGTAGGTCTTTTCTTTTAAGATAAACTTCTCTTTATCTCTAACTGAGGAGAGACTACCCTATCATCCAGATTTTTCTGCAGGAAACATATTTGTACATGAAATTTATTGGAGGAGTCTCTCTGCTTATCCTGATATCTATAGCAGCTCATGAGCTTGTCCTCATTTAAATTTTTTTTGTGTCTACACCAGAAAAATTGTGTTGTCTAGACTCAGTATGATTTCCCATACTACCTCAAATCATTATTAGTAGCATTGTATAAAAGACAGATTTGTTCTTGTGTCTCTTCATGTACAAAGCATAACTCCATCCTGCCGAGAATTCATTGCATTCAGACAACCAAATAGCATGTGTGAACCTTATGTTATTCTGCCCTTTCTCAATATTTAAAAACTGATACCTATCCCCTTAAGAGCATAAGTGTTTTCCTAAGTTAAAAAACTTTCAGTTCAGGCTTGGCCTGCATTAACTCTATTGAATTCTTCAAATACATACCAGGTTAATGAAGGCTAAACTGTGGTGGGCTAAATTTTTTGATAAATATCGAGGTCTTCTTTGATCCTGATAACCCACAAATGTTCAGCAAGAGTAAGTTTTCACGGTCAGCATGCAGTGATTTTGATATTTAACTTAAGCTCTAGCCCAGTGTGGTTATTTCACTTATATGGATGGTATGCTTAGAACTAAGAAGCAGGAAAAATTGGAAACAGCCCAAGGGCACAAGACATGAGGTAGAAGGCACTTTCCCATTGGGCTAAGGGTCTGCATCATTTACTAGTGGCTTCAAGGGTTGTCTTTGTAGGTAAGTTTGTTTGAAGTAAAACAAAACAAAAGCTCAAAGAACATTTATTCATTTTATTTTATTTACCAGCCCTTGTGTGCTTTCTTTTATGAATCTCCGTCTCCCTTTTCCATCATGGTAAAGGTTCTGACTCTGATCAGAGAGTAGGTCTTTCCATCATTCCAACAAATATTAAATGAGATAGGGTGAAGGTGTGTAAACAGATACACATTGGAAGTAACTACTTTCACTTTCATTACTTAAGTTATAATAAATAGCAACCCGCAATAAATGCATTGTAAACTCAATTTTTCCCTGAGTCAGAATAAATCCTATCTCCAATTTGTAGGATTCAATGGCCCTTAGGATCAAATAGAAAGAGAGAAGTGTGTCTATAGAGTTTATGTAACATATATATGTAACTTACTCTGTGATTCCATTTGGATGTCTTTAGAAATCAGGATAACCCCTTTGGAGGGGTTACGGGCTGGAAGGGAGCATGAGGGGGCTTCTGGGTGTTGATCATTTTGTTTTACTTGATCTTGCTGTTACTTAAATGGTTGTATTCAATTTGTGAAATGTGTTTAAGTTGTGTGTTTATGATGTGTAGACTTTCTGTATGCCTGTACTTAAATTAAAAATAAATATGTACATATATAGGTAACCCAGAATTTCTTCATCTTAGCACTACTGACATATTGGACCTCATAATTCTTTGTTCTACAGTGTTGTTCTAGGGTGTTGTTCTGTGCATTGTAGAATATTTACAAGTATTTCTGGCCTCTACCTATTAGATGCCAGTAGTATTTCCCCTCCCCAGTTGTGACAATCAAAAGTGTCTTCAGACTTGCCAAGTTGCCTGGGAAACAAAATCCTGAGAATCTGTAATGAAACCTATCATTGTAATGATATCTAGAAGAAATAATTCCTTAAAATAAGATTATTACATCATGGCAACGAGTAACACTATCAGACTTGGAGGAACTTATGTAGGTTGGCTTTACTTGAAATTAATAAAATCTTTATGAAAGTGCCTTCAAAATCATTAAATTTTATTATAGTTTTGATACACCATGTTTCCTTGCTTAACGTTCATGTGTAGCTTCTATAAATCAAATACAGACAATTCAGAAATGCTTTTGACAACTGATTGATTGATTAATCTCAGTTTTAAGCAGAATAATTGGCAAGAAAAGGGAACCCATTACAGGACTACTTTATTTATAGAAAGAAGAGGGCTCAAAATTACCTGCAAGACAAATATATGAGGGTATTCCCGGTTCTAATAACAAAACCTTTCTTTACAAATGGATGCTGAGGCAGATAAGTAAGTAACTGAAAAGAATGTAAGTTGCCAAATCTCTAGGCATGAAGAATTATTAATACAAGTTCAGATTGTTCACAACAACTGATAAAATTAGTAGTAACTAGGTTATTATAGAGACAAGCCAAACAAGAAATTCTGAGATAAAGTGCTCTGGATAAAGATTCAAACGGCGAGGTGTTTTAAAAAATGCATGTTAATATTCTAAGCTAACACTTTAAAATGCTGCAGCACCAAGCTCACAAACACCACCAAATCTTGATAGCTCTTTTTATCAGGCAAAAATGCTTTCTGATTAAAGGGCATCCAACATGTTTTTGTTTGACTTTTATTTTTAGTTTTTTGTTTTGGTTTTTTCTATGTGTATTTTTTAGAGACGACTTATGTCTTGAAAGGAAAAATAATGCCATCAGAATTCAATGTTTTACCAAGAACTGTTTATCAGTGTTTCATTCTGTGCACTCAGAGCATAAATGCTTTCTTTTTTCCTGAAGCCAGATTTGGATCACTCACTTGAGCTGGGCCTGGGGGAGAAACACAGTGTGTATGATGAGCTGATTAATTATCAGAAATCAAATGCCTTGCAGTCAGGAGCTCTGTGCTTGAAAGCAAGCACCAGGACTAGAGGAATGGTGAGACCACATGCATGCATGGACAAACAGGAACACCTCGGGGATTAAGTTTCAGTGTGGCCTGAAACAAAGGACTTAAGAATGATTGTTTATCCTTGGCAGGGTGACCTGTGCGATCTTTTTTTACAAGAGCTTTCAGCATACGACTTTTAAAGTCAAAGAGTCCCTATTAAATCAACCTCGATTTTGTCATCTTAAAAAAAAAATCTGCCTGATTTTCTCCTTGCTTTTCCACCCCTTTTCACACTCCTTGAAACTTACGTAGTAATTCATAATTAAAGGTTAGGATATGTCTTATTTCAAGTCTGTGTGCATAAATAGAATCCTTTACAGCTGTTTCTTAGAAAGAGCTCCTCACTTAAAGTGGAGTGTGTGTCTACCTGGGAGATATAAACAAAGACAGAATAATATAAAGTGTTGGGGACAATATACTGTCAACCTCTGAAACCTTGAAAGCCATTAACAATCATAGATGGGCAAGATCTGCCTGCTGACAAACTTTTCTCGTCTTCAAAGCTCACAGAAATATGCAACTTATTCCCTGAATTCACTGTGTAGCTTGGTTTCTTTTCCATGACTAACATCCATAAAACCCGCATTAAAATCACAGATCCATTTGTGTAAGAGGAGGAAGGTCAAAGGGTCCAGTACTGAATTCTCACACTGGAGACTATGCCTATTTTTAGTTGCTGGGATTTTTAACTTTTTTGTTGTGGAGATCATTTGTTCCCCCAAGAAATTGCTTATGCAATTTACTCTCTGCCCCCAAAGAAGCACCCAGAGATCCAGAGCTGCAGTGCAGCTGTGCTGCTTCCCATGGAGGCTCATTTCTCAGAAAGTTGTAACATGAGATACGGTAGATCCCAGCTTCACTACTTCAAGTCACTGAAATACCTGAGCCCTTCTCTTAAACGGGTAGATTTTTTTTTTTAAATCAAAACTGTTGATTTAAAAGAGCACTAGGCCAAATTATTTCTAAATCACTCAAGTTTGTCTAGAAAACAGGTGAATTGTGAGCTCTGAAAGTAAAATATAAAACTATTCCTTAGTATTCTCTTTGTTCTCAGGTTGCCTTAGAAAGTTCTTTGGCACTAAGCCAGTAGAGAAAGTGAGAGGAGAACTCCTCAAATTTGGATGAAGGGAAATAAGTCAAATCTGTACTATAAATATTTTAAGATTAACCAGTGGTGTAAGTAGGATCCATGTTTGAAAACTACATACAAGAGAAAACCAACACCAATGGGAGAAAATATGGGATGGAAACATTTTAAGATGTGTGTGGTGTTTGTCCACTCTTGTTGTCCAGTGGGTTTTCTGTTTGGGGATACCCATCTTCTCGTGACCCGCCAGTCTAGCATCCACTGGCACAGAAAGGCTGTGGGCAGAGGAGGGCAATTCAGCCTGGAAGTAAAGACTCCAGTTGCCCTTTTTTGGCAGGACACTTATTAGGAACCCAACTGCCATCTGGATTGGTGATCCTTTTGTTGCTAATTAGAAAATTGTTCATCCCTCCTAGGCATAAACTTCAAGACTGAAAACATATACAAGTATGTGAATTGCAGAGGAGCATAACAGATAGAATTAATTTGACTAGAAAACACTAGAAAATAGAAAAAACCTAGAAAATAACCATAAAAATAACAATGACCTGAAGTTTATCTATAGGACTAAAAACAAACAAACAAACAAAAAGAAACCATTTTTACAAAAATGAAATTTGTTTTCATTACTCATAAACCTTTTACTTTCTGCCAGCTTTTTACTTTTTTTTTTAATATCTGGATTTCAGGCTTGCTCTGTTCCTTGCCTATCCTATTCTACCCTTCATTCTCCAGTGATTTACTGAGGCTTTCCTCTATTTGCTGGAGGAATATAATGATGAAAAAGGCAGTCAGTTCCTGGCCCCAAGTAGCTCACAACTATACTCTCAGTGCCCAATTTTCTATTCCTATTCATTAAACTACCCCACTGCTATTCTCCCTATTTACCTTTTCCCCATATATCTTTATTTTACTTTATTTTTTTCATTTACCTGGAATGCATTTTATTGATATTAAATATTTATGGAGTTCTATATGTTTATCTGTGGTGTTGCAATTTGTTGATAAGTTGGAGGGGATTTGTTGACTATTTTGCAAGAAAATGCAGGTTTAGTCACTTTTAAAATATTGTTTTCAAAGATACTCTCCTCATTGGACAAGTGGTAATCATTTAGGGATGATATCTAACACTGGGCTTCTTTGATATGATATTCTGGAGAAGTGTAAGACATAAGTTTGTTTTTTTTTTAATTACATTTGAGTTTGAAATACATTGTAGACTTCCCCCCTTTTGGCAGAAAATTTACCCTTCTAATTATGTTTACCTTAGGCTAATATTAAAATTGGTTTGCATTCCTTGACATAAAAACTGCCTCGGGGAGAGGGCACAGAAAGAGGGACTTGACCCAGAAAGATGCCGACAAGGGAGAAGTCTGCCCAGGGGTGCAGATTTAACCTAGATAGTACAGAAAGTGGATAAACCACAAACATAAAACCAAGAGGCACTTGTCTCTAAAAAGTGAATTAGAAACCTTAACACTTTTCTTTTTGCTATTTTTTTTCTGTTTTTTTAATTCTTTATCCTGTTCAGATAAAAATCACATAAAAAACTATTTCTTAGTCTCACCGTTTTGTGTTAGCTTTTTTTTTACCTTTTCAGAAGAAAATGTTATAATTTTTGTAATCCGAAACAGAAATAATTCAGTTGGCTTTACTTGGCAAGAATTTTAGTTATGCTTCCTTTTTCTTTCTTTTTTTTTTTTCCTTTTGCCCCTATCTAGATGCATTTGAATATAATTTGGATAACATCTCTTCTTCCCCCATCATCATTAACACTCTCTAGGAAATAATAACAATTGTAATTAAACAGTGCTTTTCTCCAGTGAGCTCCAAATGATGTATAGCCATTATCTCAGGTGTGAACTTAATATCCCTGTGAAGTAGGGAGAAGATAGGTACTATTATTCTCATTTCACAGATGGAGAATCGGTGTCACTGAGAGGTTAAATGAATTGTCCAAGGTCACACAGTGTTCCTCTTTTAGAACCTACTGTTTAGAGAATTGGCCATGTTATATCTTATTAGCAATACATGTCATTACTAATGACTATGATCAACATAAAGGCATCCATTGAAGTCTTCCAGGTATAAGGGAATCAAATGTTATCTCAAAAGATATACAGATAAAGAAAATATATTCTCACTAGAGTTTCAGAGACACTCAGTCATTCAATAGCACAACTTTTATTAGCCTCCTTTTATGTGCCAGCTACTGTCCTCCCACTGGGTATATAATTGTGAAGACTCAGTCCTTGCCTCAAGGAACTTAAAATGTGTGGAATAGAGCTGGTGTTTTAAAAGATGCCTATATTTATTTGTAAGGAAATATATCAGGCTGAGTGATCATATATTAAAGGGATCCAAAATACTATTTTGATCTTGAGTTCTTTGATATATATTTTAGAACTTTGTGATTTTCCCCTTAATGCCTAAGTCACATACTACACAGGCCATTGAATTTACCTCTAATCTCTTTCTACAGGGATCAGTTTTAATATTCTAAAATATTATATTAAATGAGAACTAAATAGCAAAAGTTATTCACATTATATGTTTTTTTAAAAGATTTCATAATTCCTATGTCAGTACTTACGGGACTTTTATTATAGTAGACAAACAAGCTATAGAGTCCAGACACTTCAATTTGGAGATTTAAAGATGTTTCAGTTTGACTGTTATTCTCTCAGCATCCAGATTACAGATCGAGTGTCTTCTCAACAACTATGCTTTTATGGTCATATTCTAATACATTTATTATTTAATATATTTGGTTATCATCATCAGTCTTCACAATGCTACATTATTTTTTAACAACTTTATTGGAATATAATTACTTTACAATGGTGTGTTAGTTTCTGCTTTAAAACATTTAAAACAAAGTGAATCAGCTATATGTATACATATATCCCCATATCCCCTCCTTCTTGCATCTCCCTCCTACACTCCATATCCCACCCCTCTAGGTGGTCACAAAGTACTGAGCTGATCTCCCCATGCGATGCAGCTGCTTCCTACTAGCTATCTATTATACATTTTGTAGTGTATATATGTCAGTGCTACTCTCTCACTTGGACCCAGCTTTCCTTTCCCCCTCCCCGTGTCCTCAAGTCCATTCTCTACATCTGTGTCTTTATTCCTCTCCTGTCCCTAGGTTCTACAAAACCATATTTTTAATAGATTCCATATATATGAGTTAGCATACCATATTTGTTTTTCTCTTTCTGACCTACTACACTCTATATGACAGACACTATCTCTATCCACCCTTCTACAAATAATTCAATTTGATTTCTTTTTATAGTTGAGTAATATTCCATTATATATATGTGCCACATCTTCTTATCCATTCACCATTTATTGAAGAGGCTGACTTTTCTCCATTGTATATTCTTGCCTCATTTGTCAAAGATAAGGTGACAAATGTGCGTGGGTTTATCTCTGGGCTTTCTGTCCTGTTTCTTTGATCTATATTTCTATTTTTGTGCCAGTACCATGCTGTCTTAATTACTGTAGCTTTGTAGTATAGTCTGAGTCAGGGAGGCTGATTCCTCCAGTTCTGCTTTTCTTTCTCAGGATTGCTTTGGCTATTCAGGATCTTTTGTGTTTCCATACAAATTGTGATATTTTATGTTCTAGTTCTGTGAAAACTGTCATTGGTAGCTTGATAAGGATAACACTGAATCTGTAGATTCCTTTGGGTAATATAGTCACTTTCATAATGTTTATTCTTCCAATCCAAGAATATGGTATATCTCTCCATCTGCTTGTATCACCGTTAATTCTTTCATCATTGTCCTATACTTTTCTGGATACATGTCTTCTGTCTCCTTAGGTAGGTTTATTCCTAGGTATTTTATTCTTTTTGTTGCAATGGTAAACGGGAGTGTTTTCGTAATTTCTCTATCAGATTTTTCATCATTAGTGTATAGGAATGCAAGAGATTTCTGTGCATTAATTCTGTATGCTGCTACTTTACCAAATTCATTGATTAGCTCTAGTAGTTTTCTGATAACATCTTTAGGATTCTCTATGTATAGTATCATGTCATCTGCAAAGAGTGACACTTTTACTTCTTCTTTTACAATTTAGATTCCTTTTATTTCTTTTTCTTCTGTGATTGCTGTGGCTAAAACTTCCAAAGCTATGTTGAATAATATTGGTGAGAAAGTGCAGCCTTGTCTTGTTCCTGATCGTACTGGAAAAGGTTTCAGTTTTTCACCATTGAGAATGATGTTGGATGTGGGTTTGTCATATATGGCCTTTATTATGTTGAGGTAAGTTCCCTCTATGCCTACTTTCTGGAGGATTTTTATCATAAATTGGTGTTGAATTTTGTCAAAAGCTTTTTCTGCTTCTATTAAGATGATCATAGGGTTTTTATCCTTCAATTTCTTAATATGGTGTATCACATTGATTAATTTGCTTATATTGAAGAATCCTTGCATTCCTGGGATAAACCCCACTTGATCATGGTGTATGATCCTTTTACTGTGCTGTTGGATTCTGTTTGCTAGTATTTTGTTGAGGATTTTTGCACCTATGTTCATCAGTGATATTGGCCTGTAGTTTTCTTTTCTTGTAATATCTTTGTCTGCTTTTGGTATCAGGGTGATGGTGGCCTCATAGAATGAGTTTGGGAGTGTTTCTCCCTCTGCTATATTTTGGAAGAGTTTGAGAAGGATGGGTGTTAGCTCTTCTCTAAATGTTTGATAGAATTCACCTGTGAAGCCATCTTGTCCTGGGCTTTTGTTTGTTGGAAGATTTTTTTTTTTTTTTTTTTTTTTTTTTTTTTGCTGTACGCGGGCCTCTCACTGCTGTGGCCTCTCCCGTTGCGGAGCACAGGCTCCGGACACACAGGCTCCGCGGCCATGGCTCGCGGGCCCAGCCGCTCCGCGGCATGTGGGATCTTCCGGGATCGGGGCACGAACCCGTGTCCCCTGCATCGGCAGGCGGACTCTCAACCACTGCGCCACCAGGGAAGCCCTGTTGGAAGATTTTTAATCACAGTGTCAATTTCAGTGCTTATGATTTGTCTGTTTATATTTTCTATTTCTTCCTGGTTCAGTCTCAGAAAGTTGTGCTTTTCTAAGAATTTGTTCATCTCTTCCAGGTTGTCCATTTTATTTGCATAGAGTTGCTTGTAGTAATCTCTCATGATCCTTTGTATTTCTGCAGTGTCAGTTGTTACTTCTTTTTTTTTTTTCTAATTCTGGTGATTTGAGTCTTCTCCTTTTTTTTCTTGATAAGTCTGGCTAATAGTTTATCAATTTTATTTATCTTCTCAAAAAACCACATTTTAGTTTTATTGGTCTTTGCTATCATTTCCTTCATTTCTTTTTCATTTATTTCTGATCTGATCTTTATGATGTCTTTCCTTCTGCTAACTTTGGGATTTCTTTGTTCTTCTTCCTCTAATTGGTTTAGGTATAAGGTTAGGTTGTTTAATTGAGAATTTTCTTGTTTCTTGAGGTAGGATTGTAGTGCTATAAACTTCCTTTTTAGAACTGCTTTTGCTGCATCTCATAGATTTTGGTCATCGTGTTTTCATTGTCATTTGTTTCTAGGTATTTTTTGATTTCCTCCTTGATTTCTTCAATAATCTCTTGGTTATTTTATAGTGTATTGTTTATCCTCCATGTGTTTGTATTTTTTACAGATGTTTTTCCTGTAATTGATATCTGTTCTCATAGCATTGTGTTTGGGAAAGATACTTGATATTATGTCAATTTCTTAAATTTACCAAGGCTTAATTTGTGACCCAAGATATGATCTTACTTGGAGAATGTTCCATGCACACTTGAGAAAAAAGTGTATTCTGTTGTTTTGGGGTGGAAGGTCCTATGAGTATCAATTAAGTCCATCTTGTTTAATGTGTCATTTTAGCTTGTATTTCCTTATTTATTTTCATTTTGGTTGATCTGTCCATTGGTGAAAGTGAGGTGTCCAAGTCCCCTACTATGATTGTGTTACTGTCAATTCCCCCTTTTATGGCTGTGAGCATTTGCCTTATGTATTGAGGTGTTCTTATGTTGGGTGCATAAATATTTACAATTGTTATATCTTCTTGGATTGATCCCTTGATCATTATACAGTGTCCTTCTTTGTCTCTTGGAATAGTCTTTATTTTAAAGTTTATTTTGTCTGATATGAGAATTGCTACTCCAGCTTTCTTTTGATTTCCATTTGCATGGAATATCTTTTTCCATCCCTTCACTTTCAGTCTGTATGTGACCCTAGCTCTGAAGTGGGTCTCTTGTAGACAGCATATGTACAGGTCTTGTTTTTGTTTCCCTTCAGCCAGTCTATACCTTTTGGTTGGAGCATTTAATCATTTACATTTAAGGTAGTTATTTATTTATTTTTTTTCTATGCAAAAACCATGGAGTTTATTCAGGGCATGTTCACCAGGAAGCGGTAAATCCTGAGGTCCATTTTAGAACTCTGCTACTACATGGCTATCTCAAATCCATTATATAAGAAAATATAATGCATTCAATTGTCATAAGTATGTAGAAACTATTTTGAAATATACACAATTTTCTGTGTAAATCATTAAAAATATGGTCAAACATATTTCTTATTTTGAAGTTGTAAAAACAAATTAACTCAGTTTCTCTAAAAGCTTAAGACATAGAAGTATCAGAAGAGAAATTACATCTAAAATTATGACAAATATGGATTAATACATCAGAACAATAAAGTGATTTATGTTGAAAACCTGCAAAAGTATACTCTATCACATGTTAAGAGCAATCAGAATGTCCAACCAGGTGCAAAGAGTTTAGATCAAAGAAAAAATTAAACACATTTTTAAAGATTTTAGAAGCTGTTTAAAATAATTCATAAATATAAAAGATCAATCTAAGCAAACACATTCCTAAGGTAGTTATTGATATGTATGTTCCTACTACCATTTTCTTAATTATTTTGGTTTTGTTATTGTAGGTTTTTTCCTTCTCTTGTGTTTCCTGCCTAGAGAAGTTCCTTTAGCATTTGTTGTAAAGCTGGTTTAGTTGTGCTGAATTCTCTTAGCTTTTGCTTGTCTGTAAAGGTTTTAATTTCTCCATCGAATCTGAATGAGATCTTTGCTGGGTAGAGTGATCTTGGTTGTAGGTTTTTCCCTTTCATCACTTTAAATATGTCCTGCCACTCCCTTCTGGCTTGCAGAGTTTCTGCTGAAGGATCAGCTGGTAACTTTATGATGTTTCCCTTCTATGTTATTTGTTGCTTTTCGCTTGTTGCTTTTAATATTTTTTCTTTGTATTTAATTTTTGATAGTTTGTTTAATATTTGTCTTGTCTCCTTGGATTTATCCTGTATGGGACTCTCTGTGCTTCCTGGAATTCACTGACTATTTCCTTTCCCATATTAAGGAAGTTTTCAACTATAATCCCTTCAAATATTTTCTCAGTCCCTTTCTTTTTCTCTTCTTCTTCTGGGACCCCTATAATTCTAATGTTGGTTCATGTAATGTTGTCCCAGAGGTCTCTGAGATTGTCCTCAATTCTTTTCACTCTTGTTTCTTTATTCTGCTCTGTGGCAGTTATTTCGACTATTTTATCTTCCAGGTCACTTATCCGTTCTTCTGTCTCAGTTATCTGTTATTGATTCCTTCTAGAGAATTTTTAATTTCATTTATTGTGTTGTTCATTATTGTTTATTTGCTCTTTAGTTCTTCTAGGTCCTTTTTAAATGTTTCTTGAATTTTCTCCATTCTATTTCCAAGATTTTGGATCATTTTTGCTATCACTAATCTGAAGTTTTTTCAGGTAGACTGCCTATTTCTTCTTCATTTGTTTGATCTGGTGGGTTTTTACCTTGCTCCTTCATCTGCTGTGTATTTCTCTGTCTTCTCATTTTGCATAACTTACTGTGTTTGTTTTCTCCTTTTGCAGGCTACAGGTTAATAGTTCCCGTTGTTTTTGGTGTCTGCTCCTAGTGGGTAAGGTTGGTTCAGTGAGGTGTGTAGGCTTCTTGGTGCAGGGGACTGGTGCCTGTCTTCTGGTGGGTGAGGCTGGATCTTGTCTTTCTGGTGGGCAGGACTGCATCAGGTGGTGTGTTTTGGTGTATCTGTGAACTTATTATGATTTTAGTCAGCCTCTCTGCTAATGGGTGGGTTTGTGTTCCTGTCTTTCTCATTGTCTGGCATGGGGCGTCCAGCCCTGGAGCTTGCTGGTCATTGTGTAGAGCTGGGTCTTAGCGTTGAGATGGAGATCTCTAGGAGAGCTTTTGCCATATGATATTATGTGGAGCCAGGAGGTCTCTGATGGAACAATGTCTTCAACTCAGCTCTCTCACCTCAGAAGCTCAGGCCTGACACCTGACCAGAGCACCAAGACTCTTTCAGCCACATGGCTGATGCCAGTAGCATGTCCACAGCTACAGTGTGTTTATTCGAATTGATGTCTTTGAATTAGATGCCTCAGCAAACTTCAGTGTCAGGGATTTGTCCTCAGACCCTGAGCTGAACAGAAGGGTCATCACCTTGGGCTGCTAGTGACTGTTGTGAGAAACACTCACCACACATGCACGACCACAGTGTGAATCCTGAATTCATTTCATGTATCTGGGATTCCATGTAAGATTCTATTTTAGAAGAGTTGCACTGGCAGCAGACTGTGGAGGGCCTGAGACAGGGAGGAAGTCCTGGGTGGTCTCAGGGGCCCTGGTGGAGGGATGTGTGGCCAGCACAGCAGGGTCAGAGGGGCAGCACTGCTTGTTGCTATGTGGAAGAAGCCATAAGCCTTGGAATGTGGGTGCTTCCAAATGCTGTTCCTTCAATGACTCCACAAAGATACTTTAAAACTCTTTTATTCTTTTGAAATATTCTTCCTTTCTCAGTCTCCATTCAACCGTAGATCAGATTTCAGGAATCACTCACTTGTGTCCTCAATGATGCTGCACCTCACCATCTTGGAAACTATCCCATGTGCTTTCTACACAGGAGTGGGTCTAGAGCATGTGGAATTCGTTAAAGATATTTAGGTAGCTAGGAAAATCAGCACATACCAAGGGCCTAAACAATATCAAAAATGTTACCTAAAATTCACAAGCTTCTCTTCACCATTCCACTGCCTTTTCGTCATTTGGTTGGGAAGTGAGTACTGGTCGGTAATTTGTGCTTTCAACTTTTGTGTTGCTCTACAGTGAGGACCATCTATCTATGTGCATATTGTGATTCATATGCAAAAACACACACATTAACAGATATGTATAAAAAGACAGATTTGTGAGCATGAGTTTACTTATTAACTAAAAGCCTTTTCCTTAAAATGCAATGTAAGGTCTATTTCCATCTTTAAAATTTTTTTTTCAGCTTTATTTCAGTATAATTGACAAATAAAATTCCAGAAGTTGTGCCATTTATGATAACATGAACAAACTCAGAGGGCACTATGATAAGTGCATAATCCAGACAGAGAACAAATACTGCATGATGTCACTTATGTGTGGAATCTTAAAAAAATAGAAGTCAATTTTAATAAATGAATCTATCATCCACCTCAATTTTTCTCCTTTGGGGGATTTTAAGTTTTGTTCTATACATCTTTTCAGGTATCTTTTCTTCGTTACTCCAAGGTAGTAAAAGTATGTGAAAATATACTATCTTCCAAACAGATAATAAAATTATTTTTATTATTCTATTATTGTTATGCTTTTCTGGACACAAAGACAAAAACTTAGGCAAAGAAGTTTGAAAACTTTGATTTTGAAGAAATCAAATATTCTAAGAAAAACTGCAATGTCCATATTGTCTGCATTTATTAGTCAGTATCAATTTTCTGCTCTGTTTTGTCTACCCAAGCCTAATCTCTTATATTTACGAAAGTTAACTGTTATATTTGTATGCACTCTTCAGTCTTGTTTGTGATCAATAGTGTCCTTGCTCCTTAACATTCAAAAATGAACTTTTCAGAACCTTGGGGACAGCATATCTTGATGTGAGGCTTAATTATATACCATTGTTCACAGTTCCTTTACTGACCAAAGTGCCTTCCTTCTTTATGGTGAATACAAACTATTTAGTTATAGTAACATAGAACAGTTGTGTGAACTGGTTCCTTTCCTGGGGTGATGGGGTTGGAGGAGGGGCATATATCTAAACTAGAAAAACCAAACAATCTTCCTTCATTGAGCATATATGTAATTAATTTGAAATATAAACCTTAAAGAGAGAGAACAGAGATTAGAAGAGAATCTGTGATTGTATTTAGTACTAGCATCTATCTGCATGTTTTTTTAATTATTAAATCCTTTTTAAGAATTTGTTCTCCAAAGAAAAGAAACACAGATCATCAACAATTCTAAAAGTAGTTAATAAATGTAAAAGGAACTATTCTTGTTTTTTGTTTTTGAAGTTCTGCTCTGTTACCAACTGTTGTTTAAGTATGTAGATGTGGTAGAAACAAAATGAAATATGCCCCTTTAGCTGTAGGTGAACCTTAAAAAGTTCAGGTCTGGGCTTCCCTGGTGGCACAGTGGTTGGGAGTCTGCCTGCCGATGCAGGGGACATGGGTTCGTGCCCCGGTCCAGGAAGATCCCACATGCCATGGAGCGGCTGGGCCCGTGAGCCATGGCCACTGAGCCTGCGGGTTCGGAGCCTGTGCTCTGCAATGGGAGAGGCCACAGCAGCGAGAGGCCCGTGTACCACAAAAAAAAAAAGTCAGGTCTATAAGACCTGTCATTTTTGTGGTTCTAATTGTTGAAAAGGTAGAAAGAATCATTTGAAGAATGAACTCTTCTTTTCATTCTTTCCTTTTTAACATATTTTCCAGCCCCAGTTAACAGAGCAAAGAAGTACAAACTCACAAATCTCATTCATTGGGTAAGCTGTAACAAATATTTAAGGTTCCACCATGTGCCTTCATTGTTCTACAGATTGGGGATACAATGGGGAATGAAGATTCTTGAGATTGTTTAGTGTCTATTTGAGTGGGAATGGGGTGGTGAGATAGAAAATAAAATTATTTCAGATAGTGACCATTGTCATAGAGAAAATAGACTGTGAGATTGGGCTTGAAAGTGACTGGGTAGGGGGGGAATCCTTAAGAAAGGGTAGTAGGGAAGGCAACCCTGAAGAGATAATATTGTCTGACATCTGAATAATGAGAATGAGTTAGAAGGCAAAGGTCTAGGAAAAATGTGTTCCTGATGTAGGGAACCACAGGTGCACAGGCTTAGATGTACTAAAAAATTGTCATGTGTGAGGAAAAGAGAGATTGTAAGAAAATTGAGCAAGTGCAATACATGGAAGAAATGATACCAAAGAGCTAGTTGGAGACCAGATTAGGAGGGCCTTGAAGACTATGGTAAGAAGATTGGATTTTCTTCTAACAAAGAATCGAAAGTCTTTGTATGGTTTTAAGCAAAGGCGTGCTATGGTAGGGTTTATATATTTTAAATATCCATTTGTTGCTCTGTGGAAATGGACCTTAGGGAAATGAGACTAAAAGGGAGGTCAGAAAACTACTACAATAGTCCATATAAAAGATGATAGTAACTTGAATTTGAGTGTTTAAGAGTAAAAATCAGAAGTAGTGTAGTTCAGGAAATGCTTTGATATTGAGCCCAAAGTGCTTGCTGATGGATTGTGTGTAAGGCATGAGAGAGAGAGAGGAATCACAAACAGCTCCAGAGATTTAGACCTGAGCAATTTGGTAAATGAAAGTCCCATTAACTGACAAAACAATGGGGAAGGATAGGTTCAGAAAGATGGGAAAATCAACAGTTCTGCCTCCTGACACAGAATGGCCTTTGCAATCTAAACATGATATAGGCATGAACCCTAGTTACTGCTTGATAACTTCTAGGGATAAAAGTTTCACTACTTTCAAAGTAGCCTTAAGCACATTCCATCCAATCACAATTAATTCTTACAATATTCCTATGAAGAAACCGTTGTTATTATAATCTCTCTACAGATGAGAAAATTAAGATTTAGAGATATTACATAATTTGTGAAAAAAATCACAGCATTAATGCACTGAGAATTCACACTCAAATTGACTGACCCCAGAGCCCAAGCTTTGAAATACTATGTGTCAGAAAAACAGCCCCTGATAAAGGAAACGTTTTTCCAGTCAGGATTCCAAGGGAGAAAGCAATTCCCACATTCCTGTGGAATGGATATGAATTCAGGAGATTTGGTCATAAGGATGAAGACAGAATCCAGAAAACAGATCCAGTATCCAAGATGGACTACCAGCAAACTGCCTTTGGCTCCCTTCCATGCCACTAGACTAAAGAACATAAGTTTCTTCTCTCTGGGAAGAAGATTGTTCCAAGAACCAGAGATGGAACTTAATAAGCCAATTGGCTGTTAAGTGATTCCCGCTACATAGATTGAAAAGATGCTGGTTCAGGAATCATTCAGTCAGTTTGAATTTAACATTTTATACTAGGCCTCACTAATTGGACAGAATATGAATAAATTGCCCAAACAATTGCTTCTATCAAGGTCTAGCCAGGTAGGATCCTGAGAATGGTAGAGTTAAACTGGATTATTCTCCAAATTCTAAGTTGCTGAGGCTGGAGGAATTATGTTTAATATTTTTGTATTGGAAGTTGCCTGGTCATCTTTCTCACCAATGGATGGCTTTTCTCTTTAGTCTCTTCAGAAAGAGATTTCCCTTCAAAAGCAGTTTAAAATACCCTCCCTGCAATTATGATAAAGGGGAGACTGCTGATCATTGTAGATCAAGCAAGACAGAGCACTGGTATTTGAAAGACAAAAAATCATTTTAGGGTTAATAAGTAAGACCACAAGACAATTTTTAATACTTGGAAGGAAAATAATCTAAACAATCTTATAAAAGTGGTTAAGGTCCTATTCACATTTCTTAATTGAAGAGATTTAAAAAATTTATATCCGGACCACATGCTATAATTTATGACTCAATGAATTAATTAAGTTGCTTATTAATATAGCAACTAATTAGTTAATTCACTCAACAGATATTGTATAAGTATCTACTGGGCTTCAGACCCTGAGCTGGTTGTTGGATATAATGCTGGGACAAGATCTGGGCGCTCTTGGAATTCAGTTTGATAAAGCAGGCAAGCAAACAATTAAACATGTGTAATTGCAAATTCTGTAAGTGGAAGGAAGAAAAGACTAAAACCCAGTGGGAGAGAATAATAAGGAAGACCTAGTTTAGACTGGGTAATGTAGAAGATTTCTCTGTGAAGGGAAAAATTAGGCTGAAATCTGAAAAATAAAGATTCAGTCAAGTGAAAAGTTGTGGGGAGAGGAAAGAAATGCATGCTGTTAGTCCAGCCCATGCAAGGACTAAGGACATGGTGAATTCAGGGAATTGAAAATAATGGGTGTGGCTGGAAGAAAACAGGTGGAATGAGATGAATTTGAGAATAGGAGCTAGATCATGAAAGGTCTTATTAAGACTTGTGTGACCTTTAATTTGCTTGCTTCCAAATGCAAGAGTAAATAAGAATGTGACACAATTTGGTGGAGGTTCTTCAAAGGTCACTCTGGTTGTTAATGTTAATAATAGATTAAAAGAGAGCAAGAATGGAAGTAGAAAGATATACAATTCAGCTATATTTCAAATGAGGAATAGTGATGGCTTAGCTTAGGAGGGATAGTGGCAGTAGAAATGGAAAGAAAAGCTATAGATTAGACATTCATTTTGAAGGTAAAATAAGCAGAGCTTAGTAATGTACCATAACTACAGAGAAAAACATGGGTAAAAGGATCAATTTCCAGGCTCGAATCCATGGGTAGTCAGAATTAGTATAAAGAAAATCAGCACCATTCTCATGCTTGTATTCTAATTCAATTATTTTTATTTAAATTTCTATTGTTTTGTCGAGTAAACTGAATAACTATTTCTCTCATTTTTTACTGAAAGAATGAGACACCCTTTCCCTAGTGAACTCACATAAAGAGAGCAGCCAAGCCTTTTTCTTAGAGACTTTCTCCTTTGTCCTCAGGAAGCACTGACAGAGTTCTCTTCCTATTCCTCTAGCCCAGGCCCGTAAAGCATGACTGCCCACCAGGGAAGATACTGGGAGGGTCTACTGTATTTTCAGATTAAAAAAATATAGCATGCTTCCTTTTTTTCTTTTCTTTATTTCTTTTAAACTTAGCAAGGCTGTCTGTCTTATAGCTACCCAGTTATGAAAAGAAGAAAAATAAAAGAAAAAAAAGAAGAAGATAACTTAGCCTAGTTATTAAGAGGATGCCAAAGAATAAGTCTCAGTTTTTATTTAACAATGTTTATATTCCTCATGAGAAGAATATATTAGAGACAGAGAGAGAGAAAATTTTATTTTTATTCCATTAGAAATAAGAAATTGAGCTTAGGTCCTATGATCTAGTAGTCTGTTTTATTCCCTGGTTTTAATAAATGCGTCCCTAAGCATAGCTTAGTTTTTTTTAAACTATTCTATTAATCTGGTCTCTCTCCCTTCCTCTCTCACTCTCTCTCTCTCATCTCGTGTGTGTGTGTGTGTGTGTGTGTGTGTGTGAGAGAGAGAGAGAGAGAGAGAGAGAGAGAGAGAGAATCTTTACACATGCACATACAGAGCATGGAAATTTCTATGCCATACCTTTTGCCAACTTGGAAATAATTCTGAATCTGTCCCTAAATGTGATGTATCAATATTATATAAGTTTTCTGAACTTATCAACTAGATACAAATACTGAATTAAATATTTGATATCTAAGTACAGTAGCTTTGATTAGTTGTCTTGCATAATGACTTCAAGGAGACTTCCACTCCTGATTATCTGATTTGAATTGGAGTTCAAGGTTAGGTTTATTAGGATGGTTTTATAGAAAGGTTAATTCAGTTTTGACCTCCTCGATCCCTTATTCTTGGGAGAATCTGTAAAATATTCCATTTATGAGCAGGAGATCAACACATAAACAGCATTTATTGAGCATATTTATGAACAGAACCCTAGGGACTGTAGATCACTGTGAAGGAAGTAGAAGATTTAATTCTTCTCCTTAAGAAAGTTACTGTGTAATGAAAAGAGACAAGTATATTATATATTGACCTAGCTGTCTCTCACTTATGTAACCATAACCCGAGGTGACCATATGCACAAAATCAAAATAAGAAGGAATCAAGAAGCCTTGAAAATTAAAGAATAGAAGGAGAGGATGAGATAAGTTCCCACAGCGGGGTAATAAATGTTGTTCACTTTCTACTTGGCTAAACCTGGTTTTTTGGTTCAGTGAATTTGAGACAGAAAGAACCTAATCATAGAGCATGTAGTACCTCCGTGGGCCCCCTGTTTTATTCCCTGGTTTTAATAAACATTCCCTCAAACCTCTCCCCCAAATTAGGAATATAACTACTTAAGATTTTTAAGTGAAATGCAGAAATGTTTTTCATCAAATCCAGAGTACTTATCAGGTGATTATGTGAGAAGCTATTCATAGAGGTATTCAATTACAAGCAGCCAAAACAATTGTTCTCAGAATTATTCGATCAAAAAAAAGAAAATGTGTCACCTGCAACAAGTATTACCACATACTCTCACTCACAGGCACACAAATGTATCCACATCCTTCAGCCTCATTTATTTAAATTCTTAGAGTTCATTTTAACCTTTTACCGTAGTTCGATTATCTAATTTCCATATTCATTACTCAGTAAGGAGTCTGATCACATTAGATGTTATACAACCCTCTTGAGCATGGAAAAAAATAACTTTAATGTCATGATTCCTACTTAACTTGAAAACCCGGTGGGAGACACTCAGTAAGCATATATTCATCTGACTGGAAGAAGGGGGAGACTAGAGCTGTATCTGGAGGCAAAACTGCATATTCATCACTTTTCCAAATTTGGATATACAGATGACTTTCTCAGTGAAGCATTCCCCAAGAATCCTGTGGAGTATAAATGATAGAAAAAGAATGAAAGGACTCCTTAAGGTTGTATGTTTCCCTCATCTGACCCCTTCGCTTTTGTCCAAACTCTGTTATACTCAGAAGACCTTCTCTTGCAACAAAGTAGAAATGCTAGGAAATGTGGGTGAATGTTATGGAGCCACAGGCCCCTACTTTAAATCCTTTGAAGAATACATAAAAGCCACTTTTGTACCAGAAACAACCTCCAATAAAGTCACTCCTATTTGTGACCTTTTAGTAGGTCTTAGGATAAGTTTAGTAGATTCTGACTGGTGGTTTAAGAAAATGAAATAGAATATAATGTTGTCCTTCATTGTTAATAAAATCATATTCAATATTAGCTGTGATTTTTGTTTCAGTTTTAGGGGTAAGAATTGTTGCATAAAACATTCATTTCAGATATACACATATACTTATTAGGTCACCAAGTAAAATACATTTCTTCCTCTTTGTAGAGGTGTGTAGAGTCTGAAAACCCTTACTAGGATAAGGTATTACATCTTTGGAAATTTCTTGTGAAAGAAATAAATATGTTGCCTGACCAAGAAGAATAACTCCAGAGTACTTCTTAAGGAGAGATGGTTGAGGGAAGGTGCTGTATTGCGGAGTTAAGGCCATCGGGACACAACACTGGAGATCTGAGGAGTGGATTCATAGCAAAGAGAGAAGTGCAAAGATTGGCAATGTCAAACACCATTTACTTGACAGTTTTGTTCTGGTCCAAACCTGGAAGGATGAGACAAACCAGGCGCTTTTATCTTTGTTGAATAACAGAATGGCTGTACCTCTGAAAAACTATATTTTGCCTAAAACCTCTACAGTTACTGCAAATATAATACAGGGACAGGTGATAGTCACGAACAGAGAATAATTTCCAGAAATTGAATTAGGGAAAAAAATCCAAATTATTTGAAATGTTTTTTTTTTTTTTAAATTAGTCAATAAGTGTATTCTAACCCAGTGAAGTAATGAAGTATATCAAACAAAAATGGAAATAATGAAGTTAATATGATATTTTAAATGTTTATAATTTTAAAGAAATTTTGACCTAATAGAGTCATAGTTTAGAACCTAATTCCAGTTTAAATGTATCATTGATGTATCTTGTGTTTTAAATTATAATTTCAAGTTAAAATTAAAATTTTTCTAGGTTTATAATTGGCATTGGAACATTTAAAATAAATTAATATTTAAGTTTATTCATGAGTTGGTCAGACATTGAAATATTAACCAACAGCCAACATTTACCTGAAACTAGATGAGGCTTGAGAAATAAAGGGAAAAAAACCTTTATTCATCAGGAATTTAAATTATATTCTAATTCTTATAAGGAATTATAAAAATCTTGTAAAATGAAATGAAAACTCAACCTTTAAATATCTCCATATTCCTCTCAGTCCAACAGCTTTCAATTTCTGTTTCAATCGTTCTTTTAAAATCTTTCTTTCTTTCTTTCTTTCTTTCTTTCTTTCTTTCTTTCTTTCTTTCTTTCATCAGTAGATACATCAGTCAGTGTATGACATTGCTACAGTTGTGGTTATAATACAAATTTAAATACATAGATTGTGATATCAAGAAACATGTCTTGGGAGGGGGAAGGGTAAGCTGTGACAAAGCGAAAAAGAGGCATGGACATATATACAGTACCAAACGTAAGGTAGATAGATAGTGGGAAGCAGCCGCATAGCACAGGGAGATCAGCTTGGTGCTTTGTGACCGCATGGAGGGGTGGGATAGGGAGGGTGGGAGGGAGGGAGATGCAAGAGGGAAGGGATATGGGAACAGATGTATATGTATGACTGATTCACTTTGTTATAAAGCAGAAACTAATAAAAAAAGAAAAAAAAGAAACATGTCTTGATTAACTGATATAGCTGGGGAGAAAAGATATACTAATAAAAGCATAAATAACAATGTAAGAGAGAATCTGATAAAGCTCCAAGTATGTGATAAGACTAAGGTTGTAGGAGTTCAGAGGTGGGAAGTACTACATGGTTTTTACCTTGAAGCACTGATAATAATCAGAGGAGTTGAATCAGAAGGACAGATTAAATTCCAGGCCAGAAATATAGGACAAGTAAAAGCACTGATAGAAGAATGCCTTAAATGTGTTTAGAGACTAATGAATGTAACCGGTTGATTACTGCAAAGGATTTGTAGAACAGGTATAAAAAGAAAGGATAAGAAGGTAGGTGGAGGAAGATGCTACCATCGCATCTAAATTCTTGTACCTCTTCTAAGAATCTAGAATCTAAAAGGATAGGTCTAGCGTGTTTGCATAAGGTCACCCAAACATGCCCTTTTCCATTCTTTCCTCTCCCTCCTTCACCTAATTGGGTCAGCGTTAGATACCTGATGCAGGCTGGATGAACCAGATTATCTCCTCCAGAAATTTGGAACAGAAACATTGTGAACCTGAGTCACTTAGCTCCAGGAAGAAAAACAGCAAGATCATGAAAGCAGAATAAGTTCTGTGGCAAATTGAAGACAAATACAAGCTGTAGTTATTATGGGGTAGCAGAAGAGGTCCAAATGGAGCCAAACACATAGAGAAATACATGGTAGAATGTCTAAATATGTGATTTCTGGGATTAGACCACCAGGAGTCAATCCCAGCTTTTCCTTTAAAAGGCATGTTGATATTGGGAAAGTTACTAAAACTTCCTGTAAAGTAGGATGCAATAGAAACAGTAATTACCTTGGGCTATTATGAGAATTAAATGAGATAATACACAGAAAGTTCTTAGAACAGTACCAGGAACATGGTAAGCAATGCCAACTATTATTATTATTAAATCATTATTTTCCAGTCCTGCCTATATTTCCCACACATGAGACCTTATGTTCTTAAAATTAATTCACCTCTCAAAAAAAAACCTTGCTTGAGCTAGTTTGAGCAGTCCTGCTTTCCTTGCAATCAAATACTTTCTGACCTGAATGACTTAAAAGCTAAACTTGTGTGGGACAAGAAAGACTCCAAATATTAGGCTAAGAAGTTTGAAATCAGATCACTGAAATTTCCTTCTTCTAGATCTTCCTCTCTCAGTCAATCCAATTCCCAGAATTCAAATGTATGCTGAATCTCCCACTTGCCCCATATTTCCAGTTTGGTGAAGTGCAGTGAAATGGAGAAAACTTAGTTTAAAAGCTTATAGCAAATCTTTTTGTGGTTTTGCTTTTTCTGAATGCAGTTTGAATTGGGGAATTTTGTTGAGCATTTTCTGTAATTTCCAAGATGCTTAGCAATAAAGAAACTTGAACTAAGAGCATACCTAGATTTTTTGTGATCATTGCCAAACCCACTCTATTCAAGAAACCTAGTATAAATTTTCACTTCTAAATGAATATAAGAAACTTGAGTTTTCTGAAGTGGTTTGTCAGAGGTGAGTTCTTAAGTGATCTGTAGCAATGTCTCATTCTTTAGATGTTCTGTTCCAGGTAAGCTCACAGATGGGACCTGGAGAGGATTTTATGATTTTACCATGAATGCTATTTTAAATATATATATATATTTTTTAATCAGGCAATTTTCATTAGCTGTAAAAAGATATGCCACTTTAGTTAGGTATTCTGTGGTTAATTTTGTAAGTACTTTACAAGAGTAGTTTTTGATATCCATTTCAGGTTTTGTGGATTTATACTCAGGGAAGTAAACAGGGACCCTTACATAACCATTTGCAACCATTTGTGGGTAAAACCAAAGCCTGCAAAATTGGTTATTCTTGAAGAATGAAAAAGTATATAGCAACCATATTTCTATTATTACGGTTTGATCTGAATATGATAATCCTAATTATAATGTCTTTAAAGAAATACTTGAATTCAAGAACAAGGTGCTTTAAATTTATTCCATGATGTAATTAACAATACAGAAAATTCTTGTTTTAAAACAACAAATCATATAAACAAATTTGTAGTTATATTTAATTCTGTTTCTAAATCCAAGAAACAGATTACTCAAATAATGAGTAAATTGTTATTAATTTTAAAAAATCTAACATTTTAGGGGGCTTCCCTGGTGGTGCAGTGGTTGAGAATCCGCCTACCGATGGAGGGGACACGGGTTCATGCCCCGGTCAGGGAAGATCCCACATGCCACGGAGCGTCTGGGCCCGTGAGCCATGGCCACTGAGCCTGCGCGTCCAGAGCCTGTGCTCCATGACGGGAGAGGCCACAACAGTGAGAGGCCCACATACCGAAAAAAAAAAAAAAAAAAAAAAAAACTAAAATTTTAAACTTTTGATTTTAAAATAAATTTAGATTTACAAAAAAGGTGTAAAGATAGTAAAGTCCCTGTATACCCTTTACCCACCTTCCACTAATGTTCACACCTTAACATAACCATGGGACACTTTTGGAAGCTACGAAATTAACAGTAGTAGAATATGTTTATCAGAGCCAGAAACTTTATTCAGGCTTCACCAGTTTTTCCACTAATGTCCTGGTGTGTTCAAAATTCCATGCTGTATTTTGTTATCATGCCTCCTAAGGAACCCCAAATCAGTGATAGTTCTCAGTCCTTTGTTGTTTTTCATTAGTTTGATACTTCTAAAGTGTGCTGATCAGGAATCTTGTAGAATATCTTTCTATTTTGGTTTGTCTGATGTTTTCCCACGATTAAACTGAGCTTATGGATTTGGAAGAGAGCATCACAGATGTGAAGTGGCCTTTTCATCACACTGTATCAGGATATACATATGAACATGACTTATTCCTGGTGATGTTAATCTTTGTCACTTGGTTAAGATGGTGTCTGCCAGGTTTTTCTGTTATTTTTGCCTTTCCATACTCTATTCTTTGGAAGCAAGTTACTAAGTCCAGCCTATACTCAAAGGCTGGGGAATTAAGCCCCTCCCACAAACACACATACACACATGGCCTCTGAAGGAAGGAGTATCAACAATTTGTAATAATTAATAAGTATTTGGGGCAGATACTTTGCGTCTATGCAAATGTCCTCTTTCTCCTTAAAGTTTTACCCACTAATTTTAGCATTCATCAGTAGGTTTGGTATTCAAATTGTGATTTTCTATTTCCCTCATTCCTTATACATTTATTACTTGAAACTCTGTGAAAAAGAGATAGTCTTTTCCCACTTTCTATTTACTTATTAATCATTTATTTATATCAGTATGAATCCATGAGTATATAATTTTATCCTCATTTTATAACTCAATATTATCATTATTCATTTTATTGTTCAAAATGTTGCAGCTTTGGCCATTGGAGTCTCTTTTACATTGGCTCTAATATCCTTTTTGACATAATCCCATTCTTTTTTTCCCTTAAGCTCTTCTTTACTACTCCAGGCTCATATTTATTTCCTTCCCCAGCCCTAGACTAAGTCACTTCTCCAAGGAACACTATCTCTTTTTATTGGAAAATGGTACTTAGAAACCAAGATTTGGGCTTTCGTTGTGCTTATTACTAGTAGGTGTCACTGCTTAGGGTATACCTCAGGGGACAGAGCTAGAAAAAATATATATATGTGTATACTCACCTATGGATATAATTATATCTGTATCTATCTGCATATCTTTGAACTAAACATGAGGTCAATCTGATATCTTTGAGACTGACAAAATTTCCAAATGCAACTATTAAGTCAGCACAGATTTCATTCAAATATCCACACATTTAGACTGTGAGTTTTTTAAAAGCACTCTCAGAGTAGTCAGAGTTATAATCAAGTTCACTCTTGTCTAATGTTTTAAGTATTGTATTACATTGAACTTACTTGAAACAAAATAAGCAAATGTTACTTTACTAAAGAATTAAACTGACTACACATTCATTCCACAAGCATTTACTGGACACTTACTAAGCACAGAGAAAAGTAACAAGAGTAAGAATTCCAAGGCCCCTTAACTCATAGAGTTTTATTTAGAGAGTACTATGCAATATTTCTATTGTTTTAATCGCCAATAATATACTGTGTTTTGTTGTATGTTTCATCATAAAAATACCTTCAAAATTCTTCTTGACCTCAGAATATTTGTGCTCCAAAGGGACAATATAAAGATGTCATAAAACTTTTACCTTCATCATATGAACATATATGAACATAATTTTTTAGATTCAGTTCCTATTTAAAATGTTTTTTGCCCTGTTTAATTCTCCATTTTTCTTAATAAGGTCTTAACGATCAATCAAATCAAAAGTATTGAAATGCTTGTTAGAATAAGTAAGGTCATTTATGCCTTAAATAACTGATTAAACCCATCGCAACAGCTTATATGAGATCAGGGCTAACAGACTTCTTAACAATATCAGTTGGAAATGAAGCCTTGATACCTATAGTTGTTGTATATACTTGGCCTCTTGACTGCCAAACCCATACCCATCTGTTTAGATGGCAGGTTGCCTACTCATAAGTTGGCTAGCCTCTTATACTAGACATGAGTTCCAGCCAATGAGAGCTAACAAAATGCTTCAGGAGGCAGCTCTTCTTACAGGAGGTCCTTTCTCATACCAGAGTTAGAAGCAGTTGGCATTATGCATCCATTTAAACTTTATTACACCTGTTGACAATTTTGTGCCAAAAGCAGACAATGCAACAAACGAACAAGAGAAAGCACAATGGATTTAATGAAGCTTAAAAATAACCCTTCTCACCCTCTTAGAAATAGATGCTTACTTTCATTGCTGATTACTTACACAGTTGACATTTAATTAATAGTAAGTGAGGATTGCCTTCTAGGTGACCAGAAAAGAGTGTGCAATAAGGTTCCTACATCTCCAGGATTTGGGCCTTTAACACTCCATATTGTGTCATGCAGTGAAAGTCAATAGTTACACTAAATATGTCTTTTGAATATCTTTCAAAAAATGCAGACATACGTCAATCAAAGAAGATCTCTTTTAAGGTATTTTTCTTTTACTAGAGAATTAAGGTAATTATTCCAATGATTCAGGCTCTCAAATGTACTGAAACTTAGATCGTCTCTTTTCTAGAAGAGGTAAAGGCCAGTAGGTGGGGAAGCGGGGGAGGTCCATTGTAACACTGTTCCAGAACTTCATTTTAACAAACATCAGATGACCACTTAAAGTATACATATTTCAATAAAATATTATGTTCAAATATAAGAATAAAATATGTTTATTTAAGATTATATTCATTGCTTATATTGTTTTAATTAGCTGTGATTTACTGAGTTTTGTTGTAGTTTTTATTACAAACATACTCCAAAAATATGTCTCTGTAGATCAAATGAATTGTGTTTTCAGCAAGCGCTTTAATTAGGAGAGTGAAAAATTCCTCACCCCCTGCCTTAATTCTACTTAAATTGACACAAAGCTAGCACATCAGTTTTCTATTCAATGTCATAGAAACAATTCTGAGAAACAGGAAAAGTATTCACTTGTAATAATAATGATAAAAAAACCATAAAATGATTACAGTGGCAATACATAACGTCTCAAAGGTTTTAGGAAGTGGATGGGGTATCTAGTTGCCCTGCAAGAATCACAGTGGGCTCTTCCCAGCTTATTTCACAAGTGGAACAGCAACAGTAACAACGACAGCAGCAACTAGCATTTATTGATGACTTATTGTTTATCAATAAACAATTTAGGTTCTATGCTAAATTCCTTAGATTCATACCTCATCGAATGCTCAAAACACCGATTGAGAGACCATTTCTCCCTTTCACAGATAAGTAAACTGAAGCCCAGAGAGATTAAATAACTTGCCTCAGTGTAATAAGGAATAAGTGACACAGTACACCTTCAAGTTCAAGCAGTCTGTCTTTTCAGACGCCAATCTTAATGACTGTATAACTCCAACTCACCTCTCATCGCTTTTATTTCATACTCTGTACTCCAATGGATACTGAACTATTTTTTTCCTTTGATTTAATTGAATTTTATTTTTAATAGATCTTTATTGGAGTATAATTGCTTCACAATACTGTGTTAGTTTCTGTTGCACAACAAAGTGAATCAGCTATATACATACACGTGTCCCCATATCCCCTCCCTCTTGAGCCTTCCTGCCATCCTCCCTATCCCACCCCTCTAGGTCATCGCAAAGCATGGAGCGGATCCCCCTGTGCTATGCTGTTGCTTCCCACCAGGCAACTAGTTTATATGTGGTAGTGTATATATGTCGATGCTACTCTCACTTCGCCCCGGATTCGACTTCCTACCCCATGTCCTCAAGTCCATTCTCTATGCCTACCTCTTTATTCTTGCTCTGCAACTAGGTTCATCAGTACCTTTTTTTTTTTTTTTTTTTTTTAGGTTCCATATATATGCGTTAGCATACTGGTATTTGTTTTTCTCTTTCTGACTTATTTCACTCTATATGACAGACTCTAGGTCCATCCACCTCACTACAAATAACTCAGTTTTGTTTCTTTTTATGGCTGAGTAATATTCCATTGTATATATGTGCCACGTCTTCTTTATCCATTCATCTGTCGATGGACATTTAGGTTGGTTCCATGTCCTGGTTATTGTAGATAATGCTGCAGTGAACATTGTAGTACATGTATTTTTTAAATTATGGTTTCCTTAGGGTATATGCCTAGTAGTGGGATTACTGGGTCATATGATAGTTCTATTTTTAATTTTTTAAGGAATCTCCATACTGTTTTCCTTAGTGGTTGCATCAATTTACATATCCACCAACAGTGCAGAGAGGTTCAATTTTAAAGTTCTTCCAACATACCATTCTCACTTGAACCCATTTTTTGCCTGAATTATACCCTTCCCCCCACTCACTTCTAAGGGATAACTTCTATTTGTCTTTAAGGTCCCAAAATTGATATCACTCTCTTCCTTGGTTTGATATCACTGCCTTCCTTGATGCCTCAAATTTTGGATCAGTATTTCTCCTGCATGTTCCCATTATACATCTCTAAGAGCGTTTTTCATGTGGTATAGAAATTGAGTAAATTAATGTCTCTCTTCCAATCTAGATTATTGGTATTTTGAAGAGGAAGACCCCATCTATCTTGTTGACTTTGTAATCGCAGCACCTATCAAAGTGAACAACACCTAACCTATTCTTAGTAATTATCTGCTTTTCTATTCAATCATTCAGCAACTAGTATATGGCAGGCAGTGTTCTGGGGCTTAGGGATACAACAGTGAACATGATAGATAAAATGCTTGTTCTCATGAAGCTTATTTTTTTTGTTAAGGATTGGGTTAAGTAATAAAATAAATATGTAAACTAAGCAATAGATGGTAATAAATGCTGTAGAGAAAAGTAAGACAGTGAGCGAGAATAGAGTTTGTTGTTGGTTGAAGACTAAATAAGGAAGTTAAGGAAATCTTCATGGGGAAAGTGACATTGGAGGAAAGACTAAAAGGAGTAAGTGGTGAGCTGTATTAATATCTAGTGAGAGGGGCAGTTTAAAGTTGGAAGAAAAGTCAAAAGCAAATGTCCTCAAGCAGAAGCATGAATTGACTCATGGATTTAGCAACATGGCAGTCATTGGCACCCTTGGCGAGAACAGTTATGGTGGAGTGGTAGGAGAATCCTGACTGGAATGAAGACATGGAATAGAGATAACAAGGCGTTTATCTATGAAGAACAGCAGAGAAATGACAGTTGGAGGAGGAAGGAAGGTCATGAAAAGTTTTTTTTTTTTTTAAGATAGTAGGAATAACCTTATGTTTGTATAATGATGGGTAAATTTGAGCGAGAGTGAAAACTTGTTGATAGAGAGAGAAGGATTGCTAAACCTATGTACTTGAATAGATGAGATAGGAGAGTATCTTTATATAGAAGATCTGATTTGGCAATTACTTTTAAAAGATTGAAGTTTATTTTTCATCCATGTAATTGTCAATGTTCCTTCCTGGATACATCTTTCATATGAGAAGTATAACAACTTATACTTCAAGTTATTAATGTAGTAATTATTAATCACATGGTGATTTTCTGTTTATATGTTTTCCCATTAGATGCAAAGAAATATTCTTGAAAAATATTGACAAAAATATTAGATAGATGATAGATAGATAAATAGATAGATAGATAGATGGTGTACTCTATAGAGGTTGATTGTGCTTATAGTGTTATGTGAAGTCAAGTTCAAATTCTAACTGTATTTTACACAGATTTTTGACTATGCAACCATTCTCTCTGTCTCATTTTACCCATTTATAAAATACAAATATTAATGTTATCTTTGTTATGGACTTAATGTTTGTGTACCCCAAAATTCATATGTTGAAATCCTTCCCGCAATGTGATGGTATTAGGAGGGAGGGGCTTTGAGAGGTGACTTGGATTAGATGAGGTCATGAGACTAGAGCCCTCATACATGGAATTAGTGCCTTTATAAAAGTCAGGAGAGAACTTGATGCTCTTGCTTTTGGCCATGTGAGAATTCAAGGAGAAGTTGGTAGCCTGTAACCTGGAAGAGGGCCTCACCAGAACTCAACTATGCCAACACACTGATCTAAGACTTCTAGAAGCATCCAGAACTCTGAGAAATTTCTTTTGTTTATAAGAACCAGTCTCTGGTACATTGTTAGAGCACCCCAACCAAATTAATACAATCTTATGTTTGTTATGATTAAATAAAATAGTAAATAATAACGTCTTTATTCAATTCCCAATGTATAAGGTACATAATGTATTTTCACTTAACTATATCTCCTTTCAGAAGATTGTATACCTCATGAAGGCAGAGATTTTATATTACTCACCACTGCATCCCCAATTAACAGTACCTGAATACTAGGTGCTAAATAAATAAATGTGAATGATTGTGAAGCCACTGATTCTAGCATTTTCTGCAAGCAGTATGAAAACATGACCCAGAGCCTGAGGTCTTTTTCCTTTCCAGAATTTTTTTATTATTATTATGTAGCTTCTGCCACTATATAGGCCCATTGCTCTATTATCATCACCTAAAAATAAGTGGTCCCATATCTTTGTTTATTGTATGTACATCAGATTGACCAACCTGATATCATTTTAAGTCAGTTTGTACCAATGTCAAAGGGCTTGAAGTTGTGCTGTCAGTATCTTTGTGTATCTTGTACCCATTGTGCTTGGATAACCCAGAGATCATTCATACTCCACAAAAGCCAGCCCAGTGGATTGTTTTAATATGAACTATAGGGCACATTTCTTTAATTAGCCTGGTCAGGCACCACCTGCTTGGTGCTGGGAAACTTTTACATCAAAGTAGAGAAATACTGGGATGCTGATTAAAATGTTTGAGAGACTGGATGTTAATATCTGTGACCCTACCAGTAGACCAGCAATATTGAAGGATAGAAACTTGTACTGCTCAGTGGACTATTTGCTTATTTTTTTAGAAATGGTCTATTAATGAATCAGAAATGAATTATCTTATATTTTGCCTTTATTCCTCTTGCTTAGTCAGAATATTAAATTCCATTTTGTGAAACAATATTTGATTAGTATCATTTCTGAAGACGTATGAAGTATTACTCCAGTAGACTGAGGTTCAACATTTTTGCAAAGTACTTGTAAAAATGCCTTCCATTGCAAATCCTCACCTAGACTCCTTTTACAACTGTATTTGAAAATTAACACTGCTTTTTTAATGGCATCATAAATAAAATATACTTTACTCAAAAAGTAAAAATGATATAAAATATTTTCAGGAAAAAAAAAAAAAAACTACAGGGCTTCCCTGGTGGCGCAGTTGTTGAGAATCCGCCTGCCGATGCAGGGGACACGGGTTCGTGCCCCGGTCTGGGAAAATCCCACATGCCGCAGAGCAGCTAGGCCCATGAGCCATGGCCGCTGAGCCTGCGCGTCTGGAGCCTGCGCTCCACAACAGGAGAGGCCACAACAGTGAGAGGCCCGCGTACCGCAAAAAAAAAAAAAAAAAAAAAAAAAAAAAAAAAACAAAAAACTACAAAAGATTTTTTTTTTCCTGGGCAGTTATAAATTACCAATACTGTATTATAGTCATGCCTGCTTTAAAAGAAAGGAGGGAACAATAGATCTTGTTTATAAACTATGGTTTACACTTAGGGTAGGAAAGAAACTATATTTTAAAAGTGTGTGCTTTCCACAAATTTCACTTTCTCTAAACCCTTTCCTCCCTTTATGCATCAGAACAAATCTCACTTTTACCCTGAAGGGAAGCTTTACATTCCACAAAAAAAAAAAAGAAGAAAGAAGAAACCAGCTGAAAACAACTATTCTCTAAACAAAAGAGTCTATATGTCTGAAGGCTTTTTCTTTTTTTAATGACTTTTTTTACTAAGAAGGGAACATCTAGTGTCTGGGTAGAGGTTTTGTAAGTATTTTTTAGTCCATATTTGTTACACTTTTATTAGCCTCAAAAATAGTTTCCATGGTAATAGCTCCATTTATATCTAATCTTAGAGCTGAATTATAGAAAACCTTCCCACTGGGTTGCACTTAATGCCATTTGACGGTTTCATCTAGCCTATTATTTAGAGTAGGAATTATTTTAAATACTATCAAGTTGTTATATTCTATTCATGACTTCTCTTTTGTAACTCTCAATTTAGTGAAATCCTTTGGTGTGTAATTTTGGAAGAACTGTGTTTAATTTCAATATGTATTCTTAATAATTTTTTATTACTTCTCTTTTTATAACTGCTTTATAAGCTTAGACATAGATGATAGTTTATTTTCTAACTTAAAACTCAAAAGGAATTATCAAAAAACCACAATTTTTAACATAAAATCTGTATTAAATCATTATATTATCAACTTCTAAGAACTCTTAGATATAAGGGAATCACTTTCTCTAAAATGTACTCATAACTTATGAACAAGAGTCATAAATAAATGAACCATGAGCATAGATCCACAGGCTTTAACGGAACTTTGAGAGGTCATCTAGTTTATTCTTCCAAATTTAGTCTGAACAGAAATTAAATCATCCAATATGACCCTTTTCTAAAGAACATTCTGTAAAGATGACATTTCTATCTTCCATGATGATATATTTCAAAGTTTTACAACGTTTATTTTTCAGAAATCCTTCCCAGTTTTTAACTGAGGTGCATCCTGCATCAGTTCTACTACACCTTCCCTGGCTCTGTGTTATATTTTCCTACTGATGTCTCTAAAATGATCCTCGGAAAGTCTCTAATATGCTTTAAATTGAAATGTTGTTAACAACAGCAACCAGAAAATGAAGAAATGTAAAGAAACCATGTATTGGCAATATAAGATTACTAGGAAAACAGATAAATCTACATACTAAAGAACCTCTAAAAATATTGGTTAAAAAGACTATTTTCAAATGAAAAGCCTTATGAAACATTGTAAAAGAAAAGGAGTCTATCACATTGTAGCATGAACAGATTTAAAAACATGTGCATATAGAAACAGAATAAAATGATATTTGCTCTGTTACAATATTGAAACAAGATATTTTTTTCATATTCCATTTGCCAAGTTTTCACAATGTTCAATTATTTTATAATTCTTTTTAAAAAGAGTAAGCTCTTGGGAGCTTACTAATATTAGCTAATATTATTAATATTAGCAATTATTAAAGACATGCAAATCCAAATTACAAAATTACAAAAACCTATCAGCTCACACCAGTCAGAATGGCCATGAGCAAACATTCTGCAAACAATAAATGCTGAAGGAGTTGTGGGAAATTGCACACCCACGGTGTTAATTGGGATGTGGTAAGAGCCGCTAATGAACACACAATGCAGGTGCTTTGAAAAGGTAAACATTGAGCTACCACTCAATGAATCATACCCACTGTTGGGCCTATCACCTGAGAAAATGAGAATCAAAAGTCACAGCTGGCAACACTGCACTCCAGCAATATTTACCATAGGCAACACTTAGAAGCAACGAAAATGTCCATCAACAGAGGAATGCACAGAGAAGAAGTAGTCCATGTACAGAATGGAATATCGCTCCACTAAAAACTATGAATTAAATTGAAAAAACAAACATAAGTAAGGAGACGTAAGCTTTTGGGTGTATATCAGGGCACATTGCACTCTAATTTATAACTGAGGAGCACCACTGGCAGGAAGATCTGTTTCCTTAGGTGCCAGAGTGGGGAACGTAGAAATGCTGCCGTCCTCTGGCCGATACCTGCAACAGCAGCTTTGAAATCTGTGCTAATGGGCACTTCATATGCACAAGTACTGCAGGGCTGCAAATGAAACCTGCCCTTAAAAATGTCTTGATGCAGGTAAAGGCCAAAACATTGCAAAATGTGGCACATACTTCAAGAAAACAATTTGAAGAAGTCAGCTGTAATAACAGTTTGAAAACGAAAAGGACATGCCTGAAAGCTCAATTTCAAGGGAGTATGAGACACAGGCAAACCCAACCACAAAGAAGTACCAGCTTACACCCCTCAGAATAACCATCAGCAAAAAAAAAAAAAAAAAAAAAAAAAAAAACCTACAAGTGATCAATGCTGAAGAGGTTTTGGAGTAATGCATACCCTCAATTGGAAGTGGGACGTAACCTGCTAAGAGCCACTAATGGGAACAGAATGTAGGTGCCTTTAAAAAGTAAACCTTGAGCTACTATATGATCCAGCAGGCCCACTTCCCGGGCTAAATCCTAAGAAGACAGAATTGGAAAGACACAGGAAGGCAAATCTGCACTGTAGAAGTATTACAATAGCCAACACATGGAAGCAACCGAAACGTCCATCAAGAGATGAGTGGACACTGAAGCACTGGTACGTGTACAGATGGAATATTAGCCAAGGCAAAAAATGAAACAATGCCATTTGCAGGACCATAGAGGAGTCTAGAGGTAATCGCAACTTGTAGTAAGTGAGAAAGCAAAAGACACATATCCTATCATATCACTTATGGGTGTTACCTAAAACTTGATACCAATGAAGATATTTCCAGAGAGAAAGGCAATCACAGATTCATTAAACCAACTTATGGTTCACCAAATGGAAAGCTGTGAGGATTGGATACATCACGATATTGGGGTTTTCAGAGATATACAAACACATGTGAAATATATAATCACCAAAAACCTACAGCATACCAAGGGAAGACTGCACAACGTCGTGTCCTAACCTACATGGGAAAAGGATCTGAAGAAGAATAGATATATGTATATGTGTAAAAGAACCACATCTTGCACGCCTACAACAAACAAAACATTTTACTCTAATTTGCTGTGATAAAGAATAAAAATTAAATTTAAAAAACAAACAAGAAGTAATGAGACATAATCTTAAGGGGCTTTTCTTGGCACATTCCGTTCTAATTTACAACCTACAACACAACTTCCATTATGGCTCTTTTTCCCTAGTAAGCAGATTTGGTAAGGAGAAGTGCTGCCGCCTTCTGGTCGTTTCACACAACAGCGGTAATGGTCACTTAATATTCAAAATAATGGCAGGCCTGTAAATGACACCTGCCATCAAAAAAAAAAAAAATCCTGGTGTGGTAAATCGACCAGAAAATTCAAAAGACGTCAACATTTCAAGAAGACCATTTCAAGAGGCATATCTTTTGCACATTTTGTCTTTTCTTTTATTTTCCCTTTCAAATAAAAGGGAATAGAAAAATGTGCAACATCAGCAATTAATTAAGCCGTGCAAATCCAATTACAGAAACGTTCACCTCACAGCCGTCAGAATGTTCTTCAGCAAAAAGTCTACAAAGAATAAATGCTGAAGGGGTTTCAGAGAACTGTGTACCCTCTAGCTGCTGGGGGATGTAAACTGGTAACAGCCAGTAGTGAGAACATAATGGAGGTGTGTTTAAGGGTAAATTTGAGCTACTATGTGATCTGGTAGGTCCTTGGATGCGCCTATCAGCTGAGCAGAGCAGAATGGAGAAGACACGGGCTGGCAATCCTGCACTGCAGGAACTTTTTTTTTTTGCGGTAAGTGGGCCTCTCACTGTTGTGGGCTCTCCCGTTGCGGAGCACTGTCTCGGGACGCGCAGGCTCAACGGCCATGGCTCATGCATGTAGCCGCTCGGCGGCATGTGGGATCTTCCCGGACCGGGGCACGAACCCGTGTCCCCTGCATCGGCAGGCGGACTCTTAACCACTGCACCACCAGGGAAGCCCTGCAGGAACATTTAACATAGCCAAGACTTGGAAGAAACCAAAATGTCCATCAACAGAAAATGCACAAAGAGGAAGTGGTCCATGTAAACAATGGAATACTGGCCATGGAAAACAGTGAAACAGTGCCGTTTGCACCACCATATAAGGACCTATAGATAATCACCCAACTTGAAGTAAGAAAGAAAGTGAAAGACAGATATCCTATGCCATCACTTATAGGTGTTACCTAAAAATTGATACTCATGAACTTATTTCCAAGAGAAGGAAAAGCATGGATTAAGACAAAAAATTTACATTTAACCAAATGGAAAAGTGTAAGGAATGTATGAATTACGATATGGGGGTTAACAGACATGTACTACTACATATGAAATATATAATCACAAAATACCTATGGAATACCAAGACAGGTCTACTCAACGCTCTGTAATAACCTACACGGTAAAGGATCCAAAGATAAATAGGCAGATACATTGATATAATGAACCCGATTCTGTACACCTAGGAGAAACAGAATAGTTTTATCAAATTTGCTCTGATAATTAATAAAAATTAAATTTAAAGAACAAACAAGAATTAAGGAGATATAAGCTCTTGGGGATGTGCCCTGGCACTTTCCACTCTAATTTGCAGCCTACTAACACGATTTCCAGGAAGGCTCTGCTGCCCCAAAACGCAGAGTTGGAAATGTAGAAATGCTGCCGCCTTGTGGCCGTTTCCCGCAAGAGCGGCTTTAAGCCCACAGCTAATGGTCTCTTAACATTCCCAAGGACTCAGGGCTGTAAAGGACACCTGCCCTAAAAAATTGAGCTGAGGTAGGGAATGGACAAGAAAATTCACATCTGGCCAAATTTTCACGAAGATACTATGAAGAGGTAAGTTTGACTGACTCTCTTTAAAAAAAGCAATACAGGAAAATGGGTAAAAGCTCAACCTCAGGAATTATTAGACTCAGGCAAATCTAATCTGCAAAAAGGTTTCAACTCACACAGGTCGACTGACCATCAACAAAAAGCCTACAAATAAAGAATGCTGAAGTGGTTTTTGAGAACTGTGTACCCTCTAGCTGCTGGTGAGATGTAAAGTGGTAACAGCCAATAATGAGAGCAGGAAGGAGCTGTGTTTAAAAGTAAAAATTGAGGTACCGTTCGATGCAGCAGGCCCACCGCTGTGCCTCTCACCTGAGAAGACCAGAATCCAGAAGACAGACGCTGCCAAAGCTGCACTGCAGCCTTATTCACAATAGCCAAGACATGGAAGCAACCTAAATGCCCATCAACAGATGAATGGATAAAAAAGATGTGGTCCACATACACAAAGGAATATCAGCCATGGGAAACAACAGAACCCTGCTCTTTGAGGTACCACAGATGAGCCTAGAGGTAATCACAGAACATGACGTAAGTTGGAAAGCAAAAGTCGTATATCCTATGATATCACTTACACGTGTTACCTAACAACTGACAAAAATGCACCAGGGAAGCCCCACTGGACCCATTGTGACATCAACTTGGGTCAAAACTCCATGTTCCCCTGACTCCATGAGCTCACATTCTGAGCACAGTTATACTTAGCATCCCCAGGGATTAGGCTTAGCACAGAGCCAGTGTCCAATAATACTCTAAATGGCTGCCCTTTCCACACTGCACAGCTACTCTTTAAATGTTCGCATGTTCTCCTGGGAATCATCTCTGCATTTTAAAAGTACATTCTTCACAATGCACCACGAATGCATGTGTGCTTCTAATGGGGGAGCTGGCCCATTCTCCACACCATCCTTTGCTTTCTGGACTTTTCCTTAGACCCTCCTACCCCTCAGAGCCTTAGCCTCTGGTGCTTTGAATTTCTTCCTGTGCTAGCCTGTGAGTGGGCCACACAGGCTACTTCTAAGGAAATTACCAGACAACAGGCCACCTCCAGCCTAATATGTCATGAAAATCATGACCTCATAGGGAAGGCAGCTTGGCTGCATTCATCCTATTTCTAAAGGCAGGACTAAACAAAAATGTAAAATAACAGTGGATCAGGCCAGAATAAGGCTTTGGTGGATCAGGAAGGAAACCCCAGGGCCACCCAAGAGAAAAGGGCTTTACCATGCTGCCTGCTGACAATCTACAAGGCAGCAGAGGGAATCCCAAGTTCAAGGGCTCCCGGAGGAGCCAGGAGTTGCTCTTTCTCCATCTTTGAGCAGAAGGTTCGCCGGGGGATCCTGGCACTAAATGAACCAAGAGACTAAGCAGAAATGACATTCTTTTCTGCAGAGGAGGCACCAAAAGGAAAGGGCTGGGCTTGCTTACTAAGTACCCTCTCCCCACCCCCATAATAAAGATCTGTGTCTGACTCTCACCTCCTGAGGACCACAGACCACTTTCCTTAGGGATAAATGAACAGACATTACAAGATGCCTAGGGTGTGCCAAGCACTTCCACTTGTCTCAGAGTATCCTCAAAACAAACCCCCGAGGTACATAATGTTTTCCCATTTTACACACAAGGAGATGGAGAGTTGAAAGAATCAGGTCACTTGCCCAAGCTCACAGAGCCAGTGGGCGGCCACAGTTGGCATTCACTGCCAAGTCCACCTGTATTAAACCCAGACTCCCCTCCCCTACACTGTGCAGCATCCTGGCACCTGTGGGGGAGGTGCTCTTCCCTCTCAGCCCTGCCCTGGAAGCCACCGGCAGAGGAATGGGCACAGGGGTCAGACCTGCCCAGTAGGGCTCTCTCTCCTGAGACCCTGAACCTCAGGCAGAATGACCCACCGAAAAACAGTTGGTGCAGACACATCCAAGAGACCTCTAACTCCCCGGGGGACTGACCCTCCGTTCCTGCTGCCTAGATTCTTGCAACTGCCCCGCATCCTGTCCTTTCCCAGCCTCCTTCCTCAGCATGCATTTCGTTTCTGTGAACTCCCTATTCATCTCCTTTGCCCGTTCTTCCACTAAAGTATTTGACTTTTCCTTATTCTTTTGCAAAAGCACTTTATATCTCATGAATATTAACCATGTGCTTGTTATATAGGCTAAGTTTTCAGTTTGCCATTAATCTTTAAACTTTAAGGTGGAATTTTCTTTCTAGACAGAAAATTTAAGCTTTTAAGCTTAAATCATTTAAGAAAACATTTATTCTATAGCAGAGTTTTTCAACATTGGCACCATTGACAGTTATATTTTGGGGGATCTCCAGTACATTGTAGAATGTTTAGCAGCATCCCTGGCCTCTACCCACCAGATGCCAGTAGCACCCCACCCCTCAAGTTGAGACAAATCAAAAATGTCTCCAAACATTGTCCAAGTCCCCACGAGGCAAAATCATCCTTGGTTGAGAACTGCTGTGTTATGGTTTCTGACTTCAGTATCAAGCTTATAAAGTCTATTTCTACCTATAATTTAAAAAAGTGACCTGTTGTATTTTTGTCTTGCCTTCCATGGTTTTATTTTTCACATTTAAATCTTCAACCTATGTGGAATATACTTTGGCATAAGAAGAGAGCTAAGAAACAAAATATTATGACGGCATTGAACTTACCCCTGGGAAGAGGCGGTCCCACCATGTGAGTAGCTCTTGATATGCGAGACATTTAATAATCCCAATGTACAAAGTTACGTGACACCTCACGGGGTGAAGAGTTGCACCTGTCATCCAACGGCTGGCATAGAGTTGGCCAAGATGGGATCTTCCCACAGCTTTGGGGAGTCTCTACTGGGTCTAAACCAGATGTGCTCAATAAATTTTGGGTGAGTGGGAATGTGTTTGCTAGTTGCTATTTTACCCTTTGCATAATCAACACCACCTTCTGAAACAAACAACACACCACTCTATTCTGGAGTCATCTGGAAAATTCTCAGTGATCTGTTTTAGTAGAAAAAACAACAGAGTGAAAGGCTAACTTTGTATTTCATTGCCCTTGGTTTGAACTTTTGTGTACTTTCTAATAAATATTTTAAATATTAATTATCATTTTTAAAAATCCCATTAGATTTCTACAGAATTTAATGAATATAGTGGGCTCCCTCTAGTGGTCACAAGAAAATCTACAATTCCCAAAAGTCAATACATAACCTCTTGTAAGTATGTAATTTACATTCAGACTTTAATGCAAATTTTTGTGAACTTCCCTTTGCCAAAAGTTTACATGTAAGATTGGGAATAAAGTTTATATATCAGTGCTAATAACTTCCTAATATGCAAATGGACATATGATAGCTATAAAACACAAAAACTTATCTGAAAGCAACTAATTTTGTTCTTCATGTTTTTTTCCTTAAAGTTCACTGAGAATGGCATGTGTATAAGTGGCTCAATTTGTGTATCTAAGCATGTCAATACGTCTTCTTAATAAATATTCTGTATTGAAACAAAAAAACAAAAAAAAAAAACCCAAAACGTCTTGAGTGCCCCCAAGACGTTTATTTACAGGACACAGTACATTTTACAATGAATAGGTTCAGAGTGGCTAGATGATGCCTTAAGAGAAGACTTCTAATTATTTTCTTCCATTCATCAGTTGGTCTACAAATTGGTTCATAAGGCCACTGTCCAAAACTATGCTTATCATCTTCCCTTCTAAATCCCTCTTTGGGGATTTCCTGTTTCTGTTCAGGATATCACCCTCCCCCGGGCTTCCAGCTTCAGGCACCTCTGTCCCCTCCCATGCCCATCCATCCTGTTTGTGAGTTTTGTCCACCACATGGCCCAGTGCCTCTCACAGCTGTTCCCTGCCATCAATTCTCATGGCCCTCATTCAAGTTCTCATGACCTCTCCTCCAGGGCAGGCATTCAGCAAATATTTATCAGCCCTTCTCCACATGCCCAGCACTGTTCTAGGCTCAGGGGACGCATCGGGGAACAAGACAAGATTGTCCGCATGCAGAGCACCCTCTCAGTGGGCTTCTCTGCTGAAGCAAACTTGTGATCCAGTCTATCCTCCATGCTGTTTCTAGAGTCCTCCTCTTAAAGCTGAACTCTACTCACATACCTTTCAACTGTGTCCCATGGAATGAAGCTCACATCCCTCCATAATCAAGACCCGCCCTCACCTCTCATTATCACCTTCCAACGAAACAGAGCTCCCTGACACTCCCAGAGCTCCCCTCTGCCTCTGTTCAGTATGCCAGTTCTTGTGGAATGTGTCCCCCATCCCAGCTGGCTAAGATGCCAACCAGTCTTCAAAACCCTGCCCAACTGTCGTCTTCCCCCACCCAGGCCTCCTTGATCTGAGGTGATCTCTCCCTCCTTTCAATTTCTGTGGGACTTTTTTTTTTAGTATTCTTCCCATTCTCTATGTATCATGGCTCCTGTATGTGTGCCATCATGCTCTAACAACTGGGTACGCAATTCCTCTAACAATCTTAGTCAATGTCACCCACAGGACAAGCACAAACTAGGCTAGAGAGAGATGAATGTATGAATGAATGAATGAATTCTCCAGAGAATTCTGGTCAAAAAAATCAGACACAAAAATTATCTTCTTCAACTTTGTACAGTCTGACATAATGGGATAAACTGCCATTAAACTACTTAGTTTTACCATGAACGCAAGTCAACTAGCATTTAACACATTCAAAAAAGTATCATTAAAAAAATCCACAAATAAGAAATAACTCAAAGTAGGATAACCATTTTTTGCTTCAACGTAGTAAGAAAGTACCCCAACCCCCACCCTGCTGCCCTAAGCAAATTCCTAAACCTACAAATACAGTAAACAGGCTGAATAGAATAACCGACCATTTCTGTTCCACTCTGCGACATTTGCCATAAACTGTCACTGAAATGTATCAGGTTCTGTATCATTTCAACATTGTACTTCATGTCCTCCTACTGCAGAGTTTCACTCCTCTGCTCAAACTTCCAAACATTTTCACAGAGCAGCGAACTTCTAACTCTGATAAATCTGTTTATTAATTTCTGGAAAGTCACCCTACACTGCAAGCACAGTCCCTATCATTTGGAAACCACACGCCATGCCTCTGGGATATTATGCAAGAACACAAAAAGGCACAGAAAGGAAATGAAAAGTATTACTGTTTTTCTGAAAAGTTCTTCATACTCTCCAGGGCAGGTTGAGCCCAGTTAGAAACCAGTGCAAACTGTGCAAAAGGGCAGAGCCACAGGCTTTGCATGATGAGGCCTTCCGGATGTTGTTAGTGGATGACGAGAGTTCACAGGACACACGTTTTCTTTTCCTTTCCGGTTCCCTCACTTCTGGGCTCTGTCACCAGCATTTTCTCACCCACATCCCAGAAGAACGTGCCATGGAAGTCTGTCAGGCCTTTGCTCGTTCCCTCCAGGATATTCCCAGCCAACCGCCAACTCTGAATCGCCTTGTCCCTACCTCTCTGGCAGCCCTGGCAACAATCAGGAAGGTAAGAGGCTGCACGCAGTGAGTCTGGACTGGCCTGGGGGCAAGGGATCTGGGTTCCTGGTAACCACTAACTCACTTTCAGGAAGCAGTGCCAGGCCCTGTTACAAACTCTCTACAAGCTCATTCAATCCTCGCACGATTCTATGAGGTGGGAACTATTAGAAATCCCGCTTCACAGATGAAAAACTGAGGCACAGTGAGGATAAGTTCGAGGTCATGGAGTTGGTAAGGGACAAAGAATTTGTTTTTTGTTTTTTAATTTATTTATTTTATTTAGTTTTGGCTGCATTAGGTCTTCATTGCTGCATGTGGGCTTTCTCTAGTTGCAGCGAGCGGGGGCTACTTTTCGTTCAGGTGTGCAGGCTTCTCATTGAAGTGGTTTCTCTTGTTGCAGAGCATAGGCTCTAGGCGCACAGGCTTGAGTAGCTGTGGCACACGGGCTCAGTAGTTGTGGCTCGTGGGCTCTAGAGCACAGGCTCAGGAGTTGTGGTGCATGGGCTTAGCTGCTCCGTGGCATGTGGGATCTTCCTGGGCCAGGGATCGAACCTGTGTCCCCTGTATTAGCAAGCAGATTCCCAACCACTGTGCCACCAAGGAAATCTGGGACAAAGAATTTGAATCAGGCAGTCTGGATCCAAAATTCAAGTGCTTAATCACTGAGCTGCACTGTCTGTTGGACCAGCTCAACAGAGGGAAGAGACTTATGTGCTTGAAGAGGAGGCAAGCCTCTGGTCAACCTCAGGGTCTGTCCGTAGTCCCCGCTTAGGATCACCTGGACATGTCTGGACAGCTGCCCCCGGAGCCGGACTGAAGTGGTCATCTATTATTTATGTCTGCCCAGCTGCATCCCTTTTCTCTTTTTCTGGGAATAGCACCCTACTTTTTTTGAGGTAACCACCCTCCACCACTCTCAGCCTACATGATTCTGGTAGTGTCAACCCTCCCCCACAACGGCCTCCCTCCATGTCCAAGATCATTCACATGACCCACACCTGGCCAATCAATGTGTCCCATCCTCCAGGAACAGCAATTTGTACAGGGACAGCCATCTGCCCCAAGACAGGCAAATCAGGGTCAATGCTGGGACTTCTTTCTTCAATCACAGTAAAATACAGACAAAATTTAAATACCATTTTAACCATTTAAAAGTGCAGAATTTCACGGCATTTAGTACCTTCACAATGTTGTATAACCATCGCCACTATCCATTTTCCAGAACTTTTCCATCTTTCCAAACAGAAACTCTGTACCCAGCAACAATAACTCTCTGTATTCGTCTGCTTGGCCTGCCAAAACTAAGTACCATAGTTTGGGTGGCTTAAACAACAGAAATCGATTTTCTCACAATTCTGGAGGTTATAAGTCAGAGATCAAGGTGTCAGCAGGGTTGGTTTCTCCTGAGGCCTCTCTCCCTGGCTTCATGTCATCTTCCCTCTGTGTGTGTCTGTGTCCTAATCTCTTCTTATAAGGACACCAGTCATAGTGGATGAGGGCCCACCCTAATGGCCTCACTTTACCTTATTTACCTCTTTAAAGACCCTGTCTCAAATACAGTCACATTCTGAGGTACTAGGTGGGGGTTAAGACTTCAACATATGAATTTGGAGGGGGATACAATTCAGCCCATAACACTCCCCATTCCCTAATGCTGACACCTTTGAGAAAGGGGAGTTCTCTATCTGCTCGGGTTGCTGGGAAGGTCTGATATACTGCTGGGGCTGTTGGTGGCCACTTTCCCACCCCAAGGAGACAGTGTCTGAAAATGACTCAGGGAAGAGCTGAGAGGCAGACAGAGACCCCTGAGCCCAGACATACCTGAAACTGGCTGTACCTCTGACCTCTCTATTCCAGTTGTGTAAGCTAATAAGTTTCCTTTTCGTTTCTTTATTTTATTTTATTTTATTTTTTTTTTTTTCTTTTTGCGGTATGCGGGCCTCTCACTGTTGTGGCCTCTCCCGTTGCGGAGCACAGGCTCCGGATGCGCAGGCCCAGCGGCCATGGCTCACGGGCCCAGCCGCTCCGCGGCATATGGGATCCTCCCAGACCGGGGCACGAACCCGTATCCCCTGCATCGGCAGGCGGACTCTCAACCACTGCGCCACCAGGGAGGCCCCGTTTCTTTATTTTATTAACAGAATTAAAAGACTTAGTTAACATAAGGAGCTTTTACACCAGAATGGCCCATATCTCCAGGATGTGCAGGATGTGCCCACTCGGCAGCTGTTTAAGCAGCAGAGTCAAATCCAAACCTCTCAGGCTCCAGGGTGCTGGCCCCGACCCGTCCCTTGGGATGCTCACATGTTCACAGCACAGTGGGGACTGGGTCGTGCCCGAGTCTCCCACAGAGCAGACTTCGGGGACACCCCCTGCAACATTCTAGAATTGTTGCTCTGGTGTGGTGCCCCAGACTGAGGGCTCCTATCCTTTCAGCCCAGTGACCCAAAGCCCTGCAGCAGTGCCTGCTTCATGATGGGCTTCAGTACAGAGCATGAGGAAGGCAGGGAACGGGGCAAGACAACAGTTCTCCTTCCCTCCAACAGTTCCCTGAAGGACAGTCTGTAAGAACACAGGATGGGAAACAATTCAAACGGCCTTGGGGTGGGGACTGGCCAGGTACCTCACAGGACAGCCCAACAGGATTTTGTCTTTTAACCCAAAACAAGGTAACACCTGCTCTCTGATACATGGAATAATTCAGACCATCTCAGAGGGAAACTGCAAACCGAGAAAGCAACACCGGGACAACAACATATACCATTTGTGTAAAACCAGGAAGGGAGCTTCTCAATGAAATGTAATTAAATGACCTCAAAAATCTCAAAAAACTGTCCTACACCATAGCCACCAGCCACACTTGGCAATTTAAATTAAGATTAAACAAATTTTTTTTTATTGAAGTGTAGTTGATTTACTAAGTTGTGTCAATCTCTGCTGTAGAGCAGAGTGACTCAGTTATACAACATACACTCTTTTTTTATATTCTTTTCCATTATGGTCTATCACAGGATATTGAATATAGTTCCCTGTGCTACACATTAGGACCTTGCTGTTAATCCATTCTAAATTAAACAAAAATTTTAAATTCAGTTTGTCAGTTGCACTAGCCATGTTTCAGAGGCTTGGTAGCCCCACATGGCTAGTAGTGGCTGCTCGATTAGCAGAGAGATAGAATATTTCCATCATCACAGAAAGTTCCATTGGAAAGGACTCCTCAGAAGGACATCAGCAGAAGGGTAAAGGGCCCCTGGAAAGAGGAGCAGGAGAACCGGAGAAGAGGAGGGGAGGGGAATTAGTTTTCACATGTAATCTTCTGTAGTACTTGAATCTTTCATCACATATTAGTTCCTATTCAAAAATAAACATTTTAAAACTTTAAACACATTTTAAAACAATAAGTACATAAGTAATAAGAAAAGAAGACGTTGGAATCCCCAGGGACATGGGTAAGCCACATGAATCTACAGCCCTGAGTTCTCCACTGAAGGAAGAGAAGTCTCCTTTGAGGCAGGTGTATGAGGAAGAGCAGCATGAGGGGGCTCCCAGGTGGCAGCCCCACACACGTGATTCAGACCTGGTGGTGTAGGAAGTTCCTATGTCCCCCAAATTTTGATTATCACAGCAACCTTATAATTAGGGTGATTAATGGTCCCATTTATTTTAGTTTCCTAAGGCTGCCACAACAAATGACCACAAACTAGGTGACTTAACATGACAGAAACCTATTGTCTCACAATTCTGGAGGCCAGAAGTCCAAAACCAAGATGTTGGCAGAGCTCGTTCCTTCTGAAAGCTCTTAAGGAGAATCCCTTCCATGCCCCTCTTCAGCTTCGGTGGCTGACGGCAATCCTGGGTGTTCTTAGGTTTGGAGATGCATCACTCTGGCCTCTGCCTCTTTCTTCCCATGGCCTTCTCCTCTGGGTGTTTCTGTGTCTCAAATCTCTTACCTCTGACTCTTATAAGGACACTCATCATTGGATTTAGGGCCTAGCCTAAACCCTGGATGATCTCATCCCAAGATCCTTAAATTAATTATGTCTGCAGGGCTTCCCTGGTGGCGCAGTGGTTGAGAGTCCGCCTTCCGATGCAGGGGACGCAGGTTCGTGCACTGGTCCGGGAAGATCCAACATGCCGCGCGGAGCGGCTGGACCCGTGAGTCATGGCCACTGAGCCTGCACGTCTGGAGCCTGTGCTCCGCAACGGGAGAGGCCACAACAGTGAGAGGCCCACGTACCGCAAAAAAAAAAAAAAAAATTATGGCTGCAAAGACCCTATTTCCACATAAGGCCACATTTACAAATACCAGGGGTTAGGACTGGGACATATCTTTTGGGGGGTGGGGGACACAATTCAACTCACTATACCGTTTTATAGACAAGGAGTTCAAAGTTCAAGGGCCTCTCACTTGCCTGAGGTCACAGGGCTAGTTCAGAGCACAGCTCTGCCAGTCCTCCCACCACTGACTCCAGCAAGAGAAGAATCTTGACCTTCCAGCCCGAAGCCTGCCCCTCCCTTCAGCCTCAGAGCTCCCCGCACCCACTTCACAATGGGTAACACACACAGAAGAGCCACCCCCTTCTTTGGCCTCACTTCTCTGTCTTGCTGCATCCTAGGATCTGACAAAAGATTACACTGTCCTCTGGGCCGTGGGAAGGAACTAGGCTAGGGGGATCTGCGGGTATCTCAGATGAGATGGGGTATCTCAAAAGAGGGTGGTCTGCATGTCCAGACTCCAAAAGTCTGCAGGGCAGATCAGAGCCAGGGAGAAAGGGAATGAGTTAAGCCTTCTGATGTTGGAGAAAAAGCCCTCTGTGCTTTTTATGGCAGAGGAGAATGTGCCAGCCTATGTGGTTTTGCACTGATAAAGGGCTCTAGTCTAAAGTGCTCAAGTGAGTTCTCCAGCTCAAGGTGACAGGAGAGGAAGAGAAGATGTGGACATGGGTGTGCACTGGGGCCTGGCAGAGGCTGCTACACCCCCTGGGCCACACTGACCATACCTGCCAGGACAGCCTGATCACAGCCACAGGACCCTCGGACAACGACAGCACAGCACTGACTGCTGGGCACCCCCAGAGAGGACGGCAGGTCACCTTCCCTCCTCTCAGTGGAACTGAGGGTTCTGACCAGGATTTTGGCTTCCATGGTCATCCCAGAGGCCTTCTTGACACCTCTCCTGGTGGGTCAAGAGACCTCGAGGGAAGACAGACACAAGACTATCTCCAGGTCCTGGGCTTTGTGTTTCCTCCACGACATCAAAAAGCCTACAGAGCCCACTCCAGTATTGGTATCATTTATTAACACAAACAGTAAGTGCCTGACCAAGATTTGGACCTGGTCTGGGTTTATTCAGGAGCTCCATGTCCCCTCACTGCCACCTCCTCCCTCTCCATCTATCATCTGTATTGGTGGTTTTCAAACTTTCAGTCAGCAACCCATAGCAAGGAACCCGTTTCACACTGCCATTTACAAATATAAATGGCTGACACCAAAACTTCACTCCAATATTTTTTATTGTAGTCTCTGCTAGTTCAAAATTTCAGAATGCTGGCTGCAACCCACATAACTGATTTCATGTCTCATAAAGGTGTTGTGACTCCTCGGTTTGTTTGTTTGTTTGGCCGCACCGCTCGGCTTGTGGAATCTTAGTTCCCCAACCAGGGATTGAACCCAGGGCCTTGGCAGTGAGAGTGTAGAGTCCTAACCACTGGACTGCCAGGGAGTTCCCAGTGACTCCCAGTTTTAAAAACCCTCATCTACATAACTCATATGAATTTACAACCATTCAATACTGAGAAAGAAAGAACAGGGGAGAAGCAAGAAGAATTGTTTTATACATTTTGCAGATCAGCCAAAACTTCATTGGTGGAACTGAATATTTTTCCCCCATTGAATTGCAATTTCTGACTTCCTGATCTGCTCATGATGTCATTACTTATCATGTCCTTTTCCCTCCTATTAAAACCTCAGAGTTCCTATGAAAGGCTAACTCAAGCTCGACTGTAAAATCCTCTTCCACTGGGTCCCCAGAGACTGAATGTTCACACCATGGGTCCATCTTTGCACAAATCTCAGGGCATCTCCCAATCTCGAGATGTTAACCATCAGTCAGCTTGGTTTCTGGACCAGGTGAAGTGGTTTCAGAAATGCCAGACAACTTGGCTAATGGAAGGCATGACAGCAAGGAACAGGGCCCCTGGGTCCAGCTCCCACGTTCTCTCACCTTGTCCGGCATGGTGGGTCATCTGGGAATTGTTACAATTTTCCACTCATTCACTGGTATTACATACTGTTCTATGAGAGGATAATTCTAACCCTGAAAACACTGGGGATGAGACTACACCCCTAAATTCTCAGTCATAATATGTGCAAAGTTCCAATGAGGACAACTGGAAGACCAATATGAACCAGGATTTGAGCCACATGGGTTAGAAACCAACAAATCCTCAATTCTAGTCACAGCTGTCCTGGTCTACACCATCAAAACCCAAGACACATGATTATTTGAACAAATCAGACCATGTTTCCTGCTCCTTTCCTCTACCTCCACCAAAGAAATGAAAACCAAAAAAAAAACTATATTTGCCAGATTATTTCTCTACCCACCACCCCTCACGTTCGAAACAGAGCTAGGGTCACAATGTTAACACTGTTTGGTTGGTTCATGTCTGTTTCTCCATCTTTAAAAGGGGATGGCTGCTACTTTCCTAGCATCTAAGAATTTATTGTAAGTCATCCCGAAGAATTTCTTAGGTCCTCCACCAATACCATCAGCCTCATCAAACCAAGTCAGTTAATTTTGCCAGAATCTTTAACAACATACCTACCAGGGAAGATGATGTAGGAAGAAAGGCTCCAGGACAGTCCACAAGGTACCACAGACAGCCTGAAACCCATGTTGATTCTCTTGACCATGGCCTTGGCAGTTTCGGGTAGCCAGGAGAGAGAAGACCAGGCGTATGGAAGTCAGGAGTCAGCAACGATCGAACATCCACTTACCTGGGGGACAGACACAGTCCGTCGGTGCTTCTCGAACTGTCCGGAGCTTGACTGGTCCCTCCATCTTCTGAACCAGGAAGAAAAGGGGGGAAAAATACGGATGAGTTTTGGAGCGGAGAGGGTAGAAGTGGAAAAACAGCAAAAAACAACATATTTGAAAGATCTACAGTGGTGGTGTTGGTGCTTTCAAGAACAGTTTTGTAAAGGTCATTAAATTCTACAGGCAGTTTTAGAATGGGAGGAGAAACAGAAATAAACATTAAGCAATTACTTGGGAGTCCCTGAATAGAAGATGACAGGTTTCAGCTTTGTTAACAACATTTTCAAATACAAATCCAGGAATGACAAAGGGATCCGGTAGTCCCTGGCGTGAAGATAGGAGGGCAGAGCAGAGAGAGGCCAGGTAGGGCCAATCAAAACTCGCTCTTGAACATCTTTCCCTGCTCCGGAGACCACCCCTATCCAACCCCAGGAAGCCCCAGAGGCCCCTTGGCTGCAGCCCCTCCCAGCCCACTGGCTTCAGACCCAATGGTCCAGGGCTAATCCACCCTGATGACATTTTCCTTTCTTCTTACCAGTGGGGATCCTTGGCCTAGAAAATTTAGATCAGTACAATTTAACCAGAGTCTCTACACATGCCCAGCCCTGTGCTAGATTTGGGTGAAGGGAAAAGAACTAACACAGAAATGTAGTCAAAAGTCACAGCTCTGCTATTATGACAACTCACAGTACAGCCCTGGCATAATCATCACCTTATGTGACACTCGGGTAACCTCTGGGGCATGAATTATTGTCCCTGCCTCACAGACAGGGGATACAAACTTGGAAAAAATAAGAAATTAATCCACAATCCCAAATCTAGGTTTAGGGGAGTGAAGCAATTGGCCCATAATCCCCAAACTAGCCAAGACTTGAGTCCTGACAAGAATATACAAAGTATTAACCTTTCCCTAGGGAAAAACAAAACAAAAACAAAAAACAAAAAATCTTCCTAAAAGCAAAACAAAGCAAATCCCAAATGTGTTAACTTGAGTTAAAAATGCATACTACCACTAAAAGGGTTACTTAAGGTTCAAACCTAAAAATGTAATTTTTCTCAATAAAAAACATAGTAAAAATGCAAATACAAACACCTGGAAAATAGCACAACAAACAAAAAAATATAATTTTCGAATCACTGTTTTAGAGGAGGTGAGAAGGCACACCCAGTCTTGAGCCCTTGATCACCAAGCCTGGAATTTTCACATAAGAAGGGGCTGAACAGGGAATTCCCTGGAGATCCAGTGGTTATAACGGACTCCACACCGAGGGCCTGGGTTCAGTCACTGGGCAGGGAACTAGGATCGCAGAAGCCGTGCGGCATGGCCATGAATGAATAAATAAATGAATAAATAAATAAATAAGAAAATAAATAAATACATAAGAATGGGCTGAACAGCCCAGGACCAGGAGCCTGAAATAAAAAATGTAACCAGGGGAGGCTCTGGCCCCTGCAAAGTACTTCCAAGTTCCACCTCCACTCCAATCTGCCAGCCTTGCCCTCAATTTCCAGATGGGCCACAGAGGCTGATACTGACAAGAGATGGAGTTAAGGCCAAGGATTTAGAGAACTGGAGGATTTACGATTTGGAACCTTGTGGTGGAGGTGTTTGTGAAAGCGGTACCACAACAGAACTTTTCTATCCCCCCCATACCTCTTAAACACCCCCAAGGCCTTGGTTTGTCCCAGAAATCAGAACCTGGCTAGGCCTCTTGGCCCTGGGCTCTCAGCTCCTGTCCAGACCCACACCTGCCACTCACTCCTGCTTAAGCCTGGGGCACTCTTCCCTAGAAATGCCCACCGGGCCCAGAGCCACCCTGCAAGCAGTCCGTGCTGGCCCTGAGCCTCCATAGGTGTCCCCCACAGCTGCCACAGTTTCCTACAAGGCGGGTGAGACACAGCAGCAGCAGATACCACCCCCACCCCCACCCAACCCCAGGCCATGTGCACTGGAGTCTGGAGCATCTAAGCCTTGCCCATCCTCACTGTACTGGAATGCTGCAGTAGGTGCCTGCGATGCAGGTGTGAGCAGGACCTCGGAACTCACTTTTCCCCCATTATACTGGCAGGTACAATTACAGATTTCAAAATTCACTTGGAAAAAGAATCCAGCCTTCTAGTTTAAGCCAGTCAATTTGTATGAGAAGCTCTCAGCTGTTTTTATCATTTCTAGAAAGACTAGAAGCTATGCTAATTTCTTTTTTAAAAAAAAAATAACAAAAGCATTTAATGCTAAAAAACAATTCGCTTTCAACAATTACTATCACATCTGGGCGGCTCCCCTAAGGGGAAGGGGGCTTTATCAATTACTGATAGGAAATACAATTACTTTTAAGCTACTCTTATCTTCAAACAAAAACTAAACAGAAAACTATTCAAGAAAGGAAAAAACGTATTGTTAATGCTAGTAGATGGGATCATAAATAACTGATTGAGTTTTTGTTTCGTTATTTATTCTAACTCCTTTTATGCATTTGTTTTTCTGGATTAGATAGTGAATCTGCAAAGCTTTATCTTAGTCCTCTATCCTCCCCCCCACCCCCCACCCCCACCCCCAACTCTGGAGTTGGAACGCCTCTACTAGGAACACAAAGTGAAATGTCTGTATTAGAAACCCAGTCCCGCGATCTTTATTTCCATGCCTTTATTATTTTTTTTAATTCTAAGAAAATATTCTTCTGTGTCCTGGTTTGTAAAAATGATCCAAAAGCCTCAACTTTCTACATTCAATTATCTGGCAGCACCCCTAGCATCTGCAAACAATATGGTCCTGGTTTTACAAATGCAAACAAGTCCTGACTCCAAAAGGAAATAAAGAAGGAGTTTCCGAGAAATGACGGGAGACTCTGGGAGTGTTGCCTCCAGAAGTAGTAAGAAGGAGAACTTGGAGTTGGGGGGACAAGAACTGAGAGAAATCTAATCAGAGAAAATCATGCTTTCCAGAAAAGCATTACATGGTCAGATGATAGATTTATCAATGATCTGTTGAAGCATTAGTCTCAAACTCTTCACCAGATATTTGATCACATCCCTGAACAGCTGTATTTTGATGAAATATAGGTTAATATACAAAAAAGGATGTAACGTTTTATTTCTGCAAAATGCTACAGATAAAGCCACAAAGACATTCCTATCCTTTGACAGAAAATTCCTACTCTAGGGAGTATATCCCAAGGAAATAAATCATCAGGAGCAAAAAAATGATATTCATGAAGTTGTGCCGCAAAACAGTGGGAGTACTTTAGTGAAGGATGGTGAATCCCCTTCATGAAACTGTCATATCTTCATCAAAAATCATTATGAAGACTATGTAGTAACAAGGAAAAATGTTTATGATACAATAAATAATGTTTACATATGTGTAAAAATGCAGGCGTGGGATGGCAGCAACTACCAAAACATCAACCCACTTGGGTGTAGGGATTACAGTGATTTACTTCTTTAAAGTTCTTTCCATGTTGTAATATCATCTCAGTGAAAAAAAGAATCCTGGGGAGGAGAAAAGCCAAAATGAAGCCCTAAAATCTCCCTGCCTAGGGCAATTTTTGAATGACAGACAGATGATTCTGTCTCCTCAGGAAGCCGTAACTAACTCCAGGATCAACCTGGATAATACACACAGGCACCACAAACACCAGAGGAGGACTTGCGGAGGATCAATCCTGCCCTGCTACAGTCACATCCTCTCTGCCTTCTTTCCATCCTCTGTAGGGAAGGGCCCATGTGTACATTCTTATGGCCACCAGCAACACAAGACGGCAGCATTTCCTGGCCTCTTTAATATTCTTTTTTCATATCCCACCATGGTGATGATGAGGATAGCAAATATAAAGTATTATTATCATCAAGTTTATTGATTACTTACTATGTGCCCGGCACTGTGCCAACAACTGTTATCTTCTTGAGTCCTCCATAGAACCCCCATGAGGCTAGGAATATTTTTTTATACTCATTTACAGACGAGAAAATTGAGATTCAAGGCAATGTAAGTGTCAGGACTGGACTTGAGTCCTGGTATCAACTAACTTCAAACACAAAGTAAAAGAACCTCTGCTTACCAGCAATTTTAATGTCTAATAAAAAGAGGTGCTATTAAAAAGTCCAGGCCATACAAAACTGTAGGGACGGAAATTAGGTCAGTGGTTGCCAAAGGTTGATGGAGTAGGAGGAATGAAACACAAGGAGACTCATGGAGGAGCTGTGAGGTGATGGAACTGTTCTGCATGGTACTGGGGTGATGGATATACCCCAAGCATTTGTCAAAAACTATTGGACCATACATCACAATGAGGAAACTTTAATGGATACAAATTTTAAAAAATAACCAGGATGCTGGAAAATCCCAGGGTGGAATGCAGGCTGAAACAAATGAATATAACTATATTAAGATTACATGACATAACCTCACTGAAGGTAGTGGGGAAAAACATGTAACTGACCTAAGTCACTTTGCAAACTACTGTTTCAACTGAGAACTGTAAGGCTGAAGACCAAAGGAACTGTCCATAAGTGCTGTACTCTGGTAGGTATAGTTGTTTCACACAGGGGTACAGGGTAGCAATTTTGAAATTACTATACATATATATTGGGGTTGAACAAGTGAGTAAATAAACTATGGGTAATGAGAGCCTGGTTTCTCGCTGTCCAAGAAAGAAGTTATAAATAAGCAAAGGGGGAAGCTGGATTAGTCAGAGACATTACTATGAGGTCATGTTTATGTTATGTACACAGACAGATGCATACAGAAATAATTACAGGACCCGGAGGAAGATGGCGGAAGAGTAAGACACGGAGATCACCTTCCTCCCCACAGATACATCAGAAATTCATCTACACGTGGAGCAACTCCTACAGAACACCTACTGAATGCTGACAGAAGACCTCAGACCCCCCAAAAGGCAAGAAACTCCCCACATACCTGGGTAGGGCAAAAGAAAAAAAGAATAAACAGAGACAATAGGATAGGGACGGGACCTGCACCAGTGGGAGGGAGCCGTGAAGGAGGAAAGGTTTCCACACACTACAAACACCTTCGCGGGTGGAGACTGCAGGTGGTGGAGGGGGAAAGCTTCGGAGTAGCGGAGGAGAGCACAGCAACAGGGGTGTGGAGGACAAAGCAGAGAGATTCCGGCACAGAGGATAGGTGCCCTCAGGCACACACCAGCCCGAGAGGCTTGTCTGCCCGGCCTCCGGGGCGGGCGGGGCTGGGAGCTGAGGCTCGGGTATCAGCTTTCAGTCGGAGCGCAGGGAGAGGACTGGGGCTGGCGGCAGGAAGAGAGCCTGAAGGGGTTAGTGCACCATGGCTAGCCCGGAGGGAGTCTGGGGAAAGGGTCTGGAGCTGCCAAAGTGGCAAGAGACTTTTTTCCCTTTTGTTTCCTGGTGCGCGAGGAGAGGGCATTAAGAGGGCTGCTTGGGGAAGCGCCGGAGACAGGCGCGAGCCACGGCTAAAGGCGCGGACCTCGGAGACCGGCGTGGGACGCTAGGGCTGCTGCTGCCGCCCCCGCTGCGGGGCCTGTGTGTGAGCGTGGGTCACTGTCCGCCCCGCCTTCCAGGGGGCCTGTGCACCCCGCCACTGCCGGGGTCCCGGGACCTGGGGACGGCTTTCCCGGGAAAGCGCACGGAGCGCCTCGGACTGCTGCAACGTCACGCCGGCCTCTGCCGCCGCAGGCCCGCCCCACACTGCGCGCCCCTCCGTCGCCTCTGCCTGAGTGAGCCAGAGCCCCCGAATCAGCGGCTCCTTTAAACCCGTCCTGTCTGAGCGAAGAACGGACGCCCTACGGCGACCTACGTGCAGAGGCGGGGCCAGGTCCAAGGCTGAGACCTGGGAGCTGTGAGAGCAGAGACAGGGAAATCTCTCTGTGCAGCCTTGGAGGCAGCGGATTAAAGCTCCACGGCCCATTTGATGTGCCCTGCGTCTGTGGAGTGCATAAATGGACAGCGAATCATCCCAAATTGAGGAAGTGGACTTTGAGGACAAGATTTAAGACTTTCCCCCCTTTTCCTCTTTTTACAACGAATTATCCCAAATTAAGGAGGTGGACTTAGAGAGCAAGATTTCAGACTTCTCGCCCTTTTCCTCTTTTTACAACAAATTATCCCAAATTGAGGAGGTGGACTTGCAGAGCAAGATTTTTGATTTTTCCCCCTGCTCTCTTTTTGTGAATGTGTATGTGTAATCTTCTGTGCAAGAGACTCTCTGTATAGCTTTGTTTCCACCATATGTCCCAGGGTTCTATCTGTCCGTTTTTTTTCAATAATTACGTTTTAACTTTAATAACACTACTATATTTCATACTTTATTCTATTTTACTTTACCTGATCTTTCTTTTTTTTCATACCTTCCCTTCCTCCCTCCTTCCCTCCACTCCTCCTTTCCTTCTTTTTCTTTCCTCCCTCCCTCCCTCCCACCTTTCTTCTTTCCACTTTCTTTTTCTTTCCTTCCTCCCTCCCTCCCTCCTGTCTTTCTTTCTTTCCTCCCTCCCTCCCTCCCTCCCTTCTTCCATTCACTCTTCCTTTTGCTTTCATTCCTCCCTCCCTCCCTCCTCTCTTTCTTTCTTTCTTTCCAACCTTCCTCCCTCCCTGCCTCCTTTCTTTCTTTCTTCCTTCCTTCTTTTCTTCCCTTCTTCCTTTCTTTCCCTCTCTCTTTCTTTCTTCTACTAATTCTTTCTTTCTACTTTTTCTCCCTGTTATTCTGAGCCGGGTAGATGAAAGGCGCTTGGTGCTGGAGCCAGGAGTCAGTGTTGTGCCTCTGAAGTGGAGAGCCAACTTCAGGACACGGGTCCACAAGAGAACTTCCAGCTCCACATAATAGCAAGCAGCGAAAATCTCCCAGAGATCTCCATCTCAGCACCAGCACCCAGCTTCAGTCAACGACCAGCAAGCTACAGTGCTGGTTACCCTATGCCAAGCAACTAGCAAGGCAGGAACACAACGCCACCCATTAGCAGAGAGGCTGCCTAAAAACATAATAAGGCCACAGGCACCCCAAAACACACCACCAGACGTGGACCTGTCCACCAGAAAGATAAGATCGAGCTTCAACCACCAGAACACAGGCACTAATCCCCCCCCCCACCAGGAAGCCTACACAACCTACTGAAACAACCTTAGCCACTGGGGACAGACACCAAAAACAACGAGAACTACGAATCTGCAGCCTGCAAAAAGGAGACCCCAAACACAGTAACATAAGCTAAATGAGAAGACAGAAAAGCACACAGCAGGTGAAGGAGCAAGATAAAAACCTACCAGACCTAACAAATGGAGAGGTAATAGGCAGTCTACCTGAAAAAGAATTCAGAATAATGATAGTAAAGATGATCCAAGATTCTATTTCCAAGATCCAAAATCTTGGAATTAGAATAGACAAAATGCAAGAAACAGTTAATAAGGACCTAGAAGAACTAAAGATGAATCAAGCATCGATTAAAAACACAATAAATGAAATGAAAAACACTCTAGATGGGATCAATAGCAGAATAACTGAGGCAGAAGAACTGATAAGTGAGGTGGAAGATAAAATAGTGGAAATAACTACTTCAGAGCAGAATAAAGAAAAAAGAATGAAAAGAACAGAGGACAGTCTCAGAGACCTCTGGGACAACATTAAACGCACCAACATTCGAATTATAGGGGTTCCAGAAGAAGAAGAGAAAAAGAAAGGGACTGAGAAAATATTTGAAGAGATTATAGTTGAAAACTTCCCTAATATGGGAAAGGAAATAGTTCATCAAGTCCAGGAGGCACAGAGAGTCCCATACAGAATAAATCCAAGGAGAAATACGCCAAGACACTTATTAATCAAAGTGTCAAAAATTAAACACGAATAAATCATATTAAAAGCAGCAAGGGAAAAACAACAAATAACACACAAGGGAATCCCCATCAGGTTAACAGCTGATCTCTCAGCAGAAACTCTACAATCCAGAAGGGAGTGGCAGGACATATTTAAAGTGATGAAGGAGAAAAAAGTGCAACCAAGATTACTCTACCCAGCAAAGATCTCATTCAGATTTGATGGAGAAATTGAAACCTTTACAGACAAGCAAAAGCTTAGAGAGTTCAGCACCACCAAACCAGCTTTACAACACATGCTAAAGGAACTTCTCTAGGCAAGAAACACAACAGAAGGAATATACCTACAATAACGAACCCAAAGCAATTAAGGAAATGGGAATAGGAACATACTTATCAATAATTACCTTAAATGTAAATGGACTAAATGCTCCCACCAAAAGACACAGACTGGCTGAATGGATACAAAAACAAGACCCATATATATGCTGTCTACAAGAGACCCACTTCAGACCTAGAGACACATACAGACTGAAAGTAAGGGGATGGAAAAAGATATTCCATGCAAATAGAAATCAAAAGAAAGCTGGAGTAGCAATTCTTATATCAGACAAAATAGATTTTAAAATAAAGACTATTAGAAGAGACAAAGAAGGACACTACATAACGATAAAGGGATCGATCCAAGAAGAAGATGTAAAAATTGTAAATATTTATGCACCCAGCATAGGAGCACCTCAATACATAAGGCAAATACTAACAGCCATAAAAGGGGAAATCGACAGTAACACAATCATAGTAGGGGACTTTAACACCCCACTTTCACCAATGGACAGATTATCCAAACTGAAAATAAATAAGGAAACACAAGCTTTAAATGATACATTAAACAAGATGGACTTAGTTGATATTTATAGGACATTCCATCCAATAACAACAGAATACACATTTTTCTCAAGTGCTCATGGAACATCCTCCAGGATAGATCATATCTTGGGTCACAAATCAAGCCTTGGTAAATTTAAGAAAATTGAAATTGTATCAAGTATCTTTTCCGACCACAATGCTATGAGACTAGACATCAATTACAGGAAAAGATCTTTAAAAAATACAAACACATGGAGGTTAAACAATACACTACTTAATAACGAAGTGATCACTGAAGAAATCAAAGAGGAAATTAAAAAAATACCTAGAAACAAATGACAATGGAGACACGACGAGCCAAAACCTATGGGACGCAGCAAAAACAGTTCTAAGGGGGAAGTTTATAGCAATAAAATCCCACCTTAAGAAACAGGAATCATCTCGAGTAAACAACCTGACCCTGCACCTAAAGCAATTAGAGAAAGAAGAACAAAAAACCCCCAAAGTTAGCAGAAGGAAAGAAATCATAAAGATCAGATCAGAAATAAATGAAAAAGAAATGAAGGAAACGATAGCAAAGATCAATAAAACTAAAAGCTGGTTCTTTGAGAAGATAAACAAAATTGACAAACCATTAGCCAGACTCATCAAGGAAAGAAGGGAGAAGACTCAAATCAATAGAATTGGAAATGAAAAAGGAGAAGTAACAACTGACAGTGCAGAAATACAAAGGATCATGAGAGATTACTACAAGCAACTCTATGCCAATAAAATGGACAACCTGGAAGAAATGGACAAATTCTTAGAAAAGCACAACCTGCCAAGACTGAATCAGGAAGAAATAGAAAATATGAATAGACCAAACACAAGCACTGAAGTTGAAACTGTGATTAAAAATCTTCCAACAAACAAAAGCCCAGGACCAGATGGCTTCACAGGCGAATTCTATCAAACATTTAGAGAAGAGCTAACACCCATCCTTCTCAAACTCTTCCAAACAATATCAGAGGAAGGAACACTCCCAAACTGATTCTACGAGGCCACCATCACCCTGATACCAAAACCAGGCAAAGATGTCACAAAGAAAGAAAACTACAGGCCAATATCACTGATGAACAGAGATGCAAAAATCCTCAACAAAATACTAGCAAACAGAATCCAACAGCACATTAAAAGAATCATGCACCATGACCAAGTGGGGTTTATTCCAGGAAAGCAAGGATTCTTCAATATACGCAAATCAATCAATGTGATACACCATATTAACAAGTTGAAGGAGAAAAACCATATGATCATCTCAATAGATGCAGAGAAAGCTTTCAACAAAATTCAACACCCATTTATGATAAAAACCCTGCAGAAAGTAGGCATAGAGGGAACTTTCCTCAACATAATAAAGGCCATATATGACAAACCCATAGCCAACGTTGTCCTCAATGGTGAAAAACTGAAACCATTTCCACTAAGATCAGGAACAAGACAAGGCTGCCCACTCTCACCACTCTTATTCAACTTAGTTTTGGAAGTTTTAGCCACAGCAATCAGAGAAGAAAAGGAAATAAAAGGAATCCAAATTGGAAAAGGAGAAGTAAAGCTGTCACTGTTTGCAGATGACATGATACTATACATAGAGAATCCTAAAGATGCTACCAGAAAACTACTAGAGCTAATCAATCAATTTGGTAAAGTAGCAGGATACAAGATTAATGCACAGAAATCTCTTGCATTCCTGTACACCATTGATGAAAAATCTGACAAGGAAATCAAGAAAACACTCCAATTTACCATTGCAACAAAAAGAATAAAATATCTAGGAATAAACATACCTAAGGAGACAAAAGACCTGTATGCAGAAAATTATAAGACACTGATGAAAGAAATTAAAGATGATACAAATAGATGGAGAGATATACCATGCTCCTGGATTGGATGAATCAATATTGTGAAAATGACTCTACTACCCAAAGCGATCTACAGGTTCAATGCAATCCCTATCAAACTACCACTGGCATTTTTCACAGAACTAGAACAAAATATTTCAAAATTTGTTTGGAAAAACAAAAGACACCGAATAGACAAAGCAATCTTGAGAACGAAAACTGGAGCTGGAGGAATCAGGCTCCCTGACTTCAGACTATACTACAAAGCTACAGTAATCAAGACAGTGTGGTACTGGAATAAAAACAGAAAGGTAGATCAATGGAACAGGATAGAAAGCCCAGAGATAAACCCACGCACATATGGTCAACTTATCTTTGATAAAGGAGGCAGGAATGTACAGTGGAGAAAGGACAGCCTCTTCAATAAGTGGCGCTGGGAAGACTGGACAGGGACATGTAAAAGTATGAGATTAGATCATTCCCTAACCCCATAAACAAAAATAAGCTCAAAATGGATGAAAGACCTAAATGTAAGGCCAGAAACTATCAAACTCGTAGAGGAAAACATAGGCAGAACACTCTATGACATAAATCACAGCAAGATCCTTTTGGACCCACCTCCTAGAGAAATGGAAATAAAAACAAAGATAAACAAATGGGACCTAATTAAACTTCAAAGCTTTTGCACAGCAAAGGAAACCATAAACAAGACCAAAAGACAACCCTCAGAATGGGAGAAATATTGCAAATGAAGCAACTGACAAAGGATTAATCTCCAAAATGTATAAACAGCTCATGCAGCTCAATAGCAAAAAAAACAAACAACCCAATCCAAAAATGGGCAGAAGACTTAAATAGGCATTTCTCCAAAGAAGATATACAGACTGCCAACAAACACATGAAAGCATGCTCAACATCATTAATCATTAGAGAAATGCAAATCTAAACTACAATGAGATATCATCTTACACCAGTCAGAATGGCCATCATCAAGAAATCTAGAAACAATAAATGCTGGAGAGGGTGTGGAGAAGAGGGAACACTCTTGCACTGCTGGTGGGAATGTGAATTGGTACAGCCACTATGGAGAACAGTATGGAGGTTCCTTAAAAAACTACAAATAGAACTACCATATGACCCAGCAATCCCACTACTGGGCATATACCCTGAGAAAACCACAATTCAAAAAGAGACATGTACCCAAATGTTCATTGCAGCTCTATTCACAATAGCCCGGAGCTGGAAACAACCTAAGTGTCCATCATCGGATGAATGGATAAAGAAGATGTGGCACATATATACAATGGAATATTACTCTGCCGTAAAAAGAAACGAAATTGAGCTATTTGTAATGAGGTGGATAGACATAGAGTCTGTCATACAGAGTGAAGTAAGTGAGAAAGAGAAAGACAAATACCGTATGCTAACACATATATATGGAATTAAAAAAAAAATGTCATGAAGAACCTAGGGGTAAAACGGGAATAAAGACACAGACCTACTTGAGAATGGACTTGAGGATATGGGGAGGGGGAAGGGTAAGCTGTGACAAAGCAAAAGAGAGGAATGGACATATATACAATACCAAACGTAAGGTAGATAGATGGTGGGAAGCAGCCGCAGAGCACAGGGAGATCAGCTCGGTGCTTTGTGACCGCCTGGAGGGGTGGGATGGGGAGGGTGAGAGGGAGGGAGATGCATGAGGGAAGCGATGTGGGAACAGATGTATATGTATGACTGATTCACTTTGTTATAAAGCAGAAACTAATAAAAAACTAAAAATAAAAAAGAAATAATTACAGTTATGTGAATAGAGAGTGAATAATAACCCTAGCTGCCTGCAGAGAAGACCTACAGCCAGTGACACCCTCGTAGCAACAAGCACATTCAGCACCTAGATCTTGGTTTCTAAATATCATTCTCCAATAAAAAGAACCATGACTCCTTGGAGAAATGACTGATTCTAGACACAGGGCAGGAAAAATACAAGATAAGCCTAGAGTATCTTGCAGTGCCAGAAAATAAGGAAGTGCTTTAAAAAAGGGGGGGTGGTACATCAAAGGAACAAAACCAAAGCAAAAGAATTCAGAATGGTCAAAGCTGGAGCAACTTAGGCAACAAAATAAATGATGTAGTATTGAATTATAATCCAAAGAATAAATTAAATATCCATGAGTGCATACTGATATAAATGATTAGATAAATAAATAAATACATAGGGAAAAGAGACAAATCTTCCTTACAGAAGAATTCCAAGTAATATATGTAGATACTTCCCTCTCCAGGAGGTGGAGCTAAATTCCCCTCTCCTTGAGTATGGCCTGGACTTAGTGACCTACTTCCAAAATGTAGAGGAGGGAAAGGAAAACAGTAACTTTATAATGGAGAAATCTAGCAGATACCACTTTAATCAAGTGCTCAAGGTTAATGTCACCAGTGATAGGTCATGTTGACATCATAGACCACTGACATGATGTCATGATAGTGTCAATCCACCTCAGTGGTATTCTTCCCAAACACTAGTAACCCAGTCTAATCATGAGAAACATCAGACTAGCCCAAATTCAGCAACATTCTACAAAATACCTGACCAATATGTCTTAAAATTGTCAGTCATAAAACACAAGGAAAGACTGAGGAGGAGACATGACCACTAAATACAATGTGGTCTCCTGGGTGGGATCCTGGAATAGGAAAAGGACATTAGAAGAAAAACTGGTGAGAAGATCTAAATAAAGTCTGTAGTTCACATTAAAAATGGATAGCAGAATTACAAAGTCATTTACCACTGATTAAGATATAACTTTATTCTTTTGTATAACAGATTCTTCTTTTTTAAAAAAATTAAGGTCAAACTCACATAGCATAAAATTAACCATTTTAAAGTGAACAATTCAGTGGCCTTTAGGGGATTCATAATGTTGGGCAACCACCCCTTTTATGTAGTTCCCTCTATCTAGTTCCAACACCTTACCTTTACTCCAAGAGGAAATCCTGTACCCATCAAGCAATAGCTTCCCTTTCCTCCCTCCGCCCAGCCACCAATCTGCTTTCTGTCTCTATGGATTAACCTATTTTGGATATTTCATATAAATAGAATCACACAGTATGTGACCTTTTGTGTCTGGTTTCCTTCACTTAGCAAAATGTTTTTGAGATTCATTCACTTTGTATCATGTATCAGTATTTCATTCTTTTTTACGGCTTAATAGTACTACATTGTATGTACATACCACAATTTGTGTATCCATATATTCCTTGATGAACATGTGGGCTGTTTCCACCTTCTGGCTATTGTGAATAGTGCTGCTATGAACATAAGTGGACGTGCATGCATTGTTTTAATACCTGTTTTCAATTCTTTTGGGTATATACCTAGGAGTGGAATTGTTGGGTCATATGATAATTCCATAGTGAACATTTTGAAGACCCACCAAAATTTTCCACAGTGGCTGAACCATTTGACATCCCCACCAGCAGTGGATGAGGGTTCCAATTTCTCTCCATCCTCACCAACAGATCCTATTGGATGTGAAGCTGTATCTCATTATGGGTTTGACTTGCATTTCTCTAATGACAAATGATGCTGAGCACATTTTCATGTACTTGTTGACCATCTGTATATCTTGTTTGAAGAAATGTCTGTTCAAGCCCCTTGTCTATTGTTAAATTGGATTGTTTGTCTATTTGTTGATGAGCTCTAAGAGTTCTTTATATATCTGGATACTACATCCTCATCAGATATATGATTTGCAAATATTTTCTCATATAATAGATCCATTCTTGATCAGAATTCTAACCACCTCCAACTGACACACAATATGAGAGTGTGAAAATCATCTTGACAACTGGAGGTGACGGGAGTGCCCATGGCTTCATGCTCGTCTTCACACTAGTCTTCTTTTTTTCATGTTAACCTTTATTGAAATCTTGCTAGATGAATAGTGGGTTATTGTTACTCATGAATTTGACCTGGTTCTTTTTAGTTAATAGTAATTATATTCATTTTCCATTGTTGCATAACAGATTTCCACCAAATCAGCAGTTTAAAACAACACAAATTTACTATCTTACAGTATTTGTGATCAGAAGTCTAGACACAGATGAACTTGGTTCTCTGCTCAGACTCTCATGAGGCTAAAGTCAATGTGTCATCTGAGGGTTTCTAGAGCTCTGGGTCCTCTTTCAAACCCATGTGGTTCCTGTGGTCTGAGGCTCCCATTCTCTTTCTAACTGCTGGCCAGAGGCCATTCACAGTTCCTTGCCATGTGGTCCCCTCCACACACCCTCTCATGCTTCAAGGAAGGGTCCAGTCTTTTTTAAGGACTCACCTAATTAAGTCAGGCCCACCAAGGATAACCTTTTTAACGTAACTCAATCATAGGTTGAGTAACTCAATCATATCATCATAATCACAGGTTCTGCCTACACTCATGGGGAGGGAGTTAGGCAAGGTGTGTACAGCAAGGGGTGGTAATCTTGGGAGCGATCTTAGAATTCCACCTGCCAGGGCATTGTATCACAGTTAATTTTTTTACTTTTGACAAACATACTATGGTTATGTACATAGGTACATAATATGTTTCTATACAACTAAAGTTATTCCAAAAAATTTAAAAGGCAACATCATGGATTTCAACTTTCAGGCAAGATGGAGTAGCAATGACTAGATTTACATAGGTACATAGGTACAATGTGTTTCTATAAATCTATAATTATTACCCCAAATTTTAAAGGTCACATTATGTTTTTCTACTTCCAGGCAAGAGGGAGTAGTAATGACTAGATTCACTCTCCTGCCCAAATAATATCAAAAACCCAAACAAAAATAGAAAGCCCACAAAAAAGATATATGAAGCAATGGTTTTGAAGATACAGGGATCAAGCAAGGAAAGAGACTGATCCTCAGAGACACAGAAGACAACTGCTCTGGCTTCCTGCCTGTAGAGAGTTTCCAGGATGTGGCACAGGGAGAGGAAATACAGGTGGAAACTGGCAACTGTGAGTGCAGGGATGCCAAGGTCGTTAGAGTTTGCAGAGCAGAGGACCTGGTAGGTGAGAGCTGCACACAGAGAACCATGGAGACCTTCAAGGGTCCTCACGGGGTATTCCACAGAGGGTTGATCAGCACGTGTGTGAAGAAAAAACCTGAAGCCAGGGAAAGGATTAGAGGGAACAGTGCCCAGCTCTCACACAGGGATGGGAAGAGCATCTGTTCAGACGCTGAGTAGGGTACCAAGAAGGGTCCTGCCTCAGTGGTAGGGAATAATCAACCCTACATTAAATAGAGCTCTGATTCCACCTAATGGATCTAAAAACAAGATCCAAGAGGATCAAACTATTACAAGTAACATCTACGACATAACAAAGCTCATGAATATTGATAGAAATATAAAAATATCCAGCACCCAAAGAGGTAAAATTCATAAATGTCTGGCATATAATCAGAAATTACCAGCAGGAAAATAGACCCCATAATGAGCAGAAAAATCAATTAACTGAAAATGACCCACAACTGCCATAGGTGTTAGAATTAGCACATGAGGACCTTAAAACAAGAAATATACCTGCATAGTGTATGCTCAAAAGGTTAAGTAGAGAGATCAAAGATATTAAATGACCTGAACTGAAATTCTAGAGATGAAAGCTATCATGTCTGAGATGGAAAATAAGGTAGAAAGGATTAATGGAAGATTAAACATTGCAGAGGAAAAGATTAGTAAACAGCAATAGAAACTCTCCAAAATGAACACAGAGGGAAGTTATTATTTTAAAAAGAAAGCATGTCAGTGAACTTTGGGATTCAAGTGGCCTAATACGTGTGTAATTGCAGTCCCAAGGGAGAGGAGAAAAAGAGCAGAACAGAAAAAAATATTTGAAGAAGAAATGGCCAAGAAGTTTTTCAAATTTTGATGAAAACTACAAACTCACAGATTCAAGACTCTTAATGAAACTTAAGCAAAATAAACATGAAGAAAACTACACCAAGCCATATCATAATTGAATTGCTTAAAACCAGGGATAAAGAGAAAATCTTAAAAGCGGCCAAAGAAAAAAGACATTATATGAACAAATGAAACTCGCATACACTGCTGATGGGAACGTAAAATGGTACAATGTTTTTGAACAATGGTTTGGCAGTTTCTTAAAAAGTTAATCACACATCTATCAGATAGTCAACCATTCCATTCCAAAGTATTATACCCAAGAGAAATGAAAGTATATTCCATACAAAAACTTGTACATGAATGTTCATGGATGTTTATTTGTAACAGCCTCAAACTGGAAATAACAAAAATATCCATGAACAGCTGAATGGATAAACAAATTGTGGTATAGCCATATAATAATAGTAATGAAAAAGAATGAACTAACAATGTATGCAAAAGAATCAAAGAAACTCTCAATAATTATACTGAGTGAAGGAAACCAGGCTCCCCTCCCCCCACAAAGAATACATACTGTGTGATTCCATTCCTTCAAAAATCTTAAAAAGAGGAACGCTTATTAATTGTGTAGGAATCAGCAATACTTGCATGGCAGGTGGGAAAGAATGGAAGGGAGAGAATTCAAGGAGGGAAGAGGAAAGTTTTGAGGGTCATGGACATGTTCATCTGTGGGGATTTCACAGGTGTACACATATGTCAAAATGTAGCAAATTACACATTTCAAATATGTGGAGTTCAGTGAACTTCAAGTATAATCCAACAAAAGCCAAAGGACAAGGGCACCCAGGTCCTGGCTCCCACAGGCTTGGCCGGCTGGTGGGGCAGGCATCCTGGGCTCAGGAAACATCAGTTCACGACTCTGAGCCTCAGCTTCCACCTCGGTGTCAGGTAAACGTCACAGCTGAGCCAGGTGAAGACAACCAGTGAGACCAGCTAGCCCAAACCAGGCATTTGGCAGGAGCTCAGAAACTTTTCTCTTAGGAATGTGGGTATAATCAGTGACTCCCATTGGCATGCTGAGTGACTGACTCTCTTCTAAACCACATCAGCAAACATTTCCTTAAAGGTCCCTGTTCAGTCCCAAAATACAGAAGTATGTTTTCAAAAGTTTGGTCTGCAAGCAAAATGCAAGTCTTCAGTAATCGTTAATTCATGTTCCCATTCATTATTTTTGAAGGACACACACATGACTTCCCATCAGAACCCGCTTTCTAAGGTTCATCACACTGGCCTGACAGAAAGAAATCCCATCAACAGCCATGGGAGGGGAATGAACAGTTTCCATCATGGCTTCTTCTTTTTTTTTTTAAAGCCATACAGAGCGCCTTGTGGGATCCTAGTTCCCCAACCAGGGATTGAACCTGGGCCCTCAGCAGTGAGAGTGTAGAGGCCTAACCACTGGACTGCCAGGGAATTCCCTCCAGCATGGCTTCTGACATGTTGAGGAGAGCCCTCAGGCTGCTCCCATGTGTGGCCTCCAAGCCTCGTCCATGCCACAGCCCAGCTGCCATGTCAGGCCTGCCTGAATCCCCACACTGGGCTCCACCTGTTCCTGCTGACCCCTGCCCTCTTCATCCTGCCCACAGTGAATGTCTGGAGTTTCCCTGATGTGTCAAGTCCGATTAGATGGTGGTATGGGCTGAATCGTGTCCCCCGCCAAAATTCATGTGTTGTAGTCCTAACCCCTGATCCTTCAGAATGTGGCTGTATTTGGGATAGGGTTTTTAAAGAGGTAATTAAGTTAAACTGAGGTCACTAGGGTGGGTCGTAATCCAATATGAATGCTGTCCTCTTTTTTGCTTTTCTTTTTTTTCGCGGTATGTGGGCCTCTCACTGTTGTGGCTTCTCCCGTTGTGGAGCACAAGCTCCAGTCATGCAGGCCCAGCGGCCATGGCTCACGGGCCCAGCCACTCCACAGCATGTGGGATCTTCTAGACCGTGGCACGAACCCACATCCCCTGCATCAGCAGGCAGACTCTCAACCAGCACGCCACCAGGGAAGCCCCTGGTGTCCTCTTAAAAAGAGGAGATTCAGACGCAGATACACACAGAAGGAAGACCATGTGAGGACACCGGGAGAAGATGGCCATCTGCAAGCCGAGGAGAGAGGCCTCAGGAGGAACCAACCTGCTGACACCTAGATTTTGGACTTCTAGCCTTTAGAATTACGAGAAAAGAAACATCTGTTGTTTAAGCCACCCTGACTGTGGTACTTTGTTCGGGCAGCACCAGCACACTGACACAGATGGGGTCCCTCAGACACCCCGACCCCAGCCCCATGCCTCCTTCAGATTCCCCACCACCCCCAAGTGAACTGAAGTGAGAGAAGGCTGAATGGACCTGGGGCCTTGATGCCAGGCAGACAGAGAAGTTTTCACCTTACCGGCCCACAGGTGATGAGAGGCTCTGAGGGTTGACGGCGTGAGGAGAGGGAGACACCGCTGAGAATATTTAGGGAGATGGGTGAGAAGAATGCGCAGTGGTCATACCTGCCTACGGCTTGGACTCAGAGAGGCAGCGCTAACTGAACAAAAGCCCAGGAAGAGATCATCAGCAGAACCAGGACCAGCTGGGCTGAGTTATCCTATGGTGCTTCTTCCAGCTCAACTCATTCAAGGCCACGCCTAAGGTGTGAGCTTCATCACAGGAGCTGGAAGGAGGAGGAGGAACTGTCCCCAGGAAGGACCTGGCACTGATGTTAGCAGTCCCGGCAGCCCCGAAGCTAGGATTAGCCAAGTGGGGAGTGGTTAAGGAGGGAACTCCCGGCCCCTCACTCTCCGGGGCAGTCCTGGGAAGGGGCCTGACTGTTCCATCCTCACAGAAAAGCAGTGAAGCAGACACCATCCCCCTTTTTCCAGAGGAGGAAGTTGAGGCTTGGAAAGCCAACTGATTTATCCCAGGACATGGTGGCCAGTTTAGAGGCAGCTCCAGGCTCAAACCCAGGTCTCCCAGCTCTGGAGCAACAGCATGAGCTGTGCAAGGCCCAGTCAGGGTGTCTTCAAGGTGGGACAACTTCTGTGGGGAGGAAAGAGGTCAGGCTGGTTTCACCCTTCCCGCTTCCTTCCCAGCTCCTGTGTGCACATAAGTGTGTATACGTGCATGCAGACGCTCATACACACCCCCACACACGCACACACTTATATTCATATACACACTTAGACACATATGTGCTCTCACATGTATATACACACTCACATACAGGCAGCATGCTCACATGTGTGCATACTTGCTCTCACACGCATAAACACCCACACACATGCACACCCTTGTGCTCTCCCAGCCCTCACACTGGTTCACCCTCACACACACATACTCTAATCCCATTGCCATGTGAACTTGTCCTTTGTTCGTCTGAACCACAAGATGGGTCTGAAAACAAGATGCTGTAGGTGATAACAGCCCATACATCACACAAAAAGGCACAGTTAAATCAATGGACAGACCTTGGTTTTTGTGTGATGATCTCCTTGGAGGCCCAAGTTAAGTAGATTTTATTTAAATTGTCTTCTGAAAGCACCAGAATTCTTTCTAACTACTTTATGATTTGTTTCACAACATAAAGTTGGAAGGAAATTCTGTTTTAAAACTTCATATTACCCATTGGAAGGCACTTTCCCCACCCAAGGTTTTGTGGCTACATCAGAAAAATAAAGGTTTTCTCATTTACCAATATGAATCGAAGCAGATGTGTGTGAGGCCTCCGATTCATTAGCTTAATCATGAGCATTTGGGAGTATTTGTGCCATATTGTATAACCACAAAAACAGACTAACATTAATTAAAGCAAATTTATTGGCTGTTTGAAAACCCATATAATAATTTTTGTGAAGAATTAGATTTTTATTTTGGTCAAAACTGCAATTTTTTATCTAAGTGGAAAATCTCATTCTGCTCAAATGAGAGACTGAAAAAACGTGGCTATGTAGCTAGTGCAGTCTTTGGCTTTCTTCAACAACCAAGTCACATTTCTCCATCATTGACTCAGAGACTGGACATATGCTAATACCTTTTTTGCTTCTGTATGGCCTTAACAGGATGGCAGAGCCCCAGTGGTAAAAAGATCTTAAGATCATCCTTGTAACCACAGGACCTCCTGTCCAATTAGCAAACAGAGACATTCCTTCTGGATTCAGTCAAAGAAGAATTCCAACAAGAAGAACGATTTTCAGGATGTGTTTGATCCACTGAGCTCTTCGCACATATCAACTTGTTTAATCCCCACAGAAACCTTATAATGCAAGTACTATAATCCCCATTTAACGGATGAGCAAACGAGGTTTGGAAAAACAGCCATTTACCTGAAGCTTCACAGCTGAGAAATGACAGAGCTGGGATGTGAACCCAGTTCTGCTTAAAGCTAAAGTCTTCCCCATCACCCTCCACATCGGACACCTGTGGAGGATATCCACACTGGCAGAAAAAGCTGCCACTGCTCCAAGCTAAAGTATTGTTTCCATGGGGGGCTGCTGTGAGGCTGCAGAAAGGGCTCAGAGCTAGGAGTCAGGTCACCCAGGCTCGGGCGCACACTGCCACCTGGGGCTGGTCACTGTCACTTCTGGGAGGGTGAAGCCTATCTCTCAGGGGTTGGGATGGGGCTGTTAAGAAACACCACAAGGAAGAATACGTGACCCTTCTGTCCAGGGCGGGCACTTGGGAGGCCCTCAACTGTTTCCCCTGTAGTCTCCAGGAGTACAGTGACATGCCTTTCTTTAAAACTATATCTGCAGTGAATTCCCTCGTGGTCCAGTGGTTAGGACTCCACACTTTCACTGCCGAGCACCCGGATTCAATTCCTGGTCAGGAAATTAAGATCCCACATGCCATGCCGTGCAAATAATAATAATAATACATAAAATAAAATCTGCTAGGGGAGACATACTATTTTTTAAAAAACTGTATCTGCAACCTTATGTTTTCTCCCAGTGGTTGGTGCTTAGTGCTGAAATATGTTTCCAGACATGATGAAGGGATGTTTTCTAAGTGTCTGTGTCAATAATTAAAGATTAATCCTGATCCTACACATGGAGAAAATCGATTGGGGAGGAGCTGGAGGTCGTGTGTAGCCTACAGAGAAGTTTACCGAACAGAGTTACATTTGCTCAAGGAATTAGAAGTCGCAGAGCAGACCAAGTGCAGTGCCCAGTACTGCAAAACACTACTCACGGAGGGTTCTGCACCAAACCAACAAATGAGCCTAATTCTGAGATGAAATTTTCAGAGTTCTTCCAAATCTTATTTTAAGACTTCTTTATCATTTGTTTTTGCTTTTTGCTTTTGCTTTCAAAAACAGCAAGAGACCCAACTGAAATGAAAGTTCAACCAAAAGACAGATTGCATGCACTTTTCCCATCATAAAACTTGAAGCATGATTTCACAGTGGTGCAACAGTTTTGGAGTTCCACAGGAGGATGAACATGTATGTCATGGACAAACTTGGATGGTCCAAAATCAAGATAAAAAACAAAGCCCTAAAAATGATCCTCTTTAGGCAGGTACTCTACATCATAAAAAATAACAGAAGTAAGAAACTTTCCCCATAAAACCATCAGCTGTACTGTGCCAACGAAGATGTGGAGAGGCATAGATGCCATGTTGATAGAGGGATGCAGATTCCACGGATGGAATCCTATGTGGTCATGAAACATGACCATAAAGACTGTGCAGCACCTGGAAAAATGTTTTTGATAAAAGGTTGGAATAGAGAGAAGCAAAGTGTAAATAGTGTGTGCACTTAGGTACACATAAATCTGTCCATCCATATAAGAATTGGAAGGGATCATGCAAAAGGTTAAATGTCCTTGCTTTAGGGTGGTGGGATTATCAATAATATTAATCATGTTAAATCGACATACATCTTGGTTATTTAAACGTTTAAAAGGGAGGAAGGGGAAGGGTTGCCAAGCAGGTGTGCTATTTCCCAACATTGGGTCTAACATCCAAAAGGAGGTGGCCACAGCCCAGGAGCAGTGGGAGCTGGGGAGCTGGTGAGCAAAGAGAAATGGGTTTGAAAGAACTCTGTCTCCCACCAACACCTAACAATGCCTAGTGGGGGGCAGGGGTCAGAATAATTAAGGGAAAAGGGGGAAATGTGTAGAAATCTGTGGTGAAGGAGAGGGTTTCCTGAAGGTGTAGGATTACACCAAAGGCCTTTGGAACCCTGACACTGAAGAACAGCAGGATCTAGTGCTCAGAGCACACCCTGGGCTGTACAAGCTACTCTGACCTGCCCTCTCTTCTCTTCCTGAATCACCATGGCCTCTCCCCACAGGCTGAGCAGTGCTCTCAGCCCTGCCTCATGCATAGAGAACTGAGGCTCTGGACCAGCCTGGGCCACACAGCCAGCAGGTGGTGGTGGCTGCTACAGACTGAATCATTCAGCCCCCTGCCCCCCTGTAATGGGATTAGGTGATGTGGGCTTTGAGAGGTGATTAGGACATGAGAGTAGAGCCCTCATAAATGGGATTAGTGTTCTTATAAAAGAGACCCCAGAGAGCTCCCTCAACCCTTCTGTCTGCCATGAGAGGACACAGGGAGAAGACCGCCTATGAACCAGGAAGCATGTCTACACCAGACACCAAATCTGAGGGCGCCTTGGTCTTGGACTTCCTAGCCTCCACAACTGTGAGAAATAAATATCTGTTGTTTAAGCCACCCAGTCTGTGGTATTTTGTAACAGCAGCTTGAACAGACTAAAGACAGTGGCCTTCTGATTCCTTGTCCAGAGCGCTTCCTCTTCAAACTCAGACCCCTCAAGGCCACCATGACACACAGCACCAGGCAAAGCTGGGCAACCTCCTGGCCTCACTGCTCCTGGTCACTGGGACTCAGGGCACCCCAACAGATTCCTCCAACGGTCTGGAAAGGAGCCTCCTTTCTCATGAGTGCACTCCTATGGGGAGAACACTCCCTGGGAAGGAGATGAAAATAGGCTGAAGGGGGACTTCCCTGGTGGTCCAGGGGTTAACACTTCGCCTTCCAATGCACGGGGTATGGGTTCTATCCCTGGTGGGGGAACTAAGATACCACATGCCCCACAGCCAAAAAACCAAAACATAAAGTAGAAGCAATATTGTAACCAATTCAATAAAGACTTAAAAAAGAAAAGCAAAGAAAGTGGGCCAAGCTAAGTGGGCCCCAGCAGCAGGCGGCCCTGACTGCCCTCGGCTGGATATGAAACTCATATAAATGGTGTAGAGAACACACACAACCTTATCACTCCTCCTTCCAAGGCCTCCTGCTGACCTGAGGGAGCTCAGGCCTGGCCTGTGTGCCTGGAACAGGTCATGGCCTCCCTCTGAGTGACATTTCTCCCTTGTAAAACAATGACAATAACCTCTGTCTTCCACAATTCATCATGCTGTTGTGGGAAAGTTTTAAGATTTTAAGTTATCCTATAACTTGTTAAGCTCACATTTTGTGATTGCATTACAGTCAGAGAGAAATACAGATTTTGATCCTACAGATAAACTCAAATTTATCAATATACATAAACACCTGCAGAACAAACACCTACCAACCTACTGCCTAGCCCATTAGATCAAAAATCCTTTAGCTGGATTTCAAGCCATTGAGGAAGAATTTCTCCAGAATGTGGCTCCAGCTTGTTGCCCAAGCCTCTCTCTTGTTATTCCTTGGATGGTCATCTACTTGGTTTTACCAGCCCCTTGTCTTCTTCCCCTCCTAATAACAACACTTCAAATTGTCCTTTGGGGACCATCCTCCACTCCTGGTCCTTTCAGCTCCAGTGGGGTACACACAGATGTGCCCAGTTGCACACAACCCCCCACACACACACAGATCAGAGATGCTGCCTGGCTCATCTCAGTGACTGGTGCAGGTAATCCATATTGACCATTGGAGTGAATCAGTGGGACTATTGGGAAAGAGAAACTCTAATGCTGAGGATATGAACCTGGAGCTGCTGACAGTTGCCCTGCCACTTCATGGGAAAGAGTGAGGGCATCCTTGACAAATATGGAGCCAACACAAGGAAACACAAAATCAAGGCACCTCTAGCTGTGCCTGAGCAGATATTTCCCTGGACATTTCAGTTAAATTCCCTTTTTAATTAAGCCAGTCTGAGCTGGTGTCCTGTCACATTGCTATTTGAAAGTTTAAGGATCCAAAGGCAACTAGAAAGGTGGACTCTAAGGAGATGATGCTCAATGAAGGTAAAAGAGACACCCTGCTCTGGGGACCATGATTCTTCCATGACCTCTGGAAGGGGATTTGGAGGCCACAGTGAGATATAGTTGTTGAAAAATTCTTGGGGGCCTATGGCTGGGATTGGGGTGAGGAGGGGGAGCAGAGCTGCCTAGGCACACCTTATGGGTATAGGGCACCACACACGTTTTCAGGTCCACTGATCTGCTTGGTCCTCGGAGTGGCTGGGCCAGTTCCCTCCAGCCCGAGCAGCCTCTTCCACTTACTGCAGGGTGATATGCAGGTGTCCTCGTATTTGTGTATGCCACGATGTGGAAAGAGCTGGAAAGCAAGACCCTACAGTGCCATCACCAGTGAGGAGGCCACTCCAGTCAGTCACTTTGGGATCAGAACAGCATGCACTTAAGGGTTAAAGACCACAAACTACAAAGCATGGGACTGAGCCAGAAAGAAACCCAAATGCATCAACCTTGCCTTTGACTACTATGGCTAGATGCAGGGCGGGAGAGCAGGACCCTGAGAGAAACAGAAATTTTGCAGCTGGAGAGTGTTCCCAAAGTGTGGAGCAGTGAAGGGGGCATGGTCATGAAAACTGCAGCAGTTTGGATGACTTCCCCCTCCCTCCACCCCCGCCCTGTCCTCCTCTAGGGTAACATTCTAGGGCACCTATGTGACACTGTTGGTTGCTCCCCAATAGCCATTCCTAAGCTCCCTTCCTCACAAAGCTACCATTTTGTTCCACTGGCAACATGCCCAGACTCAGAGGATTCACCAAGCTTGGCCAAAGTCTCCTGTGGCAACCCCATCACCCTTGACAGGATGATGGTGATCACTGGCCCTGGTTCTGGCTGGTGGCTATAAAGGAAAGTTCCCTAACTCAAATAAAAAAGAAAGCCTCTCGAGAAGATAGCTTTTTCCTGCCCTCTTCCCTTCTACCTTGGCTATTCTTGTGTGAAGACATGTGCTTGGAGCTGCAGCAGCCATCTTGTGACCATGAGGAAAGACCAAGTGAATGGCAGCATTTTGTCTGTGTCGAGGCGTCAGGAGGACCTAGATCCATGTGCGGCACCCTTCGGCCAGCCTGAGACCCAGAGTCACTTCCCCTTGATCGCCCAGCACCCCCAAGCCACTCCCGGGGCTCACGATACACCAGAAATACATCTACACGTGGAACAACTCCTACAGAACACCTACTGAACGCTGGCAGAAGACCTCAGACCTCCCAAAAGGCAAGAAACTCCCCACGTACCTGGGTAGGCAAAAGAAAAAAGAATAAACAGAGACAAAAGAATAGGGATGGGACCCGCACCAGTGGGGGGGAGTTGTGAAGAAGGAAAAGTTTCCACACACTAGGAATCCCCTTCATGGGTGGAGACTGCATGTGGCGGAGGGGGGAAGCTTCGGGGCCGCGGAGGAGAGCACAGCAACAGGGGTGCGGAGGGCAAAGCGGAGAGATTCCCGCACAGAAGATGGGTGCCGACCAGCACTCACCAGCCCGAGAGGCTTGTCTGCTCACCCGCCGGGGTGGGCGGGGCTGGGAGCTGAGGCTCTGCCTTTGGTCGGAGCACAGGGAGAGGACTGGGGTTGGTGGCGTGAACACAGCCTGCAGGGGATTAGTGCACCACGGCAAGCCGGGAGGGAGTCCGGGGAAAAGTCTGGACCTGCCGAAGAGGCAAGAGACTTTTTCTTCCCTATTTGTTTCCTGGTGCACGAGGAGATGGGATGAAAAGTGCTGCTTAAAGGAGCTCCAGAGACGGGCGTGTGTCACAGCTAACAGCGTGGACCACAGAGATGGGCATGAGATGCTAAGGCTGCTGCTGCCGCCACCAAGAAGCCTGTGAGCGAGCACAGGGCACTATCCACACCTCCACTCCTGGGAGCCTAGGCAGCCTGCCACTGCCTGGGTCCCGGGATCCAGGGACAACTTACCCGGGAGAACGCACGGCGTGCCTCAGGCTGGTGCAACGTCCCGCTGGCCTCTGCCACCGCAGGCTCGCTCCGCATCCACACCCCTCCCTCCCCCGGCCTGAGTGAGCCAGAGCCCTGCAAGCAGCTGCTCCTTTAACCCCATCCTGTCTGATCCAAGAACAGACGCCCTCTGGCGACCTACACACAGAGGCGGGGCCAAATCCAAAGCTGAGCCCTGGGAGCTGTGAGAACAAAGAAGACAAAGGGAAATCTCTCCCAGCAGCCTCAGGAGAAGCGGATTAAAACTCCACAATCAACTTGATGTACCCTGCATCTGTGGAATACATGAATAGACAACGAATCATCCCAAATTGAGGAGGTGGACTTTGAGAGCAAGATTTATTATTTTTTCCCATTTTCCTCTTTTTGTGAGTGTGTAAGTGCATGCTTCTGTGCGAGATTTTGTCTGTATAGCTTTGCTTTCACCATTTGTCCCAGGTTTCTATCCGTCCTTTTTTTTTACTTAAAAATTTTCTTTTTCTTAATAATTATTTTTATTTTAATAACTCTATTTTATTTTATCTTATTTTATTTTATCATCTTTCTTTCTTTCTTTCTTTCTTCCTTCCTCTATTATTTCTTTCTTTCTTCCTTTCTTCCTTCCTTCCTTCCTTTCTTTCTTTCTTTCCTTCTACATTTTCTCCCTTTTATTCTGAGCAATGTGGATGAAAGGCTCTTGGTGCTGCATCCAGGAGTCAGTGCTGTGCCTCTGAGGTGGTAGAGCCAACTTTACAACACTGGTCCACAAGAGACCTCCCAGCTCCACATAATATCAAATGGCGAAAATCTCGCAGAGATCTCCATCTCAACACCAGCACCCAGCTTCACTCAACGACCAGCAAACTACAGTGCTGGACACCCAATGCCAAACAACTAGAAAGACAGGAACACAACCCCCCATTAGCAGACAGGCTGGCTAAAATCATAATAAGTCCACAGACACCCCAAAACACACCACCAGACTGGACCTGAACACCACAAAGACAAGATCCAGCTTCATCCACCAGAACACAGGCACTAGTCCCCTCCACCAGGAAGCTTACACAACCTGCTGAACCAACTTTAGCCACTGGGGACAGAACCCAAAACCAACGGGAAATACGAACCTGCAGCCTGCAAAAAGGAGACCCCAAACACAGTAAGATAAGCAAAATGAGAAGACAGAAAAACCACAGCAGATGAAGGAGCAAGATAAAAACCCACCAGACCTAACAAATGAAGAGGAAATAGGCAGTCTACCTGAAAAAGAATTCAGAATAATGATAGTATATAAGATCCCAAATCTTGGTAACAGAATAGAGAAAATGCAAGAAGCATTTAACAAGGACCTAGAAGAACTAAAGATGAAACAAGCAATGATGAACAACAAAATAAATGAAATGAAAAATACTCTAGATGGGATCAATAGCAGAATAACTGAGACAGAAGAACGGATAAGTGAGCTGGAAGATAAAAGAGTGGAAATAACTACTTCAGAGCAGAATAAAGAAAAACACAATGAAAAGAACTGAGGACAGTGTCAGAGACCTCTGGGACAACATTAAAGGCACCAACATCCGAATTTTAGGGGTTCCAGAAGAAGAAGAGAAAAAGAAAGGGACTGAGAAAATATTTGAAGAGATTATAGTTGAAAACTTCCCTAATATGGGGAAGGAAATAGTTAATCAAGTCCAGGAAGCACAGAGAGTCCCATACAGGATAAATCCAAGGAGAAACCTGCCGAGACATATATTAATCAAACTGTCAAAAATTACATACAAAGAAAACATATTAAAAGCAGCAAGGGAACAACAAATAACACACAAGGGAATCCCCATTAAGTTAACAGCTGATCTTTCAGCAGAAACTCTGCAAGCCAGAAGGGACTGGCAGGACATATTTAAAGTGATGAAGGAGAAAAAAGTGCAACCAAGATTACTCTACCCAGCAAGGATCTCATTCAGATTTGATGGAGAAATTAAAACCTTTACAGACAAGCAAAACCTGAGAGAGTTCAGCACCACCAAACCAGCTTCACAACAAATGCTAAAGGATCTTCTCTAGGCAAGAAACACAAGAGAAGGAAAAGACCTATAATAACAAATCCAAAACAATTAAGAAAATGGGAATAGGAACATACATATCGATAATTACCTTAAATGTAAATGGATTAAATGCTCCCACCAAAAGACACAGACTGGCTGAATGGATACAAAAACAAGACCCATATATATGCTGTCTACAAGAGACCCACTTCAGACCCAGAGACACATACAGACTGAAAGTGAGAGAATGGACAAAAGATATTCCATGCAAATGGAAACCAAAAGAAAGCTGGAGTAGCATTTCTCATATCAGACACAATAGACTTTAAAATAAAGACTATTAGAAGAGACGAAGAAGGACACTACATAATGATCAAGGGATCAATCTAAGAAGAAGATATAAGAATTGTAAATATTTATGCACCCAACATAGAAGCACCTCAATACATAAGGCAAATACTAACAGCCATAAAAGGGGAAGTCAACAGTAACACATTCATAGTAGGGGACTTTAACACCACACTTTCACCAATGGACAGATCATCCAAAATGAAAATAAATAAGGAAACACAAGCTTTAAATGATACATTAAACAAGATGGACTTAATTGATATTTATAGGACATTCCATCCAAAAACAACAGAATATACATTTTTCTCAAGTGCTCATGGAACATTCTCCAGGATAGATCATATCTTGGGTCACAAATCAAGCCTTGGTAAATTTAAGAAAATTGAAATTGTATCAAGTATCTTTTCTGACCACAATGCTATAAGACTAAATATCAATTAAAGGAAAAGCTCTGTAAAAAATACAAACACACACTGGGCTTCCCTGGTGGTGCAGTGGTTGAGAGTCCGCCTGCCGATGCAGGGGATACGGGTTCCTTCCCCGGTCTGGGAAGATCCCACATGCCGCGGAGCAGCTGGGCCCGTGAGTCATGGCCACTGAGCCTTTGTGTCCGGAGCCTGTGCTCCGCAATGGGAGAGGACACAACAGTGAGAGGCCCCCGTACCGCAAAAAATAAAAAATAAAAAAAATACAAACACATGGAGGCTAAACAATACACTACTTAATAACGAAGTGATCACTGAAGAAGTCAAAGAGGAAATCAAAAAATACCTAGAAACAACTGACAATGGAGACACGACGAGCCAAAACCTATGGGATGCAGCAAAAGCAGCTCTAAGAGGGAAGTTTATAGCAACACAATCCTACCTTAAGAAACAGGAAATATCTCAAATAAACAACCGAAACTTGCACCTAAAGCAATTAGAGAAAGAAGAACAAAAAACCCCAAAGTTAGCAGAAGGAAAGAAATCATAAAAATCAGATCAGAAATAAATGAAAAAGAAATGAAGGAAACGAGAGCAAAGATCAATAAAACTAAAAGCTGGTTCTTTGAGAAGATAAACAAAATTGATAAAGCATTAGCCAGACTCATGAAGAAAAAAAAGGGAGAGGACTCAAATCAATAGAATTAGAAATGAAAAGGAGAAGTAAGGACTGACAGTGCAGAAATACAAAAGATCATGAGAGATTACTACAAGCAACTCTATGCTAATAAAATGGACAACCTGGAAGAAATAACAAGTTCTTAGAAATGCACAACCTGCCAAGACTGAATCAGGAAGAAATAGAAAATATGAACAGACGAATCACAAGCACAGAAATTCAAACTGTCATTAAAATCTTCCAACAAACAAAACCCCAGGACCAGATGGCTTCACAGGCGAATTCTATCAAACATTTAGAGAAGAGCTAACAATGATCCTTCTCAAACTCTTTCAAAATATAGAAGAGGGAGGAACACTCCCAAACTCATTCTATGAGGCCACAATCACCCTGATACCAAAACCAGACAAGGATGTCACAAAGAAAGAAAACTATAGGCCAATATCACTGATGAACAGAGATGCAAAAATCCTCAACAAAATACTAGCAAACAGAATCCAACAGCACATTAAAAGGATCATACACCATGATCAAGTGGGGTTTATTCCAGGAATGCAAGGATTCTTCAATATATGCAAATCAATCAACATGATAAACCATATTTACAAATTGAAGGAGAAAAACCATATGATCATCTCAATAGATGCAGAGAAAACATTCGACAAAACTCAACACCTATTTATGATAAAAACCCTGCAGAAAGTAGGCATAGAGGGAACTTTCCTCAATATAATAAAGGGCATATATGACAAATCCACAGCCAACATCGTCGTCAATGGTGAAAAACTGAAAGCATTTCTACTAAGATCAAGAACAAGACGAGGTTGCCCACACTCACCGCTCTTATTCAACATAGTTTTGGAAGTTTTAGCCACAGCAATCAGAGAAGAAAAGGAAATAAAAGGAATCCAAATCAGAAAAGAAGAAGTAAAGCTGTCACTGTTTGCAGATGACATGATACTATACATAGAGAATCCTAAAGATGCTACCAGAAAACGACTAGAGCTAATCAATCAATTTGGTAAAGTAGCAGGATACAAAATTAATGCACAGAAATCTCTGGCATTCCTGTACACTAATGATGAAAAATCTGAAAGTGAAATCAAGAAAACACTCCCATTTACCACTACAACAAAAAGAATAAAATATCTAGGAATAAACCTACCTAAGGAGACAAAAGACCTGTAAGCGGAAAATTATAAGACACTGATGAAAGAAATTAAAGATGATACAAATAGATGGAGAGATATACCATGTTGTCGGATTGGAAGAATCAACATTGTGAAAATGACTCTTCCACCCAAAGCAATCTACAGATTCAATGCAATCCCTATCAAACTACCACTGGCATTTTTCACAGAACTAGAACAAAAAATTTCACAATTTGTATGGAAACACAAAAGACCCCGAATAGCCAAAGCAATCTTGAGAAAGAAAAAGGAACTGGAGGAATAAGGCTCCCTGACTTCAGACTATACTACAAAGCTACAGTAACCAAGACAGTATGGTACTGGCACAAAAACAGAAATCTAGATCAATGAAACAGGATAGAAAGCCCAGAGATAACCCCACGCACATATGGTCACCTTATCTTTGATAAAGGAGGCAGGAATGTACAGTGGAGAAAGGACAGCCTCTTCAATAATTGGTGCTGGGAAAACTGGACAGGTACATGTCAAAGTATGAGATTAGATCACTGCCTAACACCATACACAAAAATAAGCTCAAAATGGATTAAAGACCTAAATGTAAGGCCAGAAACTATCAAACTCTTAGAGGAAAACATAGGCAGAACACTCTATGACATAAATCACAGCAAGATCCTTTTGGACCCACCTCCTAGAGAAATGGAAATAAAACCAAAAATAAACAAATGGGACCTAATGAAACTTCAAAGCTTTTGCACAGCAAAGGAAACCATAAACAAGACCAACACACAACCCTCAGAATGGGAGAAAATATTTGCAAATGAAGCAACTGACAAGGGATTAATCTCCAAAATTTACAAGCAGCTCATGCAACACAATCCAAAAATGGGCAGAAGACCTAAATAGACATTTCTCCAAAGAAGATATACAGACTGCCAACAAACACATGAAAGAATGCTCAACATCATTAATCATTAGAGAAATGCCAATCAAAACTACAATGAGATATCATCTCACACCAGTCAGAATGGCCATCATCAAAACATCTAGAAACAATAAATGCTGGAGAGGGTGTGCAGAAAAGGGAACACTCTTGCACAGCTGGTGGGAATGTAATTTGGTACAGCCACTATGGAGAACAGTATGGAGTTTCCTTTAAAAACTACAAATAGAACTACCATATGACCCAGCAATCCCACTACTGGGCATATACCCTGAGAAAACCATAATTCAACAAGAGTCATGTACCAAAATGTTCACTGAAGCTCTATTTACAATAGCCCGGAGATGGAAGCAACCTAAGTGTCCATCATCGGATGAATGGATAAAGAAGATGTGGCACATATATACAATGGAATATTACTCAGCCATAAAAAGAAGTGAAATTGAGTTATTTGTTGTGAGGTGGATGGACCTAGAGTCTGTCATACAGAGTGAAGTCAGTCAGAAAGAGAAAGACAAATACCATATGCTAACACATATATAATGGAATATAAGAAAAAACATGTCATGAAGTACCTAGGGGTAAGAGGGGAATAAAGACACAGACCTACTAGAGAATGGACTTGAGGATATGGGGAGGGGGAAGGGTAAGCTGTAACAAAATGAGAGAGTGGCATGGACATATATGCACTACCAAATGTAAAATAGATAGCTAGTGGGAAGCAGCTGCATGGCACAGAGAGATCAGCTCGGTGCTTTGTGACCACCTGGATGGGTGGGATCGGGAGGGAGATGCAAGAGGGAGGAGATATGGGAACATATGTATATGTATAACTGATTCACTTTGTTATAAAGCAGAAGCTAGCGCACCACTGTAAAGCAATTATACTCCAATAAAGATGTTAAGAAAAAAGAAAATAAATGTAAAGTTGTGAGAGGAAAAAAAAACAAAAAAAAAATAAAAATAAAGTGACAGGGTAAACAAAACAAAACCAAAAAAAAAAAAAAAAAAAGAGAATGGCAGAGAATGACCTGGCACCCAGTTATGGCCAAGTCATTGAACTAACCCAGCATCTGCAGGCTGACTTCCAGGATTCTCAGGTTATACAAGATAATTCAATGACTGTACTGTTTAAGGAATCACACTTGGGGATTTTGGTACTGACCTTCAAAGACTTACTGACCACCACTTTCCTCTACATTATCTTATTTGCTCATCAGTACACAGGTAGTTGTGACCATCGTATTAGGGAAGAGGAAGCAGGAGCTCAGGAAGTTGAAGAGGTTAGATGCCAGGACTAGTAAATAGTGGGACTGAAACCCCATTTATCATCTACCCCTCTCTGCCTGCTGGTATAAATTCATTCAGCTTTCAGATCCCCGAACTTCAGGAGCGATGTTGCAAATCTTCAAAGCTAATGTGTAAAAGTCCAATTCAACAATTCCAAAATATATCTGTGAAAGGAATGTCCCAACAGTTGGCTCATTCGAAACATGCTGCTATTATTATAAAGCTCTCCTAAACTTCTGCAAAATAAAACAAGAAAAAAAAAGAGTGGAGAGATAAAGTGAGCATGCCAGGAAGTAACTATAAACTTCTTTGGTTTGGGAGCCAGGAAATGTCAAGGAAACAAATGTAGCTCTGATTTATACTCCATCTCCAGTTGTGCCATGGGATTCAAAAATTGGCATTTTTATTAAAGCATACACCTTAGAGCAGTCCTGATAAGTGAAAAGCTGCCACAGAGGCCAAAAAACGCTACATTTGATTCTGGGTTTTATGGTAACTTAACCAATATATATAGTTGATGGTAGGGAAGGAAAGGACTTGAATTTTACCCTGAGTCTCTGGGTTTTTCTTGTTTTCAAACTGATTGGTCTGGAGAATGGAAGACCAACAGCCAACAATAAATCACTCATAAGCTGAAAATAGTTTCCTCTGAATACAACTAAATATTTCTTTAATTCTTGCATTAAAATTTTTGCTGTAGTATAGCAGCTATTTTATATACTCTAAAATTTAAGCTTTTGTAATACTGTAACTATAGGTATAACTAATGGGGGGGGGGTTGATTACCGAGGCAAGCTCTTTAAAGCACTTTAAAAGCATAATATCATATGCTTGTTTTGCATTTATATTTTTGGGTCGTACTGAAGATACTATTGTTAATGACTCTTGCTCAAAAATCTTGCTTTTATTTTCTGAAAACCATTTCTTTATTTTGTACCATGGGAAGGGTCTTTAATAATGATGAGTTATCATGAATATCCCTTTTTTGTAGCTTCTATATCTACATTATCAGGCACATCAGCCAGTCCCAAAGAAGTTATTTCACAGTTCTGTTCCCAAGGGAACAAAGACAGTGGGTCCCATAGTAACAGTGGCTTCTGTTGGCTTATTGTTTCCTTATTTTTTTCTGACATTAAAGTTGTGTATGGTTGGTAAGGATTTCTATTCTCTGAAAACAAGCTTGTTGGTAAAAGGACAAGCTGCAGGCATCCTCACATACACAACTACTTCAGCACAGGCTGAAAGGATGCTTCACTGAGAACAAATTAGAACTGAAAAACATGTTCAAGTACAAAGGTTCTTTCTTTAAGAGATTTTCAGTTCATTATTTATTTGTCCTTCATATCGAAGAGTTTTCCTAAATTATCTCCACATCTATTTAAACCCAATTACCAACTCCCACTATGCACCTCCCATGAGTCCCCTCATCTCAGCCAGGGACTCTCAGGATCACTGGCCAGGCCATGCACATTTCCCATCCAGTGACATTTGTAAGAAGAATGGCTAGGAGCAGGAACAGACTGGTGCCCTGGGAAAGAGATGCCTTTTCAGAGGGACACTCAAACAGCCAGAAGCTGAACCCCAACTGCATTCATAGTGTGGCATCTCAGATGCTCCAAGTAGAGACTCCTCAACACCAACTTTGGTTAGCTAGTAGCACGAAGTGTTAAGATGTGTCCTATGCTAATGGTACAGCCTGCAGAATGGTATAGCGAATTTCAAGTGGAAATCCCAGGATTTCAAATTTTCCCTTCCCCTTACTAATGAAGAGGAAAGAAGTGTGGGGGGCGCGGGGGGAGAGTGGTTTGGAGAGAGAGAGAGAGAGAGAGAGAGAGAGAAACAGAGAGGGAGAGGGGCAATACTCTGCCCAATAACTCCTTGGAAGCAGGATGAAGCCTCCTATGATCTGCATAGTTCAGGACTTGAAAATCTCAGCAGTGGCTGCTTTCCCAGGACTCCCCTCCCTATTAATGGACACAATTTGCAAGTTCCTTCTAAAAGGTTTTACTGGGATTTCTGATTTACTCAATCAAAGCTTGCAGTTTATTTTTTATTAAGTAAAAGGGGCCCCGCATTCGAAAGAACAGCCTCAGTTATATCACTAACAGGGAGAAAATTTACTGGCCCTCCATAAATCAATTCAACATCCTTGTCTCTAAGGACTTGCCTAAAGGTAATGGGCTGCAATTATGAAAACATCACCAGGAGTTGCCAGCAGGGCTCCAGAGAGATTTCTAAAGTCTGCAGGCACTTTCAAGAGGAACATAGGAAATCATTTCATGAAGCAGCAATTTTGCCCAAAACCAAATTAGAAGAGATGTGATACTGGCTTCAATTAAAGTGACTAAGAAATAGGTATGGTGAACACAAAGGCATGGTACAGTCTTCTCCCATTCACCTTAAAGAATCCAAATTAACTCAAAAATGGATACACAGCTACAGTAATAAAGATCACAGCTGGGCACAGCTCAGGGGAAATGGTAGTAACAGCCCTGCCCATCCTCTCCTCTACCTTGAAACACTGTGGTGCTATTCATACTACAGTTGAGGATGCGCCTTTGGGGAGTATGCTTGCCACCTTGGGGTAGCTGCCTTTCCTAGGAAGAAGAGGATGGCTCAGGCAAGGGAGGCCAGCACAAACAGGGGCACTCTGGCCAGTCTACCACCACTGTTCTATGGGGAGGTGCCCTGCTGGAGGTTTTGATCAGCATGATGGGTGAGAGATTTGAAGTCCCAAATGTGGCTCCTGCTTTGAAGACACATAGCAGCAACCTTAACAGAAGTGTCCGAGAGTCTCATATGATGCTTCCAGCAAGGAAACTCAGCATCTGCTGGGTCCACAATGCCCAGGTGGCATCGCCTAGGTGGCGTCGACCGAATCCAGAGTCTGTATTTTTTGGCCCGGACTGTTTTTGATTCCCCTCACCCTGCCAAGCTGATGTTGGCACCCCCTCAGGTCTGGGTTGCCCTGGGTGAGCGCTGAGCCCAAGCAACCCCAAGCACAGCACAGCATCTCCAAGATGGAGCTGTTCTGAAACAATTTCCTGAGGGGCCGTAGGCTGGACAGGGCAGGTTGGATTGACCATGTGCCTCCAAGGGCCCCGGCCAGGTTCTGACTGAGGTTTCCTGCCACCAGGAAACCTCCGGTCTGCTGGGGACCCCACACCTCTGCAGGTATATCAGCGTTGGGAACTATAGCTGCTACCAGTGACAGAAGTCACCACACACTTCCCGCAAGAGCTTCTTCATTATCCCGGCACAGGTAGGAAGGCAGGCCCTTAATGCTGGCGGGAAGCCACCGGTCCGAGTGCACACACCTGTGGAGACTCGCCCCCAGATCTGTTATTTCAAAGCCCGCAGTCTTTCCTCTTCCTCCCCCTGCTCGTCCCCGAAACAGCCCTTCTAGGTTGTTTTTCACGTAGGCCGACCCTGAGGCTGGAGCAGGGACAGCAGGACCCCTCGGCCGCCAGCACCCCAGCCTCCCTCCCCACCCCACCCCACCCCCGACCCCGCGCAGGCTGCTCGGACGGACTCAGGCGCTCACGGCTGGCCGGCGGCCGCTCCGCACCGCGACGGCTCCCGGTGCACGGACAATCCCAGCCCCGCGCTCAGCGACTTACCTCGCGCAGCAGGTGCTCCAGTTGCGGCTCGGCCCAGGCGACCATGGTGTCCGGCGACCCCACGCGCCACAGCAGCTCCCGCTCTTCCTCGAGCGCCGCCACCCGGCCCTGCAGCGTGGCGGCCTGGACGCCCAGCAGCAGGCAGGCGACCGCTGAGCCGGCGGAGAGCGGCAAGCACAACGCGCTCACCGCCCAGGCCCCGGCTGCTGTCGCGGGGAGCTGCGCACCGCCGCCGCCCGTCCGGCAGCCCTTCCGCGCGTCGCCGCCGGCGCCCTGGCCTGGACTCATGGTGAGCTCATCGCGGGTGGACTCTCAGAGAGGACGGTGCACAGAGCCGGGGTCGCTGGCTGAGCGTGCTGGAGAGCCCGAGGAACGAGGTCGGCCCGGCACGGGGCTTGGCCTCCAGGCAGCAGCGGACCGCGGCGCACGCCCCCTTCCCTGCCGCCAGCTCCTCCACAGCGGCCACTTTGGGCAGTTTCCTCTATGCAAATAGACCCTGCCAGAAGAGGGGCCGGGACCCACCCAGGCGAGGAGCGGCCAGGCCAGAACTGCGTGGCGAGGGGGCGGGGGCGGAAACGGAGCTGGCTCCTCGGAGCCCCACAGCGCGTACCTGGCTGACCCCGCGCGCAGCACGCACCTCCGCCCTCACCTGGACGCCGGGCTGCACCCACTCCCGCGCATGCACCTCTGCGACTCCGCAGCCCGAGTTCCAGCTGCGATCCCAAGAGGTCTGTGGTGCACCCAGAGACTCAGAGCGCCTTCTGCAGCCTACCCCTGGCTGCGGCATCATTCATTTGTTGGGAAAATTCCCCTCGACTTGTGAATTAACCTGACACTTTGAAGTGTCACAAGTTTTGAAGTACGAAACTTCAAACCCTGTGGAAAACTTAGTGAATCCTTTCTAGATGGTGCCCTAGCGCCGCTTGGTGGTGGAAAGTGACCTCTTGTGCATTCATCCTTACAGACGCAGTCAGGGTCGGGATTGAGCCCAGTGGAAGGATGCCTCTTAGAATATTTAATACTCTCACCATTTATTATGTGCCAGACATGCGGTGCTGGAAACAAATTGAAAGACCTTGTTCCTGACCTAGAGACGTCTTTCATTTGAGAAAATGTAGGCTTTAACAAATGCAAAAGATAGGGGAAAAGAACTCCAACTTTTGATGAGCGGATGGCTTAATTCTGTAGTGGAAACACAACTTGGCCAAAAATAATCATCTAGTATGCACCACATTTAACCTATACTGCGATTCTGATGCAAATGTACACCCCAGGGGTAAAGTAGGAAAGCCTGAATGAGAATCAAATGGCCGAACAGTCTTTTTCAAGAAAGGGGGGCAAGGCTGGAAGTCAAGCACATTCTCTGCTGGCTCAGATTCCTACCAGGCATATTGTATCCTAAAATGGGTCCCACATAACTCTCCCACTAACTCCAGTAATAATCAAATAAAAACAACAGACTTGCTTGGACCTTTGTAATTTGGGCAAATCCACAGCCGTTTTTGAAAACAAGACCTGTTATATCTTCCCACTCTCTGGGTATCTTTGGATTTATTAGCGTCTTTGGATAGATTACTTATCTCTGAACGCGGTTGAGGACCTTCAGCTGACATATTCCTCCTTAACTCCTGAATTTGGAGGGGAAAGTTACCTCCAGGATTGGAATAAAACAAATGGTTGGCATCTCACCTCTGCAACTTTGTAGCTGTGACCTTAGGTAACTTGGGGTCACAGTTAAGTGGTTATACAGAGATAGGTCTTGCTAAGATCTAGCGTATGCCCAATAAATTGTCTGAAAAGTACTTGCTCAGCAAACTGGATTGTCTTCTTTGAAAAGAGGCCAACACCATGTTACAAGTGGGCACATCATTCTTGCTACAAACACATAGGCAAATTGCCCATCACCTGTAAAGTATTGTTCACCATATTCCAGAAGCTTCTGTGTATTAAACAAGCCAAGCTCCTTGGTCTCTTTGGCCTCTGCCCTTGCCTACAGCCTCACTATCTGGAATATCCTGCTCTCAGATCTCTGAGCAAGATCCTCCTTCAGGTCAAGGTCCTCAGGTCCTTAAACCTCACTATCTCCAAAAGACCTACCCAGACTGTCCAATCTAAGGAGGCTTCACTCGCAGTCCTCAGAAGGATTACTCAGGAAGATCATTTATCACTGTTTGAAGTTACCTTTTTATTAACAAGACAAAGTTATCCATTTGTCTTGTTCACCCCTGTTTTCTCAAAGAGCAGTACAGGATCTGGCAAATATTTGTCAAGTGAATTAAGGAAAGGCGAAAATATGTTTACTGTCTACAGCTTAATTTAAAAGACAAGGCAGAAAATACTCTATTTTGTAAGCTGGGGTCCTGGAAGGAACAGATGGCATCCTCAGACTGAAGACAGTCTGATTGTAGAGACTGTCTACATGCTGGGGCAGATAAAGGGAAGTCAACAGGGGATGTTGAAGAAGCACTCTGGAGTATAAACAGTGGGAGGCCACTATCATCTCTAGCTACAGGGGGGAGAAGAAGGAACTGTTTGGGAACCCTGTGAATGCTCGGAGCTCAACAAAGGTCAGCTCAACAGGAGCTGTGGCCTTTGGTCAAGGGATACCACCTCTGCAAAACCATGGCTTGGAAGGTAAGGAGCTGGGGGATAATCTCTCTCTCCTCTTACTCTCTGAACTGCTGGGCCTCCCACCGACCAAACCTACAGGGCAAGGGAGCCCAGATGATGCAATGCAAAGAGGTCAGCCTCCTAAGGGCAGAGAGCTGAGTCAGAGTGGTGGAGAGAAGATCTGGGAGGTGGGCAGGAATCCACTGCATTCCCTAACATGTATACAGATTACCAAGGTCAATCTAGCTACTGCTGCCTCTGAAATGGCTAACCTGTCAGTGATAGGCACTAGTCCTCAGGGAGACCAACTGGCTACTTGGTGGCAAATCAACTACTTTGGACTCCCTTCATCCCAGAAGGGCCGGCACTTTGTCCCTCACAGGGGTGGATAGCTATACTAGGTATGGGCTTGTCTTCCCTGTTTGCAGAGCCTCAGGCAGCACCACTATCCATACAGATTCCCCATTCTACAGGTGTGGAGTCCTATATAACAGAGCATCTGACCAGGGAACCCACTTTACAGCAGAGGAAGAGGGGGAGTGAGCCCATGACCATGGAATCCACTGGTTGTATTACATCCTGCACCAGCCAGAAGCAGCCAGCCTCACAGAACACTGGAACTGCCTTTTGAAGGCACAGGTGAAGCACCAACTCAGAGTATTCAGAGACAATATGCTAAAAGACTGCAGTGCCATCTTTCAGGATGTGGAATATGCATTAAATGAGGGACCTCGGGCTTCCCTCGTGGTGCAGTGGTTGAGAGTCTGCCTGCCGATGCAGGGGACATGGGTTTGTGCCCCGCTCTGGGAAGATCCCACATGCCGCAGAGTGGCTGGGCCCCTGAGCAATGGCTGCTGAGCCTGCGCGTCCGGAGCCTGTGCTCTGCAATGGGAGAGGCCAAAGCAGTGAGAGGCCCGCGTACCGCAAAAAAAAGAAAGAAAAAAAAAAAGAGGGACCTCTACATGACACTTTTTTCCAATAATGCATGGGTCCAGGAACCACGGGGTAGAAGCAAGAGTAGCTCCACTCACCATCACGTCCCGTGACTCACTGGGGGATTTTGTGCTTGCTGTCCTCACAAAGCTGAGCCTTGCAGGATTGGAGGTCCTACTTCTCAAGAGTGTTACACTTGCAAGGGCACACAGCAAGGGTCCGTTCAACTACAAGCTATGGCTGCCCCCCAGGGCACTTTGAACTCTGTGTCCAGGGACCTGAAGTCTAAGAGTCACCATTTTGGCAGGAGTACCTGACCCTCCACAGTAGGGAGAGGAGGCTGCTTTTATACAGTGGGGACAGGGAGGAATATGCCAGGCACCTTCTGGCACTCCTTTGCCCATCCTAACTGTAAATAGCAAGTGCAGCAACCCAGCCTGAGGATTGTCAAGGACTCAGACTCTTCAGAATAAAAGGGCATTATAAAATATTTTATTAAAAAGGGATTACTTGGGTCAGATAGGGTTGATAACCACTGTATAAGATTATAAATAATGTTGATAAAGAAGAGGTTCAGATATATTCAAAATGCTCTGTTTAAGAAGGCAGGGGTACTTAAACATTTTTTAAAAATTTCCAACAAAAATGGTTCAAATTAAGCTTTAAGTCTTAAAAGGATAAGTTTCAATTCCATGAGGAAATTGTTACTTAGAAAAGGCAGTATGATATTGTGGAAAAAGCATCAGGTATTGATGTATAATGCCTAGATTCCAGTTGTGGTTCCACTAATAGCTCACAGCTACTTACTATTTCAGACCCCCAGTTTTCTAGTTTGCAAAATGGATATACCAACAGGGACTAGACTTACTCAATCTGAAACTAGAAAACTAAACAAACTCTATGAAACGGCAGTTTTCAAGATACTGGACATCAGGCAATGAGGGACAGTGACCCTTGGGAGATGGTGGAAAAATGAAGTGAGCCCAAGGATTGTCCCACCTTACTCTATGGAGAGATGTTTTCAGGCCACAGTGCAGGAAGGGGGACCCAGGCAGAGCCACCCTAAGGTGAAGGAGCTGCAAGTCCAAAGAAGCTGAGGCAGTTAGAATTTGCAGGGTAGAGGACTGGAGAGCAGAGCTGCACACAGAAAGAGAACTCTCCGCCTGAGATCATCACATTTGTGAGGAAACTACTGGGGCCAGGACAGAACCACTCAAAAGGATGAGACTCTAATTAGAGAGGAAGCAATCCCCACAGCCCACAGGCCAGGGAGAGCTCTTCTTCCCACCAGCCAGCATGGAAAACCTTCTAATTCAGAGGGCGTTGGGTAGAGTACTCAAAAGATTTTGCATCAACAGTGGGCATAAACTAGCCCTAGACTAAATGCTGCTCTCGTCCTGCCTAATAAAGCTTAAACCCCAAACCTGAAAAGATCAAAATGATTCAAGTAATTTAATCATGTTCCATAATAAAGCTCAAGTGAATATAAAAATACCCAATAACCAACAAGGTAAAACAAAAAGCCAAAATTACCAGGCACACAAAACAGCAAGAAAATATGACCCATGATAGGAGAAAAAGCAATCAATCAAAACCACCTCAGAAATGAAACAGATGATAGCATTAGCAGATAAGGATATTAAAGGTTATACCTGTATTCTATATGTTCAAGGAACTAAGAGGAGAGACTGAACATGTTAAGTAGAGACAAAAGATTTTTGTTAAAAGTCTAATCTAGGGCCTCCCTGGTGGCGCAGTGGTTGAGAGTCCGCCTGCCGATGCAGGGGATGTGGGTTCGTGCCCCGGTCTGGGAGGATCCCATATGCCGCGGAGCGGCTGGGCCCGTGAGCCATGGCCGCTGGGCCTGTGCGTCCGGAGCCTGTGCTCCGCAACGGGAGAGGCCACAACAGTGAGAGGCCCGCATACGGGAAAAAAAAAAAAAAAAAAAAAGTCTAATCTAGAGGCTAAAATGACAATGTTGAGATGAAAATTAAACTCTATGGGATTAAAGGTAGGTTAGACACGGCAGGAGATTAACATAGTTGCAGTAGATGGGACTACCCTGGTGGCTCAGTGACTAAGAATCCACCTGCCAATGCGGGGGACACAGGTTCAAGCCCTAGTCCGGGAAGATCCCACATGCCATGGAGCAACTAAACCCGTGCATCACAACTCCTGAGCCTGCACTCTAGAGCCCATGAGCCACAACTACTGAAGCCCGTGCACCTAGAGCCCATGCTCTGCAACAAGAGAAGCCACCGCAATGAGAAGCCCGCACACTGCAACGAAGAGTAACCCCCGCTCATGGCAAATGGAGAAAGCCCGTGCACAGCAATGGAGATCCAACACTGCCAAATAAATAAATATATATATTTTAGAAAAGGAAAATATAGCAGTAGAAACTATCTAAAATGAAACAGAAGGAAAAAGCTTGAAAAAAAAGAAAAAAAAGAACATGTATTATCTCTTTAAAAGATAATAGATGGCTTAAGGCAAAAATAACAATGTATTGCAGGGTTTTAACATATGGCTAAGTAAACTGTATGGCAAAATGGTATAAAGCCCAGGAGGGGAAAATGGTAGTGTACTGTTACAAGATTCTTTTACTGTATGTGACATAGTATAATGTCAATTACAAGCATACTGTGATAAGGATGTATACTACAAACTCTAAAGCACATGCTAAACACACACACACACACACACACACACACACACATACACAAACACATACACACGGTTTAGCTAATAAACCAGCTAATAAAGTAGAATTATGAAAAATACTCAGTTCAAAATAAAGCAGAAAAAGGAAAATGGGAAGAAATGGGAAAAATAAAAAAAATAGGAAGATGGTAATCTAAACCCCCAAATATCAAAAATCCCATTAAATATAAATGGTCTAAACACAACTAACAGGCAAAGATTGTGGCACATATATACAATGGAATATTACTTAGCCATAAAAAGAAATGACATTGAGTTATTTGTAGTGAGGTGGATGGACCTAGAGTCTGTCATACAGAGTGAAGTAAGTCAGAAGGAGAAAACAAATACCATATGCTAACACATATATATGGAATCTAAAAAAAAATAAAAAATGGTCATGAAGAACCTATGGGCAAGATGGGAATAAAGATGCAGACCTACTAGAGAATGAACTTGAGGATATGGGGAGGGGGAAGGGTAAGCTGGGACAGAGTGAGAGAGTGGCATGGACATATATACACTACAAAATGTAAAATAGATAGCTAGTGGGAAGCAGCCACATAGCACAGGGAGATCAGATCAGTGCTTTGTGACCACCTAGAGGGCTGGGATAGGGAGGATGGGAGGGAGGGAGACGCAAGAGGGAAGAGATATGGGGATGTATGTATATGTATAACTGATTCACTTTGTTATACAGCAGAAACTAACACACCATTGTAAAGCAATTATACTCCAATAAAGATGTTTTTAAAAAAAGATTGTCAGATTAGATAAAAATGCAAGACCCAAATATATACTTCCTACATAAAACACTTCATAGATAAATAAATAAATAAATGGATGGAAAAAAGATGTACCATGGTAACATACAAATGGAAATAGTATCTATTTGTGCTCATTTCATATGGTTCCTACAGGACTAAAACCAAAAGGATAGGAAAATCATTTATAGACTATAGAATACTGTATAAATCAAGAATATAGGGTATACATCAAGAAATGGTGAAAATAACAGCTACTTTATATAAATTCCCTTATTTAATCCTCACAACCACTCTTGGGAAGTTAAGTATTAGTATTTCAACTCATAGATGAGACTACAGAGAATACCTAATTTGTCTACCTATACAGGGAATCCCAGGGTCTAAATTCAATCTGACTCTGCAGGCAAGCATTGTCACACAAGTCATATTGTTCTCACGTGTGCAATTATTGTGAGGACACACAACATAACTTAAATGTTCCTAAAAATAATGGGGAAAATATTAAAAAAATAATAGCAAGATCTTTAAAAATTAAACTCCTCTATTAATGACATGCTCTAATCATTTAGGCTGGTTATTATCAATCATTCTCAAAACTGTACCTACCCATGTTGCCTTTAGTTAAGAGTAAATCCAGCAGTGTTTAAAAGCACTGGGTTCTTTTTAAAAAGGTATCTAAATTGGAAGGGAAGAGGGAAAACTGTCATTATATGCAGATGACAATGATACTCTATATAGAAAACCATAAAGACTCCACACAAATGCTATTAGAACTGATAAATGAATTCAGCAAGGTAGCAGGATAGAAGATTAACATACAGAAACCTGTTGCACTTCTTTACAGTAATAATGACATATCAGAAAGAGTAAGTAAAAAACCAATTCATTTTATAATCACATCAAAAACAAAAAACAAAAAACCTAGGAATAAACCTGACCAAGGAGGTGAAAAACGTATTTGCTGAGAACTGTGAAACATTGATAAAAGAAACTGAAGATGACTCAACGAAATGGAAAGATATCCCATGTTCTCAAAGTGGAAGAATTAATATTGTTCAAATGTCCATACTACCCAAACCAATCTACAGATTTAATGCGAGCCCTGTCAAATTACCCATGACATTTTTCACAGAATTAGAATAAATAATCCTACAATTTATACAGAACCACAAAAGACCCAGATTTGCCAAAGCAATCCTGAGGAAAAAGAACAAAGCTGGAGGCATAACCCTCCCAGAATTCAGACAATACTACAAAAGCTACAGTAATCCAAACAGTGTGGTATGGGCACAAAAAAAGACATGGATCAATGGAACAGAATACAGAGCCCAGAAATAAACCCACCCACTTATGGTCAATTAATCTTCGACAAAGGAGGCAAGAATATACAATGGAGAAAAGGCAGTCTCTTCAGCAAGTGGTGTTGGGAAAGCTAGACAGTCAGCTGCATGTAAATCAATGAAGTTAGAACACTCCCTCACACTATACAAAAAAATAAACTCAAAATAGCTTAAAGACTTAAATATAAGACATGACACCATAAAACTCCTACAAGAGAACATAGGCAAAACATTCTCTGACATAAATCATAGCAATGTTTTCTTAGGACAGCCTCCCAAGGCAAAAGAAATAAAAGCAAAAATAAACAAATGGGACCTAATCAAACTTATAAGCTTTTGCACAGCAAAGGAAACCATAAACAAAACAAAACTACAACCTATGGACTAGGAGAAAATATTTGCAAATGATGTGACCAACAAGGGCTTAATTTTCAAAATATACAAACAGCTCGTACAACTCAATAACAAAAAACCCAACTACCCAATCAAAAAATGGACCTACATAGACATTTCTCCAAAGAAGACATCCAGATGGCCAAGAGGCACACAAAAAGATGCTCAGCATTGCTAATTATTAGAGAAACGCAAATCAAAACTACTGAGGTATCACCTCCACCAGTCAGAATTGCCATCATCAAAAAGTTTACAAAAAATAAATGCTGGAGAGGGTGTGGAGAAAAGGGAACCCTTCTACACTGTTGGTGGGAACATAATTTGGTGCAACCACTATGGAAATCAGCATGGAGGTTTCTCAAAAAACTAAACTAGAACTACCATATGATCCAGCAATCCCACTCCTGGGCATATACCCAGAAAAGATGAAAAGGAATTCTAATTTGAAAGGATACATGCACCCCAATGTTCATAGCATCACTATTTACAATAGCCAAGACATGGAAGCAACCAAAGTGTCCATCGACAGATGAATGGATACACACACACACACACACACACACACACACACACACACACACACTAGAATATTACTCAGCCATGAAAAAGGAATGAAAAATGGCATTTGCAGCAACATGGATGGACCTAGAGGTTATCATACTCAGTGAATAAGTCAAAGAAAAATATCTTGATATCACTTATATGTGGAATCTAAAAAGATGATACAAATGAACTTATGTACAAAACAGAAATAGACTCACAGACATAGAAAATAAATGGTTACCAAAGGGGAAGTGGGGTAGGGATAAATTAGGAGTTTGGGATTAACAGATACACACTACTATATATAAAATAAATGACAAAGACCTACTGTATAGCACTGCGAACTATATTCAATATCTTGTAGTAACCTATAATGGAAAAGAATCTGAAAAGGAATATATATATATATATACACACATATATATGTATATATATATTACTGAATCACTTTGCTGTATACCTGAAACTAATACTTCAATAAAAATAAAATTCAAAGCTCATGATAAAAAAAAGGAGCACTGTTTTTTTTTTTAAGTTAAAAAAACCTTAATTTTCATTTATATTTGTAATGGGAAACATTTTAAGTCACTGGGAGGAGGGGGTGCATGGGAACTCCTCCAAATCTACAATTAATCTTTAATCTCATTACATGTAACTGCTGTTGATAGTATCTAAAGAACTAGACCTATGAGGTGTCTGCTCCTTTGGGATATTTAGGATTTAGGATTAAATATCCCAAAGGGACCACAAATTGTCCCTTTACAATTAAATCTATGCTAAAGTCTTTTAATTATATATAACTTCTCCCCAAAATTGCAACGTTTAAAAACAAACTAAAACCAGGAAAGGAGTGAATATAAGAAAATATATCTGAATAGTTGACCATTCTTGATTGGTTAAAAAAGGAAAAATTCTTTGAAAATTCTTTGAAAATTCTATTCCCCCTTCCAGTTTCAGTGAAATGTCACAATAAAAACTGCTATGATAGGGAGTCAAAACTAGAATTCTTGGGCTTCCCTGGTGGTGCAGTAGTTGAGAGTCTGCCTGTCGATGCACGGGACGCGGGTTTGTGCCCCACTCCGGGAAGATGCCACATGCCGTGGAGCAGCTAGTCCCGTGAGCCATGGCCACTGAGCCTGTGCGTCCGGAGCCTGTGCTCTGCAACGGGAAAGGCCACAACAGTGAGAGTCCCACGTACCGCAAAAAAAAAAAAAAAAAAAAAAAAAAATGTAGAATTCTTGATAGTTTTGTAATTCCTGGTGCCCTAAAGAGGAACAACCAACATTACTGGGAAAATTTAAAAAACATGAAGTCACCTGGGTTAAAGCATTTATAGAAAGCAAAGTAACTGCTATTTACTAGGGGTTAAAGCATTTATAGAAAACAAAGTACATAACTGCTATTTACTAGTGGGTCAACTAAAAGCCAGGTAATCTGCTAGATTAAAAAAAAATAAATTTTTGGCTGTGTTGGGTCTTTGTTGCTGAGTGCGGGCTTTCTCTAGTTGTGGTGCACGGTCTTCTCACTGTTGTGGCTTCTCTTGTTGCAGAGCACGGGCTCTAGGTGCATGGGCTTCAGTATTTGCAGTGTGTGGGCTTAGTAGTTGTGGCGCACGGGCTTAGTTGCTCCGTGGCATGTGGGATATTCCCGGACCAGGGATTGAAACTGTGTCCCCTGCATTGGCTATTAGATAACAGATATTATCCCTCAGTAATTCCAAGTAAGGAAGTACAGTTACTTTAAAGTAACTTACTCCTCCAAACACAGAGAAGACCTAGGACTAAAGTGGAAACCATGCTAGTAAGAAGTCTGAGCTCTTTTAATTCATTGAACTGCTACCCCAAAGAATTAACAGACAGGTAAGAAATGAACAAAAAGGGTCGGGATGCTTCTTTATATTTCAATTTCAATCTACAGGCTTGACTAGATCCAAATTCAATGTTTTTGTTTTAAAGGCAGTGATACCCCACAGGTGCTGTGTATTTCCTATTGCATCACCTCAGATGCATATCAACACATCTATCTGGTTGCCAACCTGAGGTTCAGCCTGATCCCTTCATTTTAAAGTTCTCCATCAGTTTTCCCCTCATGGTTTTAGCATCCACTGATGATTGGTGCCCAAATATAGTATTTCATAAAGAGTAGCAACACAGTGTATTTCTAACATCCCTTCTGTATTTATCAGAAGGAATACTATAAAAAAAACTTCACTAACTATCAGTTTACAGGATAAGTGGGGACTAGAGGAAAGGACACCACTCCAATGAAATATTGAATATGGGAAACTCTCTAAAGACAAATGACCAAGTTTCAATTAGCAAAGACATAAAAAGAGGAGAAAAAGGCACATAGTGATTAAGAGATCTGAGACAAATTAGCTATGTGTGGACCCTGACTCGGTACTGATTCAAACTAACTTAAAATAACTCTTTAGACAATCATGAAACTTTATAGACCCTACCAGATAAGGAATTATTTTGTTAGGTGTGATACTCGCATTAGAAACTCATGGTAAAAGATATACAGTACAGAAATATGGATGAAATGGTATCTGACATTTGTACTTAAATGCAACAGGAAAATAAGTTGGGGAACTGATGAAACAAAATTTGCAAAATGCTTTTGATTTTTTAAGCTGGGCTATATATATTTAGAGGTTCATTATTCAACTTTTGCATGTTATTTTAAAAAATCACTAACATAAAACTGTCCGCAAAGGCTAGACTGGCCAAGGAGTTGTAAAGCCAACCTGACTTAAAACTTTACCTTCCCTCTATGAAAATATGGAAAAAATAAAACTAATTAACCAACTAATTGGATCAACTCTTTTAAGAATTAAAATTGTTTCTACCTATTTATTTGCAAACGTGCAATCTACTAAGCCAACAATTACTGACGCTATTAATACTGTTAATGACTCATGAATTCTTCTGTTCTATTTGAAAAGGTTGCCTTTTTTTGTTGTTGGCTGCTTGGCATGTGGGATCTTAGTTCCCTGACCAGTGATTGAACCAGTGCCCCCTGCAGTGGAAGCAGAGTCCTAACCACTGGACCACTAGGGAATTCCCAGAAAATGCAGCTTGTTAAACGAAGTACTAGATGTTCAAATTTACAAATTTTTTAAAACTTATTTCTTTTTGTCTGTGTTGGGTCTTCATTGCTGTGTGTGGGCTTGCTCTAGTTGCAGTGAGTGGGGGCTACTCTTCGTTGCGGTGCGCAGGCTTCTCATTGCGGTGGCTTCTCTTGAGGAGCACAGGCTCTAGGCATGCGGTCTTCAGTACTTGCAGCACATGGGCTCAGTAGTTGTGGCTCTCGGGCTCTAGAGCTCAGGCTCAGCAGTTGTGGCACACCAAGTTAGGTGCTTCCGCCATGTGGGATCTTCGCGGACCGGGGCTCAAACCTGCGTCATCTGCATTGGCAGGTGGATTCTTAACCACTGCACCACCCTGGAAGTCCCTGGATGTTTAAATTTAAAATACCTTACTTGCACCAAATTTTGTGGGAATCAGAAATTTCAAACTGGAAATGAGTTAAAAAGCCAGGCCACTAACTGACAAAGTGTTTCTTCATTCCAGGATGTCAAGATAGTTTAAATATAGGTTATCTGCCTATCTACTTAAAACAGAGTATATTTTCAAATTATCATACCATTTTAACCATTTTGATGGTTGAAGCTATGTATCAACTACTAAAGAAAAACGTGAGAAAAATGGAATCCAAGTAATTAAACTATTAGCCATTACATTCATTTCATCCCATTTCACAGAACCATGAACAAGAATCAAACTGAAGTTTTTAACTCAGTAAGGTGTATTATCACAAGAAGGCACAATGCTAGAATCTAGGATACCTGAGTTTAAGTCACAATTCAGCCGCAATTATTAGGAGTCGTGGCTGAGTCATTTCTAATTTCTCTAGCATCAAGCCCTTCAAGATTATTCAGAGGAATAGTTTTCAGCTGTACGAACTACAAAACTCCACTGGGTATTTTTCTACTGTCAACTGCATAAGTCAATTTTATTCGTCTACTCCAAAAATTTTGATGAATGCATGGATGAGAACACCTGAGCAAATAAGCAGTAGCAGAAAACACTGGAAATAACCTATTTAGCTGCACTTTTAAAACTAGGTTTGACGTCAATGGAATTTCTAGAAATAGTAAACTAGGAGACATCAAATCATGAGGGAAAATACCCAGTTACAAACGATCCATATTTATACACTGGCCATTCTAAACCTTTCCTGTTAGTGCTGAAGCTCCCAACACTGTCAAATAAAAACCTGGTGCTTTCAGAAATTGAGTCCAGAAGTACAAGGAAAAAGGCAAGTAAGAGTAGGAACCTGAGAGTTCACAGAAGATGGGAAGGAAGGTTAGCAGGAGACACTCATATGATACCAGAGGTACCATCCTCACCACTAAACTTTTCTTCTATCCTACCTAATTCACTGAAGTTTCACTTTAATTCCTAAACTTCCATGAATTAGGCCTGGGAACTAGCAAATACCCTTAGTGAAGAATGTAAATACTTTTCAGCAGGGAAAGGGGTTAGCAATCATTACCTTCTTAGTAAGAAAGAGTGTGGATAGTTTTCTTTCCTCCTATATCCTGAGATCAGCTACTCCAAAGGAATGAGTTTCTGATGGGGGAGAAAGTAAACATTAATTTGGGAACCTGGAGCACTTGTAGGGAAAGGTCAGGAGGCTTCGGTAGTGCAGTGGCTCTAGCAGTATGGAAATGGAGAGGAAACTAAAGGATGGCTGACTTCTGAATCTCTATAACGAGATTGCTGTGTTAAGGAAAAACCTTTTCTTTACATCAAATGCTCCTTTAAAAAAAAACCTTATAACATATAACATAGTTGAACTATATGTGGACTGTATCAGAGGCCTAAGAATAATTTAGGCAGTGATTCTATGGCAAAACTTATTTCAGCTCTCTTAAATTCCTAGTCAACGTCAGGAACACAGCTTTACTATATGTGCAAATGCTACCAGCGGATCATGTAGAGAAACCCACTTGGTATCACCATTTGTCATACCAAAAAATTACATGCAGCTTATGTTCAGAATACAGATGAAACTCAAATCTTTGGTAATGCACTTCAGAAATGGGAATACTTTTAACAAAAATCTTTATCTGGATAAGCAATCATGAATTCTACAACAAAAAATATTTTTACCCGGCAGACTGGTCAATAGTTTTGGGGTTTTTTTTACTAAATTAACATTTACCATGTAGTTTTGTTTGTTTGTTTGTTTTTTGTTTTTTTGTGGTACACAGGCCTCTCACTGTTGTGGCCTCTCCCGTTGCGGAGCACAGGTTTCAGACGCGCAGGCTCAGGGGTCATGGCTCACAGGTCTAGGCGCTCCGCAGCATGTGGGATCTTCCTGGACCGGTGCACGAACCCGTGTCCCCTGCATCGGCAGGCGGACTCTCAACCACTGTGCCACTAGGGAAGCCCCTACCACTTAGTTTTTCATGTGTAAACAGGTAAACAGAAAAAAATACCTACAGACAAACAAAAAGTTCATTATGTTAACCAATCAGGGTCTGGAAACTTCTGCCGTTTTCTTCCCAAGTGTTCTCCGATCAAATCATCTTTTTTTTTGTTTTCCAGTAAACAGTAACATAAATACAAATTGTTTAATAATAACCATAAAGTCTCATAGGCTGAGGTTTAAGTATTTATACTTCATATGGTAAGGAGACAGATATTGGACAATTTCTAGACTCCTGAAGATTTGGCATTAAAAACAAAAACCTCAGTCATCAGAATTCCTATTTCTACGTTTGTGACTAACTACATAAATAACCATTGGAAAACAGGACTTTCCAAGCTAACTTTCCAGTTAGACTTTAATCTTAAACGAAGTGTGTATGTGGTTTTATTAATCTATTACAATGCACAAGTTGGATGTCTTTCCTTGAATGCTACTTACCACCACTGACATCAACCAATGAAACAGAACACAATACTTACAATTTAATGAAATTCCAACAGCAAACAGTTCCTATGGGTTTTGGTTTCTAATACCTGCCTACCTAAAGTTAATAATACTTATTACCTGTTCAACAATTACAGAAAAATCTTTTAAAGTTAAGGAAAGTTTGAGGTAAATAAAGAATATTCATTTAAGAATGAAATAGTCAAGATTTCCTTTTACTCAAAAAAAACAAAAAACCAAACACAAAAATCACTTCCAAGAGTCAACCTCCATGTACAAAAAGGCAAGATCAATCACTGGACACAAAGGATATTCCAAAGGTCTTTAAAAATGGTAATTAATCTCAAAAAAGGAAAATTAATTTTAGCTTTTATATTTCATTCATTATCAAGACCATATTTGCTTAACAAGATAATTATGCGATTGATACAAAACATACAGCATTTACACTTAACTGTACAAAATAATTTAAGGTTTATAAAAATATTAGAATGTTTAGAGTTGACTGACACAGTCTTAAATCATCTCTTCTAGACAAGTATAGTAAGACCACTGATTTCCATTTTATTTCTTTTTTAATAAGTCAAAGAAAGGATGCTGCAATGCTTCATCCAAGGTAATTCTTTTCACTGGATCATATTCTAACATTCTTTGAATCAGGTCAAACAGTTTCTCATGTTCTTCATCATGACAGAGCATAAATTCCTGAGGGGAAAAATGACTTTGTTTAAGAAAGACAATAAAAAAATAGTTAAAACAGGTTTTTTTTTGTTTTTTTTTGTTTTACCTTTAATGGTTTGCAGTGTCCCGTAACATATCTACCAGCAGAACTATGTTCCTCCCAATCTAGCTGATTATGATGAAAATACATCTGTTTCCTATAGGAAAGAGAAGTCTGGATTAAATTTTAAGAAAAAAAGAAACCCCAAACCCACATTCTTACCCTGCCCCCACCAGGGGATTGGGGGAAAAGATGGAACCATAGATATCTCTCTATATATACATAAACATACAATTTCTAAAAATCTCAGCAATAATTATATCGGATACCTTATATGGTATTTTTCCTAATCTTGTACCCTCTGAAGTTTTAGTATCCCACCTAAGTTGTACCATATGTGAAACAATGCCAGCTTCAAAAACAGAGGTTCCTAGATCCATTCCTGTAAATTCTGATTTCACTAGATCTGGAATGGGGTTAGAAATCGTTAACAATTCCCTGGATGACTTCTGCGGTGAAGCTATGTTTTGAAACCACTTATAGTATTCTTGTCCAAAGACGTACATGTGGTTTGCAACAGTCTGGAATTCAAATTTAGATAGGACTCCAAAATCAAGCTCTTTTTACTACTCTATGTATTATTTTTAAATCAACCTAGGAAAACATTTATGCAAAGGTTAACCTGAGTATAAAAACACCACTTTATTTACTGGATTACAAAGTAAATATTGCATTACTTTTCAAAAACTTGACTTCATGAAAAAGAATTCAAAATCTACAGTCTTTGGAATAAGCAATAACAACAAAGATGGGTTTTTTATGGTTTGAATATAGGCCACTGCATGTACCCAATAAGGACTTTAATCTTAAAAAGCATACCTTGTTTTCTGAATCATGTGTGTTGGTATGGGTCCTAATATACGTTCCATCATTGCCAGGTGTTCTTTATTATCATTAGTCTAAAAAATATAGGAAAAAGAAACTTAGCACTTTCCATTTCCCTACACGCACATAAAAGGATAACACAAGAAAACAGTGTGTCCGGGACTTCCCTGGTGGTCCAGTGGTAGAGAATACACCTTCCAATGCGGGGGACGTGGGTTCGCTCCCTGGTCGGGGAACTAAGATCCCACACGCTGCGGGGCAACTAAGCCTGCCCACCACAACAAGAGAGCCCGCGAGCCACAAACTACAGAGCCCACACACTCTGGAACCCGCACACCACAAGTGGAGAGAGAAAACCCACGTACCGCAACAAGAGAGAAGCCCACGTGCTGGAATGAAGACCCAATGCAACCCCCCAAAAAAAGTAAATAAATAAATGTTAAGAAAAAAAAAGAAAATAGTGTCTCCATAAAAGGACTAGATTAGACAGCTATACAATTTATATTACACTCTATTTCAAAGATGGAATAAAACTGAATGAGCTACACTGATTGTCTGATTTCTGAAATGAATTGGTAAGGTTTGTAGAGCTGATTGAAGAACAACTTTTTAAGTATATTTTACTGAAGTACAGTTGATTTACAATGTTCGAATAATTTGTTTAATGTAAAACAGAACAGTTTTCCTTATTTGTATTACTTGCACTGTTTAACTGAGGGATGACTGGGAAGATTACCAATAACCTGGCTACTCATTTTATCGGTTGCTTAACTAACCTCCATTACCCAATGGATAGCAACTTTGTAACACTAATCCTAGACAATAAAAATACAGTCCCAATAATTCTTACAACAACCTTGAGCTAGGAATGTGGGAACATAACTTTCAAAGAGGTTAAGATACTAGCTCAAGCTCATATAGCTCATCAATGAGGAAACCTGAGCTGTGAACCCAAGTCAAAACTCATATTCTTAAATTACACAGTAACAGAGCTTTGGCTAAAGTCGAATAAATTGTTAAACTAAATGGTACACTCCTAAGCAGAGGCTGGAAAGCTTCTTCTATAAAGGACCAGATAGTAAATATTTTAGGCTTGGATGGTCACAGATGGTCTCCACCACATATTCTTTTTCATTTTTTAAAGCAGGCATCAGATAGGATATAGTTTGCCAATCCTTGCTCTGAAGAGCAGAGTCTATGTGCAATGCTTTTTAAATCCATTAACTACTGTGCCTAGCACACTGCTTTCAAAATGTTCTTAAGTCATGACAGGAATAAATAATACAAGCTCCATTATCTTCAAAAAGTTCCTTAGTTGAAGACTATTTTGGAGGGTGGAATTAAAATATAAACCACATCTCAAACCAAAGTTAATAATCGACGCTTAAGGTCTCAGAATGATTTACAATCATAAAACCATCTGAAGGATTTTATATGTGTCAGAATGAAGAAAGCATGCACTGTGCTCAACTTTTTCCTTGACCCTATAGCTTACTACCACAAAACCAGACACCACCCCCTAGAAATGTCCGACAGCTATGTTCTAGATATCAAACTTGTCTACAAACTCAGAGTACTTTTAACAGATCTCTACGGAGTAGACAGAAGTTTGGTGAGGTGCCCCATAGCGGCGAACACATATATTCTGCAACAGCCACCTAAGTGACATAATTCATCACAGCTTCCTCCCTCCTCATCCTGCATTGCCATAACCTCAAAGCAACCTTGACAGTATTAGCCAGGAACTTCCTAACCACCCTCACCCCATCCAACAACACACCTTGATCAAATCACAACCCTCTTAACGTTCTCCAATGCTTACACCACTTGAAGCTTTCAAGACTTTTAGTTTTCCGACATAAGCAAAATTATGAGGAAAACAAGTAGAGACCTAAATAACATTTTCTCCTTTTTGTTCTGCCAAGTAAGCCAATAACTATTATCATTGCATAGAAAGAACATTTTAATACCAAAAAAAAACAGGAGAGATAATTTCTAAATGAAAGCCAGAACGGCAACCCTACAAAATCATTTTCATTTTAGACCGGTCTACATTTGGAAACCACTGACTCCTAGGATAAAACAAATACCTTTCTATGGCAAACAAGTCCACTATGAATCAGTACTTGCCTACTGACACCATTTTCCTATTTATCCAAGACACTCTGGCAGCACTATTCATCCTTCCTCAACTAGAGTAGCTTCCTTTATGCCTCTTGCATTTATGAATACCATTTCTTCCTGATATGGCCATCACACACTCTAGTTTTCTGACAAACTCTTACTCTTCCTTATAGCTTGGATTAAACTCCCTATTCCTCAGTGATGCTTTCTCGAAGGAAACTTAACCGTTCACCTTTTCTGGGTTCCCTTCTATATTGTTCCATTATAGCAAGTATCACATTGTACTGCACGTTTTCCCATGTCTATCCTGTGTATGTCTTCCTTGAGGAGAGAGATGCTGTCTTTTCATTTTTATACACACAGTGCTTAGAAATGTGCCTAGGGTGTCATACATGCTTAATACAACTTACTGTTTCTGAATTATTTTAATAAAAGTGCAACATAACCAGAGCTGAATTAAAACTGACCATAGTAACACTAATGTAAATTTATGAAGGAGCATCACAATAAAATGGATCATATGAAGTCAATATGAACCATGTGTTTAAAAGCTCCACATGCAGAATGAATTATGACCATTCACTGAGAGTAGTTCATTCAACTGTGGTTTTAGAGAAGGATGACTATTTTGCACATGGAAGTTTACATCTTAAGAATAATGACACTATGGCAACTTTCCAATATGGAAACCAAAACTTTAACATGCCTTTAACATTAAAGCTCATTATGAATCAGTAAGTAACATTTACTAAATACATACCTGAAAGACTGTGAAACCAAGGTAATATTCAATAAGAATGCAACCTATGCTCCAAACATCACATGGCTGAGACCAACCTAAAGCTATTTAAAAACAAAACCAAACATTTTATTAGGCAACAATTTTTAATTGCCAATACACAATATCTTTTCCTATGTGGGTGCTCTCTTTATATAGCCCATTTAGGAGAAGATGATAGTAAATTCAGGGTTTACATTTTTAGTTTTATACCAAACATGATTCAGTATGCTTTCAGAGTCCTCCATATCCTTGTATCAACTTACAGTATTTTAACCTGGGGGAGGAGGCATTTTATGGAAAGTAAGAGGGGTTAGCAAATAGTCCATAGTCTCTGAATTGCTTGTGCAATGAGGAGCACTGTTATACCCACTTAACGGTTGTTCTATGAAATTTTACATTTTATTAGTGCAAACATAGGTCAATAATTATCCTCAGAGTGTAATTACTAACCCCTTATCAATTACCATCAGCTTGATATCTGAGTTTATTTCTTCCATTAAAAGAAATAGTAGTGTCACCTAAATTATGTAAGAATTATAATGGATATTATAAGCAGTGTCACCCATAAGCAGAATTATACAGATATTTAAAGTTCACATAGAGAGGTATCTATATATGTACTTTCAGGTTGTCTATACATGATCATATATTTTCTCCTTCAGAATTCTCAATAGTAACATTATTCAGAAAAGAAAAAAACACCTAGCCTTAAGTCTCTATCTATTTAGAAAGGAAAAGAGTAAACCTAAACCATACAGATGTTTTAACCTTTTATAGATTAAGTTTTTTATAAAAAAATAATGTACAAATAAAGCCTACTTTAAAAGACATTTCAATTACTTTCAGTAACATTACTGAATTTAAAGACAAAGGAAGAAACAATATATTCAAGGAACTTGACTATGATTTAGCCATTTTTGTTAACCCTCATGGTACTTATCACTTGAACAAAAGGATAATGGAGCATGGTTTCTACTTACAGTAACACATACAAAATCTGCAAATGATAGAGCTTGGATCTAAGATGAAAGTTTTCTTTTCCAGCCACTCCTGTCTCCCAGTCCAGTTTTCTCCCAAGTGACTGTAAACTACCTCATTCTCTTATGGCTCAGCTCTCATACTCTTTGGAATTTCACATCATTCACTTTGACCAACTTCTGTTTACTACCAACACCCAAGACATGAGACCAACTGCCCTCCTCAGTGGTGGCACCTGACAACATCTTCCTCTTCAACCTAATTCTGCCTTAATCCTCAGGAGTAACACTTCACAAACACACAAAGAACCCTTCTAATCTTCCCATCTGTTCATTTCTTTTCCTAAACACCAATAACCCCAATTTCAGATTTATATCAACTATCCCCAGCCTGGCCACACATGGGACTGTATTATTACTAAGAATCACTGTATCTTACACAATCTAGGAGGAGGCCATTAACTAACTGTAAGATACACCACTGTTTTATGAACCAATAACCAAGAAAAAATGCTGTTTTGTCTTATGTTTCCTCACATGTTAAAATGTGGAGAAAAATCTTCTTCTTAAAATTGATAAAACACAGCAAGTTATCTCTTTTTAAGCTCTGAAAATACCTATCTGTCCACAATCTCCTCCTACACTCTTTTCTTTTACCTTCATTGCAGGCTTCAGTCCTCAACCATGAATACACTTTCTAAACTACTGCAACATAGCAGCTTCTTTCAGACCATACTAAGCAGAAATCCTAGTAACATCAATCTCAAAGATGAGCTCCAAACCTGTGCTATCCTATGTGGTAGCCACTAGCCACATGTGGTTATTTAAATCTAAAAGTTTAATTAATTTAAAATTCAGTTCCTCAGTCACACTGGCTATACTGAAAGTACACAGTAGTCTACGTGTGGCTACTAATGGCTACCATGTTGGATAGTGCAGATATACAACATTTCTATCATCATGGAAAGTTCTACTAGCCAGCACTACAAACTATTCTTAATTTCCTGTCCCTTTTACTAATTCTTTACTCTAGGTAAACATCATTAGTTTGCTTTCACACTCATATTCTCAACTACCCAGTCCTCTTCGACAAAAGGTAAAAAGTGGAAAAGACTGATTCCACAAAGATGTTTTACTAGCCAACCTCGGTTGAAACGTACTTTTGGCAAAGTAATATGCTTATACCATTTAACTATCTCCCAATATCACCTGATCTGAATTTTTCCCACTGTCTCCAAGCCCCCAAATCCATCCCTGACTTCCTTGCTCTATCAACATGACTCGGTCTCGAACTTTTAAATTTTGAGGCCTAAGATGTGCTCTCCCTCACTGAGTTCCCTTTTATTAATATTGAAAAACCCTGCACCTTAACTAATTTTCCTTCCCATGCTTTCCCATGTCAAAGATGATCAAAGAAGCTCTCCTCTTAGACTAGCCCCTCTTTCTTCTCCTCTTAACCTCCATCCACCCTACATCTAGACGTCTGCCAGCCAAATCTTTAGCATGTTCCCCAGCACCATGCTTTGTGATGAGACGAAAAGAGGTGCCCACATCGCTTCAAAATCACACTGCTGTCATGGACTTAGCCAATACAGCTTGTTCTCTTATGATCTTGTAAGACTGACTTGTTCAAAAAGAACCACCACCTGGAATATCTTTACAGATGATATCACATTTTTCCCACTCAGGAAAATTATTTATAGCAATGTCCAGACAGCTTTTATGAAAACAGAAAACATTTTCTGTACACTGCTAAGAAAATTACAGCTATCCCCCAACTACCTGCCCCCCAATAAAAGCTATAGAGAACAAAAAATCTCTTTTTCAATTAAAATATCAGGAAGTCTGGTATCTACTAACCCAAAATGACCTCTGGAACTCTGTAATGCCGTGTAGATACCACAGTGCTATGATGTTCATCATCGTATGTTGCACTTCCTAAGTCAACAATTTTGATATCTGTGTTTTTCAGTGTGCGTTCATCACGTTTCTAGAGATACAGTTAAGTAAACACAAAGATCAATAAAGATATGAAATATTTTATAGCACTATCCAAAAGGCTTGCACATGAATTCTCTTTTTGATTTTCAAAATAACCCCATGAGAAAGGCAAAGGATTACCCTTTTTGGGTTAAACGTCAGGATATAATAAGCCTCAAAGGTAAAATTCCTCATCCAAGGATCACCAAGCTAAATTAATTTTAAAGACAACTACCAAAATTAAAACAAGTGTAACTTACCATTTTTGAATTATACTTGACTACATAGTCAGACTCCACAAATAAAATATTTTCAGGCTTCAGATCTGTATGGGTTAATTTATTATGATGCAAAACTACAAAAGAACAAAAAGACATTATTAGTTTCACTTACAAATGTAATCTGTACCGGGGGAAAGGAGAATTAGTAGTAGAGGTAGGGATCAAAAGTGGTTTCATCTTTACTTGCAACGTGCATTTTTAGTGACAATGGTTTGATATGTTGCTTGTCCAATAAAACCTTTAATTGACTGGTATTTAAAAATTTAACAAGTATACTTACAATTTACTGACTGACAGATCTGATATGCCATTTGCCTGATATGGTCAATTTGAAATGGCAGAAAGCTATTTTCTTTAATGAAATCATAGGTACTAAGTCCCAGGAGTTCGAACACAATACAAATATGACCATGATGATCAAACCATTCTAGCATCTGGACACATCGGCTGAAACAGATCAGAATACAAATAATTCAGTTCACAGAATTCTGATTATTTCATGTAACATAATGGATCACAGTTCCAAGTTTCTTACTTACAAGACATTATTGGGATCAGTACTATTTAAATGCTCCAATACTTTGATTTCTGAATGAGCTGCTTCACGATATGGTCCCACATTTTTTGTGATTTTCACTGCTACATGTATGCCACCCCTTAAAAACAAAATGAAAATGGTAAATGTACAGAAGGGCGTTGAAGACATGTATCCTCTAAAGCAGCTGTCACCAACCTTTTTGGCACCAGGGACCGGTTTCATGGAAGACAATTTTTCCATGGTTGAGGGGAGGGTGTGATGGTTCAGGTGGTAATGCAAGCTATTGTGAGCAGCAGATGAAATTTCACTCGCTCGCCCACTGCTCACCTCCTGCTGTTAGGCCCAGTTCCTACTAGTCCAAGGCCCAGGGGTTGGGGACCCCTGCTCTAAAGCATCATCTTGTTAAGTACCAATCACTCTATGCTATTTTCCTAAAATAATCTTTCAGGGTATATTATAGCAGATCTATAAACATTTTTTCAAAACATTTTGACAAAATATACATTATACAGAGTGATGATTTCTCTTAATACTTAAGAACGTTAATGTTTGTTTCCAAAAGTTTAAATTGACCTAGATTTTATAAGTAGTTTTTTTTTAAAAAAGGATAAAAATATAAACCTTGAAGATACTACTGCTGAAAACATTCACTCATTCGCCAGGCTAGACCGAATGTGCCAGATGTTGCATTGGAATCACTGTTAAAAAGAGCTTGTCCCATGTACCTCACAGTCTAATGGAAAAGACAGACACTTGAACAACTTATCATTAGGTTAGAAGTGCCTGGTATAAGGAATAGAGAGAAGAAAGAACCTAACCATCAGAGTTAGGGGAGCTCAGACTTCTTCAGAGAAGAAAGACAACTATCAGTTTGTTAGATAATCCTGGCAAAGGACACACCAGCAATAAGTCATCAAGCCAAAAAAATGTTTAGTGCATTCACGGATGCGAAGAGGTATAAATAGCAACAATGTAGGGCAGCGTGTTTCAGACCGGGGCATCTGTAGTACTTCCTAAAAAGTACAGAGGGAATTCCCTGGTGGTCCAGTGGCTTAAGACATGAGCTTTCACTGCCGTGGGCCCAGGTTCAATCCCTGGTCGAGGAGCTGAGATCCCGCAAGCTATGTGGTGCGGCCAAAAAAAAAAAAAAAAGCCGTAAATGATTTTGAGGAAAAGGATTTCCAAATCTTCAGCTTCCTTCTGTCCTCTTTTCTAAACCTGATCTTCTTGAATACAAGCCAGTAGTCAACCCTGCATTTTTCACTATGGCCTTCCCACATTACAAAAGAGAACCCCATGCACATGAAATTAATATGGCAAGGTTTGTGCCCCAGGCTGTTTATAAAAAAGAAAAAAAAAATTCTTTGAGGCAAAAATTTTTCTAGTGGCTGGATAGCAAACCTATTCCGAACTCATTTCTTTTGACAAGGTCCCAATGAAGTTGTGGGCTGATATATAATCATCAAAATAAATTTTTAATGATTTATCTCCCTATGATGTATAGCATATATCTCAAGACTTAAAAGAATTACTATAAAACTGCTATGACAAAACTTCTTCTAGTCTCATCTATTTCATCATATGGACAAGTTTTCTAACTGCTAATAAGCTATAAAAATGAACAGTGCTAATAGCTATAAAAATGAAAAATGGATAATGGTGTTAGCTAATGCTACTATAGTAATCATATTGCAGTATATAAATGTTCAAACCAACGTTATACACCTTAAACTTATAAGCTTTCATATTACTTGTCAATTTTAAAAAAAGAAAAATGGAAACTTAATGCTAAAACAGTAAGATTTATCTATGGACACATGAACTCATTTTTTTAAAGGCCCCAACCATCTCGATAAAAGATATATTTACAATTACATTGTATGTTTTAGGTCTAATAAGTATCAAAATTTGTAACAGATTTGTACTTGATCAATTGAATACTCTTCATTGGAATATCTCAAATACTCAAGTCTTGGAACCTCAAGAAATTTTTAAAAGACCTCAATGGGACAACTAGTGAAATGTGAATCAGGTTGTAGATAAGCTGGCAAAACTTGAAAATACATATAACATGTAAATATAGAGAATGATTAAACACTGTAAAATGTTAACATTTGTGGAATCTGGGTGAAGAATAGATGGGAATTCTTAGCAACTTTCCTAAGTCAAAGTATTTCAAAATATCTTAAAATTTTACTTTATGTTCACATTTTTGTCATAGAGAGGAAAGGGTGATAATAAAAGACACTTAGGATAATATTCTTTATGAAAAGTGAAGTAAAAGTTAAGTTCAAGATAAAGCATTTCTAAGTATTCAAGAAAAGTTTGTTCATGGATGACAGGAGGTATCAAGCTGTTGTATTTAGATTCCCCCAAACATATTTAGAAAGAGAGATATGTTTTTTTTTAAAAAATCACCATTTACGATAAGCTGGAAATTACATCCTCAACTATTTTATGATGAAAAGTATAGATGTCAATTTAGAAATGTGCAGTTTTCACTAAACTGTTGTAAGACGTTCACTTACAAAAAAATTTGCAACCGCAGAAGAGAGATCCTAGAGGAAAACATGAAAATGAAGCAGAGAGGGTCAAATAACAAAAAGTTTAGTATAACTCATTAAAGAATCTGGACTTTATTCTGTAGGCTTCAAGTAATATAATTTTTTTATAGTTTGAGAAGCTAACCCTAACGTGCAAATATTATCCTTTGGAAATAAAAGTTTTTGAACCAAGAAGATTAGATATGCTAATTTATTGTCTCTGCAATTCAAAAGTAGGGTAAAGCACTCCAAATCTCTTATAGAAAGCTAAGGACCTAAGTTCTGGGAAAGTCTTCACTTGAACACTGACATTAATTTCCATGAACTCCATCTGATAAACATTTTCAGCATTCTTGGTCAAAATCCATACTTATGGTAAATAAATTGTACACAGTTGAAGAACTTCTGAATACTTATACCTCCCAGGAAAACACATAGCTACCACTTAAATTCCATTTCATCTAAATTATGGATCCTTCTCCACCAAAAATATCGGAATGTTCAAAAAAGAAAAACAACAAACTTACATGCCATGATCAATGCACTCTACAACTCTGCCAAAGGTCCCTTCTCCCAAAGTGTTCACGATTTCATCTAAAGTGAGGGGGGAGAAAGAAGTGTAAGTACCTGAGTACAAATTATCAGTTATTCAAATAATGAATGCTTAAGTGTGGAATTTTTTCAAATGCTCTCTATTAAAGCATAATTAACGTTCCAGCCCTCAAATTATTTTATTTTCAGATGCTACAAAAATAATGTAGATAGCTATCTTTCTTGCTCTAATCTCAAATTCCACTGATTATTTTGGAACTTTAGAGTAGAAATATTTAAACTCTATAGAAAAGAAGAAATACAAAAGAACAACAAACAAACCCACAAAAATCAAAACAAAAAAGCAATGAAGAGTTCTTTAGCCCCCCGCTGACAAACTATTCTTAAAAAGATTATTCTGTCTGCAAAGTTTAAAAAGTGTTGAAAAATATTCTATACATCTTGCTTTTAGAACGTCTCCACTTTGACAGATAAGGTGACCCTCTTCATCATCTTCTATACTCCTTGATCTTTTCCTTTGGTGGCTCTTCTGGAACGGCAAGTGGGCAGCACCAAGATCGTCCAGCCAATCAATATAGCAGAGTGAATTCAGGGCAGAATACGCAATTCATTCAGCGGGGAGATATTCAGGCATTCAGATAAGAACCAGGCCACGAAGAGTTGGCAGGAGCAATTTCAAATTCAGTCCCCAGAGATTCACAGGACACAGTTTATGTTACAGAAGAAAAACATGGCAAGATTTTCAGATAAGTTACTTAAAGTGGCAATAGAATAAACAACACAATTGTCTCTAAAATACTGACTTAATTGAAGTCTGAAATTTAAAGAATGCAATGTCATGATCTATTAATCTCGTTATAAAATAGCCTATGCTGTGTGTTGAGATGTCTAGTTTGTCAGGAAAATGTTTTAAAACGTCAAGATTGGCTCAAATTGATACTTAGCAATATTTTTAAACATACTTATTAAAATAAAAGGGGAAAATAAAGGCTAATGTCAATGTTTGATCTAATCAATGATAGTTCTACTGAAGAAAACTTGGGGAGGAAAATAATAATTCATAGTTTACTGCAAACAAGTGAAGATTCATGAGTGTAAAAAAAAAGGCAGGCTTTCTGGACAATAATTTCCCCTTCAGCACCCACTTTCAGAACTCCAATGGAACTAATTGCAGATTGTGCTATACACAGGGTAAGTATCCACCAGCGCAACTTTCTACATTTGTCTCCAAGTACTGGGAAAGGGGTTTCTTTTAAAGTAAAAAATGTTTAAGATGAAAGAAAAGATGGGTGCTTCATCTTTTCGTATGATTATGTTATAAAAGATAAAAATATTTTTAACATTAAAATCAAGAACCTCATGATCTGGTCTGCAGAAAATGAGTAAATGTGGGCAAATGAGGACTAACTAATAAATGCAGATTAGTTGTAAGAATTTGGAAGTTTCCTTTAAGGATTCAAGTAATATAAACACAATTATATTCATATAGTATTATAAACTTTTTCAAACTTATTGGCTCAGTAAGAGCTTTTACACACAAATAAGTATCCACCCAAAATAAAAACAAAATCAATCATACCGAACGTGACTGATTACTTGAACATTGTCTATTACGCTTCCTTTTAGGACTGCTTCTCCAGCTTCGGACTGAAGATTTACTGCAGTGGATTCGATAACTGCTTTCAACGTCTCTGTGATAACGTCTAGGAACACATCTTTTGCAGTAATCATTTCTGTATTCATCAATGTTAGGAACGTATATTTTGCAGTAGTCATTTCTGTATTCATCAATGTTAGGAACGTATATTTTGCAGTAGTCATTTCTGTATTCATCAATGTTAGGAACGTATCTTTTGCAGTAGTCATTTCTGTATTCATCAATGTTAGGAACGTATCTTTTGCAGTAGTCATTTCTGTATTCATCAATGTTAGGAACGTATCTTTTGCAGTAGTCATTTCTGTATTCATCAATGTTAGGAACGTATCTTTTGCAGTAGTCATTTCTGTATTCATCAATGTTAGGAACATATCTTTTGCAGTAGTCATTTCTGTATTCAATGTTAGGAACATATCTTTTTCAGTAGTCATTTCTGTATTCATCAATGTTAGGAACATATCTTTTGCAGTAGTCATTTCTGTATTCATCAATGTTAGGAACATATCTTTTGCAGTAGTCATTTCTGTATTCATCAATGTTAAGAACATATCTTTTGCAGTAGTCATTTCTGTATTCAGCAATGTATCTCCGGTCCTGATAATATCTCTCATTCAAGAACCTTGCTTCTAAATAATGACTGCAAACACATTAAAGGATTTAAAATTACTCTCTTCATTCTAGAACGCTTTAACGTTTAACCACATTTTAACGTGGTTAAAATAAAACATTCTCTCAAGAATTCCTGGTTTCAACAGCTAACTCAATAAAAGAAAAAAATACAAATTGATGAATTAGAACTTATACTTAACTCACAAAACTTAAATAATTTTACTTTAACCAACAAGCAAATGGGTACATATATCTCTATTAATATATACTGCTATGAAGGAACAAACCTTGGGTCAAATCATTCAACATATTCAGTGTTTACTTGATTAAGTGTCCCTTTACCTTCTGGTGAAAGTTAAGACCAAAAATTCACAAAACTGCTCTTCTGAAATTCATCAATCTTATGATATATGCATCTGTAACTAAGCTCTCTTCCTTTTTGCAGAGCCACACACAACATGAGGCAGGCAAAACAGGATTCCTTTCCTTCTTAATGTAAGTTAGGTATCTCTGGCACACAGAGTTCTTGCACGAAGGGTGTATTAGAGCTAAAAGGAATCTTAAATATATTTCAGGCCTTTCATTTTACAGATGACTACACTGAGATCCCTAGAAGGAAAACGATTTGCCATGGTTGTAGAGCACATTCTAAATCCTATTGTATGTGCCAGTATTATTATACACACCACCTATTCCATCTCCTCTCCTCTATTTCGAGCTTCCTGTATCTTTCTGAGAAATAGTCAACACAGTTTTTGAACGCTGCTTCATGTGCCAAAAATATCCAAAATATATGCCCCTCAAATGAGAAAAGGTTCTTGTAATTGCTTGCTTAGGATTTCCCAACCCCCTACTTGCCTTTGCATTTTGAATTTCCTGTCACTCCTGCTTGTGAAATAAACAAGAATTCAGGGAAAACAGCATCATCTGGTGCCATAGTGCTTACCTTCTTTTTTTATTTTTTTATTTTTTTTGCGGTACGCAGGCCTCTCACTGTTGTGGCCTCTCCCATTGTGGAGCACAGGCTCCAGATGCTCAGGCCCAGCATCCATGGCTCATGGGCCTAGCCGCTCCATGGCATGTGGGATCCTCCCGGACCGGGACACGAACCTGTGTCCCCTGCATCAGCAGGCGGACTGTCAACCACTGCACCACCAGGTAAGCCCCATAGTGCTTGACTGCTGAATCTACAGATCCCTTTGAAAATCTAATTGAGAGGTATGGGCCCTCTCCCCTAAGAAACGCACAAATGCGTAAACAAATCTTGGCAAGGAATTTCAGAGATCATGGACCTCAGGAAGTCAATGGATTCCAGTTAAGCAGCCTTGATTTGATGGAAAGAAAAAGACAGAGCCAACTGACCCAGTTTCCAGTCCCCCTCTCTACCTGGGATGAGTATCCTTTTCAACAGTGTGAAGCTTCAAGAGGGATGCACGTGGAGCACTGAGGGAGAGAGGGGACACCTGCCCAGTCAGACACACCAGCTAAAATAATCCTGACAAGCAATGGAGTGACAGATGTTAACTAGACTGCCCTCACTAACCTCGTTCTTTTTCCCAGAATATGTTATCATTCTTTTTTCTCAGGAGGCTGGTTTATGCAAAAATAAAGGAGAAGCATCTCTAAAACTGCTACTCAACAGGGCTGGCATCAAATCTAGGCTGGGGAGATGCAGAAGCCCCCTTTCCCCAGTGTCAGCCTTAAGTTCTAGCCATTGGAGAAACAACTCAGGATATTAGGGTCTAAATCTGGGTCTAAGTCAGGGATCTGATCAGTTGCTTGGAACCGTTAAGGGAGAGATCTACAATACGTCAAACTAGAAATTACCATACTCTAAAGGGCATCTGTTTAATTCTGTAAGGCATCCTTCCCATAAAAGTCTAAAATGTATCGGAAAACTCTAACACTAATAATCCTTAGCTGGACTAGTGCATGAAATTAGAGCTGCTGATAATCCATAAATAATCTATAGAATAACAAACATGGAGTGAAGTAATACTATGAGGACCTCTTCAGCCTACAACAACCGAGCCTTAGAGATTAGATAAACAAAGTCTACAGAATTATAAAGGCTATATGGACAGAGTGAACAGGATGAACAGACTGACTGAATTTCTAAAAATAGTCACGGAATGTCCAGTGAATATTTCACTGTAGTTCTTTAAAACAGCCAAGACTAATGAGGCTATGGGCATTCATTTTTATTTCCACACAGGTCCTGTGGAAGATAAAAAATATATGAGGCAAAATCCCTGCCAACAAATAACTGTTCAATTTGAGATTACTCACACAAAAATAAAACAAAACTCAACAATGCAGGAAATGCCAAAAGCCTGGATATGAGTGCTTAGGAGAAAAAACTCATAATGCTTAAAATGGTCAGGGAAGATTTCGTGAAAAAGAAGGGAAGAGTTGCATCTTATAGGGACATCAGGATTTGGATAAAGTAGGAAGTAGAAGAAGTGCCAGGAAAGAAAAATGGCATATTACCATCTTACATTTATAGAGTACTTTTAGCCAGAATGGTTTAGAGATGAGTTTGTCTACATGCTACTTAGGAACTAGTAAGTAGACAATTTCAGCAAGAGCAATTTTCACATAGGGGAACATAGGCAAATAAATAAGCTGGGAACAGATCATCCAAAATCTTGCATGCCAGGCTAAAGGGCTTAAAACAGTGTTTCTCAAAGGGTGGTCTGTTTATTAACAATATCGAAATACTGAATTGTTAAAAATGAAGATCCCTGGACCCCAGGTCAGACTCACTGAATAATCTGGTACTATGCATTTTAAACATACCTCCAAAGTGATTCTATTCACACTAAAGTTTGAGAATCACTGGTTTAAGGCTTGATACTCTATGTTACAACAAGACATTTAAGGATATAAAATGTGTTCACAGTGTTCACAGCCACATCAGTCTTCCTGTGTAGAATTAATTGATTAAGCTTGTAGGAAGGGAGCAATTCACAGGCTACTTACAAATCAGAAAGAAAAGACACTCTGAAATATATAGGAAAAAAGGTAAGATAATTGATCTACAATAAAAGCGCTGATAAATCATAAGAAAAATATGCTTTAATAGAAAAAATAGGCTAAGAATACAAAAATAATGTTCACAATCAACTAGACTTCAATTAAAAAATATTCAAGTGTTCAATAAGCACATGACAGAGGACAAATTCAGCAGAAATTTAAACATTCAAATGAAAAGAAAACACTATTCTTGGCATTTCAAAATAGACAAGACTGGTGACAGCATGTTGTAGGGAGTGTAACTTGGTACAAACTTTCTAGAAAAATATGTGGAAAAATATGTGAATATGTAGCAAGAGCCTTATAAGAGTTCACACCCTTTCACTTGAAACTGTCCCTTCTTAGAACCTATTTTCAGGAAATATTCAGAGGCAAAGATTTGTATACAAAGATAGTTTTCAGAAGAAATAACTTTACATCCAAATGGGGGACTAGCATCCTACCAAGAGTACCTTCTTTATATGCTTCTGTATTTTTCAGTTTTTTCCTATAATTTTACAAAAAAACACTCTTATAAAGTTTTGAATCTTGAAAATGACTATTAGATTACTCCAGATTACGGAGAGCAATTACCACCAGACATCTCTGGTGCCAATATCAAAGAAGAAACTATTGGCCTAGTGGTTATTGCACTGACTCAGTATCATCTTTCTGTGGTTAATTATGAATATGAATAACTGTTCATCATTCATATCACTTCCTTTCGACACATACAATGCATAATAAACCCATGAATGGTTAGTACTATATGTTAAGCCTTACAGAGTATTTTGTAGTTATCTTAATATAGGGTACAGATATTCTTGTATAATACATTAATTAGCTCAGGTCATTGAAATCCTGGCATAGATTCTCCCTCTTCCCTCCATATGATAGTGTGTGAAGAATGATTAGTCTGCACTGATTAACAACAAGCTCACTGTTCTACAGAACAAGTCTGTTTTGGCATGGAGAAGGAAAAAAATTGCATACTGTTTTTTAAAGTAACCCCAGTTGGCTAATTTAGAAAGCAATCTGGCAAACAGTCCCAGTGGAACATCTGCACAAAACAAGGAGAAAACATAGAACCAACAAAAACAAATGAGAAAGGGAAATTAATGGAGGACAGAATGAAAGAAACTCTATTCACCTAGGCTTTGTTTAATCATTTAGGAACTTGAAAAATTCCTTCAATTCTATATAAACGTAGTACCTCCAAATTTTACACGGGTAAGAATACAACAGAACAGGACACATGCCATTGGAAATTTTTATTGAGGCCCTTCTTACAACAGCCAAGCTTCTAAAAATCCCAAACATACCCACTGGCCTTATCTACAAATATAACCTGTAGAATACAGTATAGGCAACTAATCCCCAACACACTGTAACATTCTCACACACCACATGCTATTTTTCTCATCTGGATGAACTCTTCCCCACCCTTCATTAGCTCTCATTTGTGGAACCCTAAATAAGTGCCCCAATGTACAGCTCTCCCTACTACATACAAGTTAAAGGCACTCACTGGTCCTTTAATCACTTACTTAACTGTCGTGTGTCTCATTTCCCACAACTATATTACTGGCAGCTGGGACTCCATCAACTGTCTCCTACAGCTCCCAAATGGACACAGATATGTGAGAGCAGGAACTCTGTTCTATTCACAGCAGTGGCTAGCATATAATAGGCACTCAGTAAATATTTTCTGAATGAGTATTTGTTGACTGATTTATAAAACAATCTGACAGATGAAAGTTATATAAGCTAATGACAAGTCATTACAACTATTAGTGTTAAAATGGTACTAGTTCAAGCGTAATTTACCAATAAGATTCTTTAAGCTGGTGATGTGGTTTACAATATCTGTTCTCTTGTGTACTACTGTGGGATCACCTTTTCCGTTTGTGACTTCCACTGTAGCTTTCATGTCCCAGGCTTTCTCTGTTATCCCAGTCAGGGCAGTGAGTTCTGTTGGAATGACTCATCTGTTAATGGAAATGAAAAGTGAGTTGTGGAATTTACAGATGGTTATATTTAGTAAATAAAATGTTTCACATTACTATTAATTCAATAGAAAAACCCCAGCACATGGGGTCCTACAGGTTCTAAAATCTTCGTAGGTAATGGTTCCCAAGGCATGGAGGCACTGTCCCACTGGTATGTCAGATGATTCTAAGTGGCATACACACCTAGCACTAAATGATAACACTGTGAGACCTTAATGCATTTTCTTTCCGTTCTTCTGGATAAATGCTCAGCTTGGTGCATATCTTCAACTAACACTTGCTAACTGCCATTTTTAAAAAAAGAGTCAGGATTCAGGCTTACAGCCTTCAGTAGACAACAATATCTAGCTAGAAATTAATAACTTTTTTGGTTTTATTTTTATCATTACCTTCTTTCTATGGCAAATTATTACTAATCTCTTAAGTTATTGATATAATCAAATTATTAAGTTATTGATGTTAACTTTAAATGTGAACTAATTTAAAACAAATATCACAAGTGTCATGCAGCTTTGTTGAAATACTGTGATACAAATAACTGAAGTCAGAGAAACACTTAGGGATAGAATATAGGAGATGACTGTTTATTTTCAGATCATCCTGCAACCATTCTTAAAATTAAACATATTTGTTGTAGATCTGGGGTGACTAAAGAAATGAACCTATAAGGATGAATAGGGTCACACTGAAATCAGATAATTGTGACAATTCCTTGACTCCATCTACATCCTCACAGGTTCCATTCAGGATCACGATCTGTGTTCTAACAATGCCATCCCTATCTGCCTCTTCCCATCTTAATTCTTTCACAAAGCAGTTAAGTTTTTAACAGTGATGTCCAAACTGTTGAAGAGGGTGAGGTTCACAACTCAGCAAGGAGCTGAAAACAGGTAAAATGGAGCAAAACCAACTTAGTTAACCTCCTTCAGTTAGCCCAAATGACTCAGTAACAAGCAGACAAATTCAAGTAAAAAATTTAAAAGATTTCAAATGAATTAAAAGACTTTAAAATGAGGCATCTCCTGGGAGGTATTCCCTAAGAAAATGTAGGTATCATGCCATCAGGGACCGAAGCCACCAAATATTTAGATCTTTTAACTCACTTCTCTTGTTGATTCTTAGGTCCAACAAAAATCCTAAAACTCGAGTCAGGGTTCTCACTGGAAATTGATAAGTGAGCATTCTGATTTACATAGTCATTTGAATATGGGAAACGGAAATAAATGACATTACAAATTAACCTGAGCCAAAAGACCATCAGAAAAGCCATCAAAAAAATTATATTTCTAGTGGAATTCTTCTAACCCTTCAATTACCCAAATTATATTTTAACCACATAGGAACTCTTTAAAATTGTTTAGTTAAGCATTCTTAAATCATAGCAAGCAAAATTACAACATCTGATGACTGAGGTTTATTACTATGATTATTATAATGCATTTTTTGCAAAACACGTGTGTCTGCTTCAGTTTTGGTTTTTTCCTTCTACTATCAGTAGGCCATAACTAGCTCACCAAGGCAGAATTCTTAAATAACCACAGTTATCAATATGCAAATATTAAAATAAGCATCTTGGGAGAGCCAAAGGTTTTTATTTCTCTAGCCAAGTTCATTACTCTAAATTTAATTCAGCTGATAGGAAGCCGTCCCCCCCCAACACTACTGTTCAGAAATATTTTCTCAGGAGGCCAAGAGAAGAATCCCAGATCCAGGTTATACAGATTAGGTTCCTTCGCATACAAAAAAAAGAGAAAAACTAGCTAGAATTATCACACTATTTCTTATTAACAAAGAATCCTACATGTTAGAATCATCGGACATCCTTCAATAAAAACATCAGATACAACAAACATCAGATGTTTATATCCATCGTAGAAACCTGATTCTCTACTGCCCTTTAACACCCTATATTACCCGACAATTTGATGTTATCTATATAAAAATATCTATGTAGGTTAAAGTTATGATTAGATGGCTCCAAGAGGACTGTATGGAATGGATAACAAGAAGCCTGTGGGTGTATGTATGGAGCACAATCATACAAAGATAGCTCTAAAATAAGACCAGGTGGTTGACGTGGTCAGTTTGGAGCGCTGTTTCCTAAGAATAGTATAAGCGTTTCATGGTTACTTAAGTAATCAAGGACAGGGTGATCCAAAAGTATCAGAAATGCACATCTGATGCAACAATACTATGCTCCACTTTAGGAAAAAAACAGTTCGCACAAAGGATGAGCCTCTCCGTATTTACCTCTCACAAGCACGAGCTAAATTCCACCACCTGGACTCACAAACGAGCAGTTCCTCGGACGCCCAGTCCCCACCCCTCGCCTCTCCGCCAGGGCACCTGGCCAGGGCCTTTGGCGCACTCAGAGGCAGAAGTCTGACCTCGGAAAATCCCAGAATGCTACAAACGGCCGAGGCCAGGGACCCAGAGTAAGCCTTGATCTAGGACAACACTTGCCCCAGGAGGCTCTCGCAGGGTCTCACTCTGATCGGCGGGACGGGTCACGGGCCTAAGGAGCCGTGATATGAGTGGCCTGGCCTCTCTGAGACGAGTCAGCGGCAGAGCCGAGGCCTTTCCGCCCTAGGATTTTAAATCTACCATGACACCGGGGCAACTTTAGGTTTCAAATGCCACGAGCAGAGCTGTGTCCCGAAGAAACCCCGGTCGCCGAGGCCCCGAATCCCGTCGTTTTTCTGACACCTGGCTTTCGAGACCTAAAACACTGGGAAACCGCCCAGCCCAGAACACCCTACCCGAAACCTTACCTCCTCAAAAGCAAAAGGCCCTTTGGCCAATAACTGTCACCAAACCGCCGTCTTCAATCCCTGTCGCTGCGACACACACCCGACAAAATGACAGCAAAACCATCTCCCCAAAACCCCACCGTCGGCCTCTAGCGCCACTTATATAGGACGAAGGCGCCTGCGTAACAGAGCTCCCGCGCTCCCGCCCCGCCCCTAAGGGGCGGGGCCCAGTGTGACGTCAGAGCCGCGCCCGGCCCTCCACCATGCTGCTGCGTGGGCAGAGCAGTCCCGGCCCTGAGATGTGCAGTGGTTGAGGCGACTCCTTAGATTGTTTTCATTGCGGGAGAACCTGGGTGAAGTCAGGAGGAGACGACTTAAGCCTGTGGCACGTGTCTGCTGCTACTCGAGGAGTTATGCTGAATGCAGCACCTCTTAGCCGAGCCAACCTTGGCTCCGTTTCCTGCTCTCCCACCCCAGTGGGCCGCAGCACGGCTGAACTGTCAGGCAGAGCCACCGTGCAATAGACAAACCCCAAACCGTCTCGGTGCTAGGCCCAGGCTGGTGCTGGGGTTAGCTCAGTGAACGCGATTGTGTAGTCCAGCCCGCTTGGAACGTCCTGTCTAAAAATGGATTCTGATAAATAAGATGTCTTAGGAAACAAGCTCAGAGGTGCTTATCTTTTTAAGGCCTGTGTTCCTGATAAGAACAAAAAAAATAAGTTTCAGTTGAGACTCCTTACAAAATTTTTCCTGTTGTGATCCCTGCCTCCTGGGCAGATTCGGTAGCTGGAAGTTTCCCTAACAAACTTTTCCCCATTATTTATTCCTGTGAGTCAGTTTTAGTTAACCAATGCAGAGTAATGTCTGAGAGCTAGTGAGCCCCGTTAAGGGGCTTGCTTACCTCAAATAAGGTATTTCGCAGTTCTAAAGATCCCCAGACAGTTTCCCGTTGTGAGCGTGTAGAGTGAGAAGAGAGAAGAGGGCCAAAATCTGAGCCCTGGGGAGCACTTCAGGGACAGAGGAAAAGAGCCTGAGAAGGAATGATCAGAAGGAGAGGAGAACCAAGAGTTTGGTGTCAGAGTAAGTGAGAGAAGGGTTTAAATGAGGGAAAGGCTGACAGTGACAAATGCTGGGAAGGAGTCAGGTAGGGTTGGTCCTGAAAAGTGTCAAGGGGATTTTGTGTTCTGACAAACATTCGATGGATAAAAGAGAAAGTCAGAAATCAGATTTGGGGGGGCACGGTTGGACTCTTGCAGGCATAAATCCAATAACATGTGGGTTTGTACCTTGTACCTTGTTAGGTGAAAGGAGGGCCCTGTCATTTCATGATCTAATAGTGTAGAAAATGTGTGCCACGTACTTTGGATAAATTGAATTGTTATGGAGATTGTACCCCATGTTAAGAAGTGAAGAAGTGAAGTTGAAAAGATACTTGGAAAATTGGAAGTGAAAATTCTTTATGCTGTAGAATGAAACAGACGTTATTCTCCTCACCTGGAATAGCCACCATTTATGCATCTACAATTGTAAATCTTACCCATCCTTTGAGGTCTATCTCTAACATGCTATCTCTGACTACATGAGTTCCCACCCATCTCCCTGCTCTTGACTACTCTGGTTAGAGATGAGGTCCTTAATCAGTTGGCCAAGGCACACTGGTGTGCCTGGAACCACCAAAATATGATGACCAATTTTGCCCATAGTGTGAAATGTATTGGTTCTACAATTGATTACACCTACTATTTCAGGGACATCTATCAGTTGGAATGTTTATCTGAGTAGACTGGGCCATCTTGCGAGGTAAAGTGGGACTCAGCTTGAGGCATATAGAGGCATAAATTAAGCTGGCAGCAAAGAAAAGTTCCCCTTTTTTCCTGGCACATGAAGGATCTTTGTCTTGTGAGGCTAAAAGAGAATGTGGTCAGGACAGTGCACAGTTTTGCTCAAACAACAATAGAAAGTTCAAAGACAGCCAAGTGGAAAGGCCCCCTACAGAGGGATTTATAGACATCACAAAACAACGTTACCCAGTAGTGGAGTCTGCTTTGTAGTTGCTGCTATCTTATTTTAGTGTCATTTTGAATATTCAAGTTTGTCTGCCACTTAAATATTAAGGTCTAATATTTGAAAGTGTGTCATGATCAGGAGGAGGTCGACATGTATGGTGCTCCTATTTACTCTCTGTGGCTTATGTGCTTTGACTGGAGACAAGGACCTGATTTATATTATCTTTGGTATCTCAGTGGCTACAACCCAGTACATATTTGTAGGTTGTTTATGGAAGCTGCTTTTGGTTGTTTTGCTCAGTTGGGTTAAGTTGGATTAAATCAAAGGTTGAAATTTACTCCCAGAATCCCTGGGCCAGTTGGCTTAATAATCTTACCTGGCACCTTAACCCTTTCTATTAAGTCAGTTACCTGGAAAATGAATACCTTGTGTCAGAGGACTTAATAAAAAGTCTGTCTAATTTCTCAGAATCTACTACTAACACCAGAAAATCTGTCCAATCTGGTAACTTTGTCTCAACACAAGAACAAGTATGTCTAAGAAATCCTTAAGTTAAACCATATATAAAGAAAATCTTAGCTTTGAAGAGCAACCAGAGGAATATTCTTATCATATATTCTAGCACAGACATTCTACAAGTTTAACTTCAGATATAGGAAACAGTCATCTCTGAAAGCAGAGTTCCAGAGTAAAAGTCTAAATTGTTGTGTAAATTACGTTTTAACAGAAGATTGTCAGCTATATGGAGAAATCTTTACAAAGCTATAAACCTTTATGAGTTTATAATTTCTATGTTGCTATTACTGATAATTACCAATCTGTATTTAATTAGATTTTTTTTGTGTTTTTAGCTATCAATTAAATACTCATTATGTGCTAACTACTTTGTATACATGATCTCATTTAATAATCTAAACAACACTGTAAAGTGATCATTGGTTACTTGCTTGCAGTCAAGTTATCAAGTACCAGAACCGAGATTCAATCTCAGGACTTACTTGCTCCAAAGCTCTTGTGTTTAACCCGTTCTACTGGCTGCTTCAACTCATACAGCAAAGTACAAAGCAACTTACTTTACTTAGTCATTAGGGAAACCAGGCTGAGTTCATCTTTCAGCAAGATCAAAGGAGTTCGTCTTAAAAAAAGCACTTTTCAAGGTGATATATCATCAAGGGCTCCTCATGATGAAACAATGACTCAGTTTATCTCCAGCACATCAAGGTCATCAAAGGTCCCAGGGTGCCTTATTCACTGTTCAACAGCAAGTCACAAAGGGTCTCCCGTGCATCCCATGCTGCCTAAGATGGATAACATCCCAGGTTTCTCCAATATTTCCTGAGACTGGTTGTGAGGAGATTCATACAGCACACCATGAAGCAGGATCCAATCATCAAACAGTGCCAGAAACATTCCCTGATACACAGTGCACTTTGCAGTGTATCAAAGGTGGGGAGTGGAGGGGTGCCAGGAGTGATTTAATTCAGAGGTTCTTTTGGGAATAGGATAAGCTGATCTTTCCAATCTCCTCGTCAATTTTCACTACCTCTAATGAAAGGGCTTTGGAACTAGGTTAATCAATTAGTTTCTCAACACCTGCTACCAATAGTCTCAACTATCAACCATCCAGTGAAACCACTGAAGGGAAAATATATTTGCCTAAGTAAATTCCTAAGTTCTAAATTTCCTATGAATATTGTAGAATCCTACATAAGCATATGAAAACATGTAATATATATTTGTCTCCAAATCTTCTGGGGCTACCTTTTATTTTAATGTATAAATATCAAGCTCCTATTTCACGTAATTGTAGGAAGTACAGTATCCTTCAGAGTATTCTGATGATTTCTATAGAGGTGTTAACTTCTCTGGTGGCTTCCCGTCACCTCTCACTCTAAATTCCCATTCCTGGCTCTATCCCTCAATTCCCTTATACCATCTCATCTGCAGTTGCTGTCTTTGCTTCAGAACATTTTGTACCAAGTATTGACACAGACTTCTCCTTGATTCTCCAAAGACTAGGTACCTTTTATGAGGAATAGGCTTAAAATTTTGAGAATACCAGAGGGTGGGTACAGCACAGAAACAAAAAGAACTGAAATTTTGTATCAGAATTCACAATTCTGAAGGTCCCAATCATTTCTTATCACACATAATTTCTTACTGGCTTTCATCTCCTTAGGACTCAACTAGGGGAATGGATATAAGTAAAATGGATATATACTACACATTAGTTAAAAGCAATGAACAATTTTGCTAAATTTATGCTAAATTGACATATAGCAATATAAATAGACCTAAAAAGTTAATGCTGAATGAAGAAGAAAATGTGATTTATAAAACAATATCATTTAGGCAGATATTTAAAAACTGCAACTACACCACATGTTTTCGAGGATACGTATATATTTAAATAAAGGTTAGAGAGTGAATTGGAAAGACAATATATTAAATACACTAGAGATGTGCTTCTCGGAGTTCTGAACTTTAGCCTAGAGACCATTTAGGCTATGCACTCAGTTTACTTTGTAGCTTTGTTGCCCTGGGTCTAATTTTCAACACAGTCTTCCCTGTGGCTACAGGAGACAGCTGAGTCAATAGTGTGCCTTAAGTTGACAGCTGGCTGACCTGATCTTCTCAGTTTCCATTTTCAGAGCTTTTAAAACAACTGACCAAAGGCAGACAACTCAATAACTCTTACAACTGCAATTGTCCCCATACTATTCAAGTGCCTCCAGCTATTGCATAAGCTGATGTTTCACCTCCATCTGAACCTCATCCCAGTTCACCACCAGTGAGAGTTTTTTCCTGGACCCAAAGGGCTATGTTCTTTATTCTGTTTCACCACCTTCTCTCTTAGAAGCAACAATAAGGGACATCCTTGCCTTATTCCTCTTTGTAAAGGGAATGCTTCTAAAGTTTTAGTTAAGTTTCATGTTGTAACTTTTCTTCTCAATGTATTGTGGAAATAGGTCCATACCAGTTAATACTTATATATAACCAATCCTCATTATTGGTGGATTCAGCTACTCATTAAAATTTATTTGTAACCCCCCAAATCAATACTCATAGTGCCTTCATGCTTATTCATGGGCATGAGCAGAGCAGCAAAAAATTTCTCAATGTGTACATTCCCAGCTGAAGTCAAGCAAGGCAATGCTCTGCCTTCTTTTCCAGTTCTCATACTGAAAAGAAGTGCCTTTTTCGCAGTCTATTTAATAGTACATTTTTGTGCTTTTTCTTGGTGACTTCCCTGTTTAAAATGGCCCCTAAGTGTAGTGCTGAAGTTCTATGTAGTGTTTGTAAAAGCAAGAAACTTATCATGCACCTTATGGAGAAAATATGAATGTTAGATAAGCTTCATTCAGACATGAGTAATAGTGATTTTGGTCATGAGGTGAATGTTAATGAATCAACGAGGTTTATTAGGTAAGGTTTGTTTGTTTTGTTCTTTTTTTGCGGTATGCCAGCCTCTCACTGTTGTGGCCTCTCCCGTTGCAGAGCACAGGCTCTGGACGCGCAGAACCAGCGGCCACGGCTCACGGGTCCAGCAGCTCCGCAGCATGTGGGATCCTCCTGGACCAGGGCATGAACCCATGTCCCCAGCATCGGCAGGCGGACTCTCAGCCACTGCGCCACCAGGGAAGCCCTAGATGAGGTATTTGTAAACAGAAAACCACATTTCAAAAATTATGGGCTGATTGGATGATGAAAGTATTGTGAACCAGAGGCTCACAGAAACCCAACCTTATTTCTCCTAGGAGTGATGAGTATCTAGTCACCAATTCAGTGTTTTCAGCAACGTTATAAAACCTAATTCCTGCAAATAACGAGAATCAACTACATATATTAAAATAAAAGAAACATTACATGGGACATACTTCTACTACAAAATAATTTATTATTTATCTGAAACAAACTCTACATATCTAAATTACATCTCTTTAATTATGTTTCCCTGATGGTTTGGATCTCAACAGTTCCTTGTTTTGTAGAATTTGCTTAGACATTTAATGCAGTTATAATCTGTGTTCTATTTAATTTGTACATAAACTTTCATTTTTTTAAAGTTTTTTTAATGTGGACTATTTTTTAAGTCTTTATTGAATTTGTTACAATACTGCTTCTGTTTTTTTTTTTTTTTTTGGCTGCAAGGCATGTGGGATCATAGCTCCCCAACCAAGGACTGAACTTGCATCCCCTGAATTGCAAGGGGAAGTCTTAACCACTGGACGGCCAGGGAAGTCCCTTATTTCATTCTTTTGTCCACTACTATTCTTTAGTGAAAAAAGACTCTCATAATCAGCATTATGACCCACTCTACTGAACATGTGTTGGCATAAAATTGGTAACTGAGAATTGACCTTCCAATTTGATTTGTTGAAGTGCATAATACGATCTTTCCATTCTTCAGTATTACTTAGCATCTCTTCATCAAACTCTAGGTAAAAAAAAAAAATAAAGTTTTTCAAGTAATAAAATCCATTTCAAAAGATAGTCCTGGCAATTTCATAAAAATTACCTACGTCAAATGAGAAATTCTTTTCCATTTTAATGAGGTCCCTCTTAAAAAGTGTCTTGACACTTAACTCTCTAACACCATACACAAAAGTAAGCTCAAAATGGATTAAAGATCTAAATGTAAGGCCAGAAACTATCAAACTCTTAGAGGAAAACATAGGCAGAACACTCTAAGACATAAATCACAGCAAGATCCTTTTTGACCCACCTCCTAGAGAAATGGAAATAAAAATAAAAATAAACAAATGGGACCTAATGGAACTTCAAAGCTTTTGCACAGCAAAGGAAACCATAAACTAGACCAAAAGACAACCCTCAGAAAGGGAGAAAATATTTGCAAATGAAGCAACCGACAAAGGATTAATCTCCAAAATTTATAAGCAGCTCATGCAGCTCAATAACAGAAAAACAAACAACCCAATCCAAAAATGGGCAGAAGACCTAAATAGACATTTATCCAAAGAAGATATACAGATTGCCAACAAACACATGAAAGAATGCTCAACATCATTAATCATTAGAGAAATGCAAATCAAAACTACAATGAGATATCCTCTCACACCAGTCAGAATGGCCATCATCAAAACATCTAGAAACAATAAATGCTGGAGAGGGTGTGGAGAAGAGGGAACACTCTTGCACTGCTGGTGGGAATGTGAATTGGTACAGCCACTATGGAGAACAGTATGGAGGTTCCTTAAAAAACTACAAATAGAACTACCATATGACCCAGCAATCCCACTACTGGGCATATACCCTGAGAAAACCATAATTCAAAAAGAGTCATGCACCAAAATGTTCATTGTAGCTCTATTTACAGTAGCACAGAGATGGAAACAACCTAAGTGTCCATCATCCAATGAATGGATAAAGAAGATGTGGCACATATATACAATGGAATATTACTCAGCCATAAAAAGAAACGAAATTGAGCTATTTGTAATGAGGTGGATAGACCTAGAGTCTGTCATACAGAGTGAAGTAAGTCAGAAAGAGAAAAACAAATACCGTATGCTAACACATATATATGGAATTTAAGAAAAAAAATGTCATGAAGAACCTAGGGGTAAGACAGGAATAAAGACACAGACCTACTTGAGAATGGACTTGAGGATATGGGGAGGGGGAAGTGTAAGCTGGGACAAAGCGAGAGAGTGGCATGGACATATATACACTACCAAACGTAAGGTAGACAGCTAGTGGGAAGCAGCCACATAGCACAGGGAGATCAGCTCTGTGCTTTGTGACCGCCTGTAGGGGTGGGATAGGGAGGGTGTGAGGGAGGTAGATGCAAGAGGGAAGCGATATGGGAACATATGTATATGTATAACGGGTTCACTTTGTTATAAAGCAGAAACTAATGCACCATTGTGAAGCAATTATACTCCAATAAAGTTGTAAAAAAAAAAGAATTCCTGAGTCGAACGTATGACTAATTTGTTTATTGATAATTTTCACTTGAGATAATCAGTTAGATATCCTATCTTCACTAGGTGACTAGACTCTGCAGGAAACTTCTGCCTGAGCTCTCCTGAAACCAAGTTTCAGCGCATGTACATCAGCACAAATAACAGCAGTTTCATTCAGAGATGATGAATCATGTCTTCAGGCAAATAAGGACATTGGGAAGCTTGTTCCTGGATGTTTCTTTGAATTACCTTTCTCCCGTTGCCTTATATTATTTGCCTTTATTAAAAGCATTATATGATTATGCTCAAAAAAATTAGAAATAAATATATTTTAAAAATAAAAGTAAAAAATAAAATTAAAAGATAAAAAAATTTAAAAAGTAAAAATTTCCCTGGTGCCTCCGCTATTATTGTCCTTGCACCCACAGAGAGCTACAGTCAACCCCTGACTTCCCAGGAGGCCCTGCAAAACCTCTAGGTAGGTCTCTGGACCTGCTTTGTCGGACCCACCTCTGCGTGTGTTCCTCTCACCAGCTTCTGCTCCTGAAGCTGGCCTGGAGCATGTGTGCTAGTGTAAGCCATCTGGGGTGCAGGCTTCCATGGGCATGGCACAAACCACTGGGACCTGCATGGCCAAAGGAGGCTTTGGAGGGGGATGGCGCACAGCCCACTGGGGCCTGCATGGCCAAAGGAGGCTTTGTTGGGGGCAGCACGCAGGCCACCAGGACCTGTGCTGCCTGGCGGAGGCTTTGACTGGGGTGGGGGTGGGGTGTTCCTGGTATTTGTTTTGGATATATCTCATATCTTTTTTGGTGCCTCTGTCCTCTTTTACTTTCTTCTTTTGTGTTAAACAGATATTTTCAAGTGAGGAATAAAATATGCATTTTAAGTTAAAAAACAATTTCAGATTAATGTTAACTTAATTCCAATATTACACAGAAACTGTTCAAATATGTTTCTCTTCCTACCCCCTCCTTTCTGCTATTTTACTGTAAAGTATATCTTTAACATTATGAGACCAACAATGTTTTATAATTGTTTCAGGATACGTGCTGCTGAAGTGAGCACTATAATTATTGTTTTATGCAGTTGTTTTTAAAATTATTTGAGGAGAAAAGGGTATGCATCATATCAATAGAATAAAGGATAAAAACCACTTAATCATTTCAGTAGACACAGGCATTTGACAAAATTCAATGTGATAAAAGCACTCAAGAATCTATGAATACGGCTTCCATTGTGGTGCAGTGGTTAAAAATCTGCCTGCCAATGCAGGAGACATGGGTTCCAGTCCTGGTCCAGGAAGATCCCACATGCTGTGGAGCAACTAAGCCCATGCACCGTAACTATTGAGCCAGCGCTCTAGAGCCCGTGAGCCACAACTATTGAAGGTCATGTGCCTAGAGCCCATGCTCCACAACAAGAGAAGCCACCGCAATGCGAAGCCTGCACACCACAATGAAGAGTAGCCCCCACTCGCCACAACTAGAGAAAGCCCGTGACCAGCAATGAAGAACAAATGCAGCCATAAATAAATAAATAAATAAATAAATAAATAAATAAATAAATAGAAGGAAACTATGAATACAGGGAAGCATCCTCAGCCTGATAAAGAGCACCTATGAAAATTCATGTTTAACATGATCCTGAAGGGTAAGTGACTGGATGATTTCTACCTAATGTCAGGAACAAGACAAGGATGTCTGTGCACATCATTTTCCTTCAACATTGTACTGAATGTTCTAGTCAGGGCAATTTAGACAGGGAAAAGTTATAAAAGGCATCTGTATTGAATAAGAAGAAGTAGAACTATATCCATTCACAGATGACATGAAATTATGTACAGAAAATCTCAAGGAATCCAATAAAGCATTATTAAAACTAATAAATGAGTCCAGCAAGGTCATAGGATACAAGATCAATAAATAAAAATCAATTGTATTTCTATGCACTTTAAATGAATAATCTAACAATGAAAATAAGAAAACAATTCAATTTATGATAACATTCATTGAAAGGAATCAAATTCTTAGGTTCAAATTTCACAAAAACAGTGGAAGACTTGTATACTGAAAATAACAAAATATCATTGAAAGAAATTAGAGGGTCTAAATAAATGGAAAAATATCCCATGTTCATCAGAAGATGAACAGTATTGTTAAGATGACAGTACTCTCCAAATTAATCTAATGATGCAATGGAATCCGCATCAAAATCCCAGCTGGCTTCTTTGTAGAAACTGACAGGCTGATCCTATAATTCATGTAGAATTGTAAGGGACCTTGAATAGTCAAAACAAGCCTGAAAAAAAAGTTGGAGGATCCATATTTCTCCATATAAAAGCTTACTACAAAGCAATGGTAATGAAGATGGGGGAAGGGTAAAGGCATACAGGTAGATATCTAAAACAGTAGAATAGAATTGAGCATTCAGAAACTCATAGGTCCATACTCAACTGATTTTTGACAAGGGCATCAAGGCCATTCAATAGAGAAAGAGTAATTTTTTCAATAAGTGATGTTGGAACAACTAGATTACCACATGTAAAAGAATAAAATTGGACCTTTACCTCATAACTTATACAAAAATTAACACAAAATGTATCAAAGACCTAAATGCTAAGAGCTAAATCTATAACACTCTTAAAAGAAAACATGGGGGTATAGCTTCAGGATCTCAGATTTGGCAATATATCCTTAGACATGACATCAAAAGAATAAGCAATAAAAGAAAATAAATTGGGCTTCATCAAAACTAAAAGCATTTGTGCTTCAAAGGACACTATCAAGAAAGTGAAAAGGCAATCTCAGAATGGAAGAAAATATTGGTAGATCATATATCTGATAAGGGCATTGTATATAGAATATGTAAAGAACTCTTACAACTCAATAATAAAAAGGCAAAGAACCCAATTTAAAAATGGGTGAAGGATCTGAATAGACATTTTTTCCGAGGAAGATATACAAATGACTGAGAAGCACATCAAAAGATACTCCACATACTTTCAAGATTCTCTCTTTGTCCTTTGGCAGTCTGACTGTGATGTGTCAAAGTGTTGTAACATTGATTATATCTTATTTGAATTTCATTGACTTCTTGGGTGTGTAGATTCATGTTTTTCATCAGATTGAGAAATTTCAACCATTATTTCTTCAAATATTTTTTCTGCCCTTTTTTCTCTTGCTTCTCCTCTGGGACTTTCATTACACGTTGGTTGATATGCTGAATGGTATCCTACAAGTCTCTGAGACTCCATTCATTATTTTTTTTTCATCCCTTAACTTTCTGTTCTTTAGACTGAATAATCTACATTGATCTACACCAAATTCAGCTGATCCTTTCTTCTGCAGCCTCAATTGTGCTGTTGAGACCCTCTAGTAAAATTTTCATTTCAGTTATTTTACTTCTCAACTCCAGAATTTCTATTTGGTTGTGTGTGTGTGTGTGTGTGTGAATTTTTGTCAAGCTTTCATTTAACTCTTTAAATATGGTTTCACTTAGTTCACTTAGTTCTTTAAACATATTTCTAATACCTATTTGATGTCTCTATGAATTGCACCCAATATCTGGGCTTCCTTAGGGACAGTTTCTATTGACTGCCTTTTTATCCTGTGTATAGCCACACTTTCCAGTTTATCTGCACGTCTTATTTTTGTTGTTGTTGAAAACTGGACATTTTAGATAATATATTGTTCTGATACCACCTCCTGGGGTTGTTGTCATTTCTGGCTTCCTAGGGATTACCTTGGGTCAGCATAGTTTAGTAGTCAGTCAGATTGAATGCTGCTGAAACCGCACTCCTTCTTGAATGTGACTCGAACTCAGCCAAAACTCAGATTGGGACTTGAACCCATGATCCCTGACTTAGGAGACGACTCACACCCACTGTCTTTTAATTGAAACTGCTCACCTGGTGTCAGGACTTATTGAAGCTCAGGTTCTTTTTTCTCAATGCAGAAAGAATTCAGTGTGAGGCAAAGTGATTGGCAAAGAGTGAGCTTATTAGCATAGGATGCTTGTGAGAGATACAAATGGGCAGGCAAGGGAGCACAGCAGCCCCAAGAACAAAGCAGGCTATGTTTTTATAATCAAAGAAAAAGTGGGGAGGGGAGAAGACCACCTTCTTCCTCATTTTGTGGTGGATATCAAGGCTTACATCATTAGTTCCTCCTTTGGCCCTATATGGTCTAAATGGGACTGTCATGGTACTAGTTAAACATACGTATATTAGCAGAGGGGTGGTAACCTATACTAAAATATGGTACTTCATATCAGGTTTCAGTATAATGTCCCCTTTCACCTAGTTTTTTTTCCCCTTTCACCTATATTCCTGCCTTGGCCACATGCAGAAATGCTACTCTTCAAGAACCATTAACTCCCTGAATTCATGTAACAAGATTCAGAACCCATATCTACTGTCTTGCATTTTAATTATCAGGACTTGTGGCTTGAGTGTGCCTGGTGCTTGAATGTGCCTGGTCTTCCTTCAAGTAGTGTAGATTGTTGCTAGGTTACTGGATTCTTTTCTTGCATGGTCATTAGCTTACAACAGTCTTGCAGACTCCCTTAAAATTCTCTCTCTGTCTTCAATCCTCCAGTGGGATATTCAAATTAACCATTTAATTACCCTACTCTATCACTTTGAGTTGGTTAGGCTTCCATTCAGTGCAAAGGTGATCTATGTATGCGTTAGGGAATGCATTCAAAATTCAGGGAGTTAACAAGTCTGCCTGGGCTTTCACTTCTTGCTTGCACAGGGTCTAAATGTCAGTCAGATATGAACAGTAGACTGGGGTCCTCTCTGGTGTTTCCTGTGTGTGAATGTAGGCCTACCCGTGTGCACAGCGTTCCAAATCAGCAGGAAAAAGTCAGAGTTTTCATATCCTTATTTGAACTGTCTTATTCCCTTCATTTTAAACTTTTGGCTGGTCTCTTGCTTGCCCCTATTGTTATTACAGCCTTAGGCAGCTTCCGTGTTGGCCTTTGACTGTTTGCTACCAAGCACTATTGTTTTTAACAGAGCTGTGGACATGGGGCTTTTCCTTGGAACTCCAAATCATATCAATCCCTTCTGGCACCAGCAAGGTCTATAATACCATGTTGCTGAGTCGGGGAAAGTGAGGATGGAACAAGTTCCAAGTTAAAATGTCACAGACCCTATTGTTCTTACCGAGGCTCAGTAGTTTTTCTTGAATAAATGTTTCTCAACTTGTATACCTTTAGTTAATTTCCAGAGTTCTGAAATGGTTGTTTCTAGTAATTCATCAGTTTTTTAGTTGCTTCTTTTGGAGAAAAGATGTGTCAAGGTCTTCTATCTGTTCTTCTGGAAACTCTTCATGAGTATAATTAAAATTTTTCTAATATTTATGGTTAAAACATAAAAAGAACAGGTAAAATTAATATTAAATTGTTTTATTTAATCCAATATATCAAATTATCATTTAAACATGTAACTTATATAGTTTTTCCAGCTTTATTGAGATATAATTGACATATAACATCATGTAAGTTTACGTTGTACAGTGTGATGATTGCTACAAGTATATATTGTGAAATGATTGCCACAATAAGGTTAGTTAACACTTTCATCACCTCATATAGTTACCATTATTTTTTGTGCAGTGAGGACATCTAAGATCTACTCTCTTAGCAACTTTCATGTATACAATATGGTATTGTTAACTACAGTCACCATGCTGTACATTAGGTCCAGAGAACTTATGTACCTTATAAGTAGAAGCTTGTACCATTTGACAAACATCTCCCCATTTCCCCTACTTCCCAGCCCCTGGCAACCACCAAGCTACCTTTTTTTTTTCTGTGAATTTGGCTTTTGTACAGTCCATATAAGTGAGATCATATAGTGTTTGTTTTTCTCTGTCTGACTTATTTTACTTAGTTAATGCCCTCAAGATTCATCCATGTTGCAAATGGCAGGGTTTTCTCCTTTATTACAGCCAAATAATATTCCACTGTACATATATCAAATTTTCCTTATTCATTTAAATTTTGAAGGACACTTAGGTTGTTTCTATGTCTTGGCTATTTTGAATAATGCTGCAATGAACATGGAGGTGCAGATATCTCTTTGAGACAGTGAATTCATTTTCTCCAGATGTATACACAGAAGTTGGATTTCTGGATTATATGGTAATTCTGTGTTTAATTTTTTGAGGAACATCCATAGTGTTTTCCATAGTGGCTGCACCAACTTACATTCCCACCAACAGGGCACAAGGATTCCCTTTTCTCTATATCCTTGCCAACACTTATCTCTCTCACTCTCTCTTTTTTTGATAACAACCATTCTAACAAGTGTAAGGTGATATCTCATTGTAGTTTTGATTTGCACTTCCATGATTAGTGATGTTGAGTACCTTTTCGTGTACCTGTTGACCATGTATATCTTCTTTGGAAAAAAAAAATGTCTATTCAGGCCCTTTTCCAATTTTTAAAGTGGATTATTTGTTTTTGTTTTTTTTGCTATTGCATTGTATGACTTCTTATGCATTTTGGACATTAACCCCTCATCAGATATATGGCTTCAAACATTTTCTACCATTCAGTAGGTTGCCTTTTTATTTTGTTAAATTTTGTGTGTCTGGTGCAGAAGCTTTTTAGCTTGATATAGTCTTATGGGTTTACTTTTGCTTCTGTTGCTTGGTGCTTTGGTATCCAATACAAAAACTCATTGCCAAGCCATGCCAGGAAGATTTTTCCTGTAATTTCGTTTAGAAGTCCTATGATTTCAGATCTTACACTTAAGTCTCTAATTCATTCTGTGTTAAGTTTTGTGAGAAGTGTAAGAGGGGGGTCCGATTTTATTATTTTGCACGTGAATATCCAGTTTTCACAACACCCTATATTGAGGAGACTATCCTTTCCCCATGAGTGTTCTTGGCTCTCTTGTCTAATATTAGTTGATCATATACATGTGGGTTTATTTCTGGGCTCTTGATTCTGTTCCCATGAGTCTCTGTGTCTGTTTTTGTGCCAGTACCATACTGTCATAATTACTATAGCTTTATTAGTATAGTTTGAAATCAGGAAGTGTGATGTCTCCAGCTTTGTTCTTCTTTCTCAGGATTGCTTTCGCTATTTGGGGTCTTTTGTGGTTCCCTATGAATTTTAGGATTGTTTTTATCTATTTCTGTGAAAAAATGCTATTGAAATTTTGATAGAAATTGCATCAAATCTATATGGCTTTAGGTAGTATGGACATTTTAACAATATTAATTCTTCTGATCCATGAACATGGGATATTCTTACATTTATTTGTGTTCTCTTCAATTTCTTTCATCACTGTCTTATAGTTTTCAGTGTAGAGATCTTTCACCTCCTTGGTTAAATTTATTTCTAAGTATTTACTTATTTATTTATTTATTTATTTTGGCTGTGCCTCGTGGCTTGTGGGATCTTAGCTCCCAAACCAGGGATTGAACTCGAACCCTCGGCAGTGAAAGCACAGAGTGCTAACCACTGGACCACCAGGGAATTCCCAATATTTTATTGTTTTTGATGCTATTGTAAATGGGAGTGTTTTATTTGATTATTTTTAGCTAGTTTATTGCTAGTGTATAGAAATGCAACTGGTTTTTGTATGTTGACTTGGTTATATAAATATTATTAATAAAATACATTACATTTTTTAAAATACTGTCTTTGCAATCTGATATATATTTTACCCTTACAGCTCATCTTAATTTGGATTAGTCACAATTTAAGTGTCTAATAGCATATTGGCTAGGGGCTACTATACTGAGCATGCAGCTCTAACATTTGTTAGAGTAGAGAAAAGCAATTGATTTTTAATATCAATCTTATGTCTGGTCACTTTGTTAAACTCTCTTGTTATGTCTAATTTTCTGTCTTTGGATTCTTTTAGAGTTTCTATATATAAGACCATATCATCTGCAAATAATAATGGACTTGTTTCACCTGTTCCAACCACTACACCACTTATTTTTCTTCTGTTCCTGTGATGTCTAAGACAGTTATAAATAGAAGCAGTAATAGTGGGCAACACTGTCCTGTCTGATTTTACAGGAAGTATTTCTAAGATTTTGCCATTAAGATAGATATGTATAACAGGTTTTTGGTAGCAACTTTTCACTAGATTAAGGTGGTTGCCTTCTATTTCTAATTTGCTTAATTTACAAACACACACACACATTCTTGGTAGGCATTTAATTTGCTCTTTATGCTTCTTTTGACATGGTCATATGCTTTTTATAGTAATATAAAAATTATATTTAGATATTCTCTAACTTAAGCTACCTTTGCATTTCTGATAAAACTCTCATATCTATACATTTTGGTCATTGTTGTTGTTTGCAAACTTTTTTTAAAAGGATTTTTGTATCTGTGTCCATGAAATAAATTGGGTCTCTCTCTACTCTCCTTTAATTCATTATCCACACAGAAGTTCTAGTAATCTTTGAAAAATATTAAACTGATTACTCTATATAAGGCTATCAATAATTTTAAATTTTAATTAAAAACAAATCCAAATTCATTACTAGGACCTATAAGGCTTTACAAAATCTGGCTGCATCTTATGCTATTCTCCATTGCCTTAAGCTTTTTTCAACACTACTCAGTATTTTTCTGGAGATCCTAGCACATCAAAGCAAGAAAAAGAAATAAATGAATTTCAAAGGAAGAAACAAACTATCATAATTGTGGATGTTAGTGTATATAGGTAGAAAATGCAATATAACCTATAAATTATGAACAAGTCTGATGGATGTAAAATCATGTAAAAAAATCAAATATTTCTATATGCAAGTAACAAATTGTTGGAAAGTTAAATTTGAAGGATGCCATTTTCATTAACATAAAAAATCAGGTAGCTGAGGGACTTCCTGTTGGTCCAGTGGGTAAGACCCCGTGCTCCCAATGCAGGGGGCCCGGGTTTGATCCCTGGTTGGGGAACTAGATTACACATGCCTGCCGCAACTGAGTCCGCATGCTGCAACTACGAGTCGCATGCTGCCACAACTAAGAAGTCTGAATGCCACAACTAAAGATCCTGCATGCCGCAACCAAGACCCGGCGCAGCCTAAATAAATAAAATAAGTAAATATTTTTAAAAAGTCAGATAGCTGAGAGTAAACTTAACACAATATGCATAAAACCTCTATGGCAAAAATGATAAAAACTTTACTAAGATACCTTTGAAAGACCTAAATAAAGATATACCAAATTCACTGGGTGAAGGACTCAATATTTTTTTTAAAAACTGCCAGTTCTTTAAACATTGACCCATTAGGTTCAAAGCAGTCACAAGCAAAATCAGAATGAGACTTTTTTGGTACACTGACAAGCTGATTCTAAAAGATCTATGAAACTACAAAGGGCCCAAATAGCCAAGTGACTTGAAGAAGAATAAGGTAGGGGACATGTTCTAATATTATAGTAAGTCTATAGTCATTAACAGAGTATGGTATTGGCACAAAGGTAGGTAAACCAATGGAACAGAATAGAGAGCCCAGAAACAGAAATCTATACGTTGGGTCCCCCAGGAAACAGACCCTGAGACTCTGAGATTTGTGGCAAGAAGTTTATTAAGGAATGTTTTGGGGCATAACACCTCTAAAAATGTAAGAGAAGCAGGGTTGGGTGGAGGTGATCTCCAGCTGATCCTCTTAGGAAATCTAGTTCTGAAGTCACCTTTCACAGTTGTCCCAGTTGAGTCCAGATATTTATGTTCACACATTGACTAGCCATTAGAAGTAGGCTGACACCAGGGAAAGCATGTTACTTCAGATAAGAAGCTTCTTTTGGCTGAAGGCATTTTCTGGAGAGTGAATGAGTTATAAGCCAGCAAAGCCCAGACTTTCTAGCAGCTGGAGGAACGAGTGCCTTGGTCCTGAAGTGGGATCTGGGTAGCACTCTATCCTCTTCTACTACTCAGATCCACCTCCTTCATATAAATCCACTCCATCCAGAACAACTCTTCCAGGATTCTGGTTGTTCTCTTCTCCTGAGGAATAGAGGTAGGCTAGTGGGATGAAGTATATATAGCACCTTCCACTACAGCTGGTTCCCAAGTCACAGCTGGTAACCATGTTCTCCTTCTTCCACAACTGGCTGAAGTGTTTCAGTGCAGCTGACTTTTATGATTCATGTTCACATTGTTCACATACCAGGTAGGAAAATAGAGATTTCACCAAGGGGAAAAGAAAGATTCTCTTCGTCTTTGGCTAGCTCCTTTACTGATCTTGGTGACTCACCTGGTGAAGTAAGTCAGACCTTCAACCCTGTGTGGTCTGAGCCCCTAGTCACTGTGTCCTTCTCAGGTCATTGCTGCTATACTTGTCCATTTACTGTCAAGACTGGAAAATAGAGTCCCAGGAGCACCAAGTGGATCATCTCAGTGTCTAACATGTTCTTCCTGTCTCCATCGTGTAACAGCAGTCCTGCCTCCTCCTAATGGTCGGGGTCAGTATTCTGACTCACTCCTTTCCCTCTTGGCACAAGCAGCACAAAGGGAATGGGCAGCAGTCGTAGCTTAAAGTTTTATGGGATTCTTTCTGTGTCCATGTGGGAGCACTCTCCCTCTGAGAATGAAGACCTCTGGAACAATGGAGCATAGAGTTGTGGGGAAATAGAGTACAAATTCCCCTCAGCATATTTTTCCCCACCACAGATACCTCTAATACCAATAGGTCAGCCAGCTTGTATAGCCCAAGTGGCAGGGCTGTGTACACCGAAGCCTAGACCTACTACATAGCCATTTCCTGCTCTGAGCTCCATTTCTGAATAACTTCTTCTATGGCAGTGCTGTCACTGGAGGATATTCACCACTGAGCTTCTTGGTGATGCTGGTGACCCTCTCAATAGCACTTCTTTTATCACTTTAGGAAATGCAGCATCCTCCAGGCCCTCCTACAACACGTAGTCAGCTGATGAGTTTTCTGGTCTTATAGAATATGTTCCCTCTAGCATGCCCACTTCTGGGTCTTTTGATTCCTTCCTCTACCATTTTCCACAGCATTTCCAGCATTTGTACTTTACATAGTGTGAATGGCACTTTTTCTAAGCTTCTAAGAGCAATTCTAGAAGCATACTAGATTTGTCTCTCAGGGTCCTTGCCAGGATATTAAAATCCTGTGTCACAGGTGAGTTCTGCCATATTGATAAACTCTCCCTCTTCCAAGCTTCTGTTTCACCGACCTGCTCACCCTGGCCTCTTTATCTAGTACCTGGAGGATCCAGGTCCATATATACTCTTTCAGCTCTCACCAGTATTTGTTGGCAAGGCCCTGGAGCTTATTTTTCCCAGAGTCCCTTTCTTCACTTAACAGGCCTAGGACTTCCCTGGCCAGGTTAGTTGTTGGTCACCTGAGGGGAGGTGTGGGAGGACCCTGAGTAAGGCGCATGCTGACTTGTGAAGCAGAAGTCTCAGTATCTTCAAGCATGGGGGGCAGCACTGGCCTTTTACAGGGAAGAGTAGGCTACTTCTGCATGCCCAGAAGGCTCAGAGCATTCTAAGAATTCAAGATACTTGAGTGCATCAACTCAGATAGCCTTATTCCAAGTGTCAGGTCCTACCCCTTCCCACATAGGGTCCTGACCACGGCATAGAAGACTTACTGGGGTTGAGAAGTCAACCTCTGAATTTCTACTACTCTTATAATTAAGTCTTGTGAATGTTGGCTATGCACTCTCTCTGAACTTAGTGATTGCTTATGTATTTGCCTTGTGAGTTTTCTTTACCCTGGGTATGGGCAAACTATGGCCAGCGTGGCCAAATCCAGCCTGTTTTTTGTAAATAAAGTATTATTGGAACAGTGCCATGCTTGTTCACTTACATATTTTCTAGAGTGGCTTTTGCACTATAACTGCAGAGTTGAAAAGCTGTGACAGGCTGAATGATCCACAAAGACTAAAATAGTTACTATCTAGCCCTATACTGAAAAAGTTTGTCAACCCTGCTTATACATTTCTTTTTTTTTTATTCCCAGATCTTACATTTGCTTTTATACTTATTTCATTGATTCTGTGATACATTTTTTTCCAATTTGGGCATATGATTTTTTAAAAACATAGCAATAATCCCTGTAACTAAATAATTATACATTGGTCAGATTATTTCCTTGGGATAACTTCCTGGAAGTGGAATTCCAGTAGAAGTGTGTACACATTTTTTAAGACTTTCTGATACATACCCCAAAAACTTTATATCACAAGATGATATTTTTTATGTTTTCCAAGTCAATAGGCAAAAAAATATACCTTGCTTTAAAATGAACATATCTGTTACAACTTAAAAACCCCAAATATTTCAAAAACCTTGCTTCTACTTTTCAATATGTTCTTTTCTGTGCATGCATTATATCTCACAATTTAAACTGAAAAAAACCTTTCCGTTATCTACATAATCTGAGAATGTATATATTACATGCCATTATTATGCTTTCATGTTAATAATTCTTTGTTGTATAAAACCAGCCTAAATATTTACAAATGCCCTTCATGGTGGAGACATCACACAATAGCCTATAATTTGGTCTTGGGAATTACTTGAGTCATACTAGAGAAACCTGGAACTCATAAATCTTGTCTCACTGTCTTACCCCCTTTCACATTGCTGCAGGCTAATTCATCAGTCCAAGGAGCACCACAAGATAGCTGTCTGAGGGCCATCAAAAGTGATCTGAAAAGTTCTTTTCTGTATCTGAGACATGACCTTGGGAATAGGGCAACACTGGGGAGAGTTACCAGAGGTGACTTGTTCAAGGGAAAGGTGATATGTGTTTACCATTTGGGGGCATAATACCTTTTTAACATGGGAGTGTAGGCATGTAAAAGAGCAGATGGGTCACTGGAGATCTTTACCTAGACATGAGAAGATTGAATAGGTTTGTGCATGAACATATTCACTAACACACAATTCTGGTTATGTGTCTAATACAGGGGTGGATTCTTTGGGGAACGATAAAGAGGTGGTCGCTACAGCCCCCTCCTCCGTGTGTGTGTGTGTGTGTGTGTGTGTGTGTGTGTGTGTGTGTTTAATGAAGGGGGAGGGATATGTCATGGTAATGCATGAAGATATTTTACAAGGGTGATGGGAAAACTGGCCTTTTTTTGCATCCTTTTTGCTGTGGTAGATCTATATTCTTTTTTTCTCCCTGCTCCTCTTCCCCCTTCCCAGCTTTGTTATAAGTATTGCCTTTTTAAACAGCTGAGAAGGAGGGTGAGGGTAGTGTCATATTTTGAGCTGAATCACAGGGAACTCAGGCTCTTAGGTACCTATGGAAGCGGTGGCATTCTGAGAGATTTAGGGATAGGATATTTCAGACGGGGAGTTAAGGAATTCAGTGAATGGAAGCTCCTGAGAGAAGCTTTTGAGCTGGCTGGTGACAACTTTAGGTCTTCTTGGTCTCAATCAGGTTGAAGCTACCTTTTTGAGCCAACAGCTCACTTTTCCTTATTTTTGTTCTCTTTCTTATAGGGTAGAGAGTATTTTGTGGAGAAAAATAGATGACAGAACTGCAAAATATAACCGCAAGAATGAGGTGTAGGCTTCCCAACTAGAATATTAGGAGCCATATCTGCATCTAGTGAAGGGATGGGTCCCATTCTTGGTTAACATCCTTAATGTGAAGTTGCATTATGTCACTTTCATATTATTTTTCTTAAATAAGAAATGTGGCTGCTTTTGGCCAAGAATTCTGTTAATGCTGATTCTTTTGTTCATGTCTTCATGTGCCATGTAGATTGGGATTAGTTGTCTTCAGTGACCATATGTTTCCATAACTTCTGTTTTCTTAAGCCAATCCCAAGCTGGGGAAAGTTTACCAGAGAGACTTTTCAGAAAAATTAGATCAACATAAGAATAATGATTTTTTTTATTAAAGATACATGTTCTCATTTTATTCCAATGTAAAATGAACCTAGGAATAGTAATATTATATTAATTTTCAGGAGCTATAGTGGAATGTTCTGATGGTAGGGGTTCATTTTCCCTTTTACCTGATATTCATTTTTTAAGTTATTGAGGTATAATTGACATATAATATTATATTAGTTTCAGGTGCACAATGTAATGATTTGATATTTGTATATATTGCAAAATGATCACAAGAAGTCTAGTTAACATCCATCACCATATGTTGTTACACATTTGTGTTTGTGTCATAAAACTTTTAAGATCTATTTTCTTAGCAACTTTCAAATATGCAATACAGTATTAATAACTAGAGTCACCATGCTGTATGTTACATCTCCATGACCTATCTATTTTATAATTGGAAGTTTGTGCCTTTTGACTTCTTCACCTATGTTGGCCTTCCCCCCACACTGTGTTTCCCCCTCCACACCTCTCACCCCACCTTCACCTCTGGCAACCTCCAATCTGTTCTCTGTATCGATGAACTCTGTTGTTTTTTTTTAAACATTCTACATGTGAGATCATATAGTACGTGTCTTTCTCCCATAAAAATAGCTTACTGATGCAGGGAATGCTAATAGTCCCTAAATCTACTCTTTCCTACTTCCTCAGTAATAGTTCTCCTCCCCAATATTTAGCAGCTGATAGTCAGACGAAAGACTCTATTTTGCCAACTCTGTTGCAGATTGGTAAGGCCTTGTGAACAAATTTCAGGCAATGATAAGTAAGTAGAAATGTTCCTAAATGTTGAAGGTATACATTTCTATTCTCCTTCCTCCTCCTGCTGGCTGTGATGCAGATGTCATCACATCTGCTAGAGCAGGAATCCACAACCCGTGGGCTGGCTGGCTGTTCTAGAAACAAGGTTTTATTGGAAATCAGCCTTGCTTATTTATTTACATATTGTGTATAACTGCTTTTGTATTACAAAGATGGAGTGATAAGTTATGACAGAGACCATATAGCCAGCAAAGCCTAAAATATCGAATATCTGGCTCTTTAAGCAAAGTTTACTGACTCCTGGGCTAGAGCATGAATTGCCTTCTTGGACCACAAAGACACTGAGAAAACAGTACGATACAACTTAATGTTCTTTTATCTGGGGATTTCTTTTAATATATAATGTTATCTATGTACCTATTTTCAACTGATAGCTTGATGAAGGGATCATATCACTAATTATAGTTTATAATATTTTCTGTGCATCTTAGCCATGAACGTTTTATTAATATTTGATTGAACTTTTAATTGGGTTTCTTATTAAAACTACTTTAAAAGTAAATTTGGTATTAAGACCTGGGAAGTATATACATTCCAAAGTTCCATCTGGGTGATGGTTGGAGGCACAGGCAGGGACAGGGTCAGTGGACGGACAATGGAGGGACATGGGCATGGGTGAGGATGGAGTCCTGGGGGGCAGCAGAGTTTATGGGGTGGGTGTAAGAGACAGTGAAGGAGACTGAGAAAAAGAGGCCAGAGATTCAGGAACAGAACCTGGGGTGAGCAGCAGATCTCAGGTACCATATAAGGGGAGAGAACTGAGTTGTGTCAAGAATTGTGTTAAAAGCTAAAGAAAGGACACATTGGATAAAGAATGAGGAAAAAAATGAATTAAAAAGTTAGGAAGTCTTTCATGTTCAAGGAAATGCAAATTAAAACCATAATAAGGTATGATATCACAGACCCTAGGATGGCTAAAATCAAAAAGTTAGAGAATAACTAGTCTAGTGAGACATGTACAAACTGGAACCCTTGTCCACTGCTGAGAGAATTAAAATGGTACAGTCTGATAGCATCTAAATGTTAAATATGGAGTTACCACATGACCATATGACCTAGTAATTCTACTTCTAGGTATATATCCAAGAGAAATGAACACATGTTCACATAAGAACTTGTTCATGAATGTTCTCACCAGTGTTATTCATAATACCCAGAAGGTGGAAATAATCCAGATGTCCATCAGCTGATGAATAATGAACAAAATGTGGCATATCCATACAATGGAATATTATCTGGCAATAAAAAGCATTGAAGGGGGCATCCCTGGTGGCGCAGTGGTTGTGACTCCGCCTGCCGATGCAGGGGACATGGGTTCATGCCCCGGTCCGGGAAGATCCCACATGCCGCGGAGCGGCTAGGCCCGTGAGCCATGGCCGCTGAGCCTGCGGGTCCAGAGCCTGTGCTCCACAATGGGAGAGGCCACAACAGTGAGAGGGCCATGTACACCAAAAAAAAAAAACAAACAAACAAAGCATTGAAGTACTAATACACACTGCAACATGGGTGAACCTTGAAAACATTATGCTAAGGAAAGTAGCCAGTCACAAAAGGCCATATATTATAAGATTCCATTCATATGAAAGAAAAGGGAGTGACAGAGAGTATATTAATGATGGCTCAGGGCTGGTAGGGGATGGTGGGAAGATGTGGAGTGATTGCTAAAGGGTATGGGGTTTCTTTTTGAGGTGATGAAAATGCTCTAAAATTGAGCGGTGATGAGTGCACATATCTGTGAATATGCTAAAAATGACTGAATTTTGAGCTTTAAGTTGGTGAATTGTATGGTATGTGAACTATATATCAATAAATCTGCTTTAAAAATTAGGATGTCACCAATAGCTTTTGAGGAAGCATTTTAAATAGAGTATAAATAGGTGAGGATAGAAGACTGTGGCATGTGAATGGGAGGTGTGGAGCCATGTAGGGGAAGCAGTTTTGAGAGAAGGTTATTTTAGGTTGGGGACGATGTGAAGCCACTTGGAGAGCAGCAGGAGAATCCTGTAAGTGTAGAGTAAGAGTAATGACCAAGGGAGAGAAGTGATGATTGATGTAGTTAAGGCCAAAGGAAGTTCTTAGGAGATATAGAGATGGCAAGGTGAACTTTCTGAAACCTGTTTTTTTCCAAAATGTGAGAGAAGAATCCTGGGAGCTCATTGAAAAGAGGAACGGCATCAGATTTATTTTTGTAATCTCAGTATCTAGTTAACTTAATGGTAAAGGCACATTTATTCATTCTCTACACATTTAACAAGGGCATACTCTGTGCCAGGTACAGAGCTCATGGCTGGGGATCCAGCAGGGAGGCTTAACAGATAAATCTCTCATAGAAGTCACATTCAAGTTTGTGGGGTAAAACAGTGCATGGGTTGTGGAGGAGACAGTGTTCAGTGAATATTCATGTGCTCCTCTCTTTTTCCCAGCATTCCTTGCAGTGAGGTTGGAACCATGTGACTAAATCTGGCCAATGGACTGTGGGCATTCATAGATTTCTGGTTTAGGGTGTATAAAGCCAGTGTGCAGCCTCCATATCTCCTCCTCTGCTATGGTGACCTTGGAAACCACATGCTCATGAAATAATACTTATCCATATTAACTGCAATATGCTCTCATATCTCCTATTTGTTTTGATTCGCCTTCTCTCCATTTCTCTTTCCGTCTCCTGCCATCTCTTCTTCCATCCCCCTGTCCTGATTTTTCTTTCAAGGGCTGGTTCCAACAGCCTAAACTGATTTCATGAGTGATTATTAGGCTCTTTGAAAAAAGTATTGTAGATCAGCATTTTCAACATTTAATCTGTACATGAATCATAAGGGATCTTGTTAATGCAGATTCTGATTCAGTGGGTCTGAGTTAGAGCCTGAGAGTTCCTAAAAGGCTCCCAGGTGATGATGGTGCTTGCTCAAGGACCACACTTTATATAGCAAGGTTCTAGAGGGTATTCCTCAACTCTGGTAATGAAATTTCTGACAAAAATTTATTTCTCTGGAATAATGCACACATGCACACGCAACAGACTTGTATGTATGCATACAAACATATGCATATGTATATGTGTCCTCACAGTTGCTTGACAATATATCCCCTCCCAGGCACCCTCAATGGTACCTTTCTTCTTAAAGACAGGATATGTTCCAACTTTTGTTTATTAACTGGTGTTTTAGTAGTGTGCCATTTCCTTATATCTGTTGAGAGGGTGAACACACATAGTCATTCTTGAGAACAGTTATGAATGTCTGTGTGTGGAGGAGAGATGCTAGGGAAAGGAGATCAAAACCTTATGAGAGATGAAGGAAGCTTCTTGTACCTGGCGGAATTCCCACTCCCTTGCTTGGCTTCATCCAATCTCTGTTACTCATGAGAGCTCTTTTAGAGACATCAGAACATGTAATTCCTGCTGTCTGTAAATGTCTCCTTTGGTTTTCATCTCCTAAATGAAGTTCATCTTCTCTGTGTCTGTTGACATGTGCCATAAGTCTCATCACCTTCCAGTCTCCTAACTCCTCTGCTCTTATTCGCAGGACCCTACACTTATGTACGTATTATTATCGTTGGCACGGTTGTTTTCATGACAATACATCAACGTGTTTGCTAACAGTGATGAACCTGGGGGAACAACTGATACAAAAATGTGAGCTTTACACAGAGAAGAATTAGCTGAAAGTACATAAATCATCAACATTAATACTATTAAAGTAAGAGCTGACTGTAAGGGCCTTTGTACCGCAGCATTTAGTGTTTTGATGATAACCTTTACATATATACTAATTTTATGTCATTATAGGAGTAATGTTTAGGAGAAAAGCAAAACAAACTTTCTTCAAATATGCACCAATAAGAAATACAATAAATCCTTGAACATCCTCTAATTTAGAGTCAAAAATGCCTTACATTTCCAGTCTACTCTTTTTCTTTTCTTTTTTAAAAATTTAATTGAAAAAATTGAAGTATAGTTGCTTTATAATGTTGTGTTAGTTTCTGGTGTAGAGCAAAGTGATTCAGTTATATGTGTGTGTGTGTGTGTGTGTGTGTGTGTGTGTGTGTGTGTGTATATATATATATTCTTTTCCATTATGGTTTATTATAAGATATTGAATATAATTCCCTGTGCAATACAGTAGGACCTTGTTGTTTACCTAATTTATGTACAGTAGTTTGTATCTGCTATACCCAGACTCCTAATTTATCCCCCACCTCCCCTTTCCCCTTTGGTAACCACAAGTTTGCTTTCTATGTTTGTGATTCTGTTTCTGTTTTGTAAATAAGTTCATTTTGTATCATATTTTGGATTCCACATATAAGTGATATCATATGATATATGTCTTTCTCTGACTGACTTACTTCACTTAGTATGATCATCTCTAGGTCCGTCCATGTTGTTGCAAATGGCAATATTTCATTCTTTTTAATGGCTGAGTAATAGTCCACATTATATATATATATATATATATATATATATATATATATATATATCTCACATATTCTTTTCTTCTTTATCCATTCATCTGTTGGTGGACATTTAGGTTATTTCTTTGTCTTGGCTATTGTAAATAGTGCTGCTATGAACATTGGGATGCATGTATCTTTTTGAATTATAGTTTTCTCCAGATATATGCCCAGGACTGGGATAGCTGGTAACTCTATATGGTAACTCTATTTTTAGTTTTTAAAGGAACATCCATACTGTTTACCATAGTGGCTGTACCAATCTACATTCCCAACAACAGTGTAGGAGGGTTTGCTTTTCTCTACACCTTCTCTAGTATTTATTTATTTGTTTATTTAAAGAATTATTTTTTTGATTTATTTTATTGTTTTATTTATTTACCTTTTGGCTGCATTGGTTCTTTGTTGCTGCATGCGGGCTTTCTCGAGCTGTGGTGAGTGGGTGCTACTCTTTGTTTTGGTGCACAGGCTTCTCATTGTAGTGGCCTCTCTTGTTGCAGAGCATGGGTTCTAGGTGCGCGGGATTCAGTAGTTGTGGCACATGGGCTCAGTAGTTGTGTCTCACATGCTCTAGAGCACAGGCTCAGTAGTTGTGGCATGTGGGCTTAATTGCTCTGTGGCATGTGGGATCTTCCCAGACCAGGGCTTGAACCTGTGTCCTATGCATTTTCAGGCAGATTCTTTTTTTTTTTTTTTCTTTTTGCTGTATGCGGGCCTCTCACTGTTGTGGCCTCTCCCGTTGCGGAGCACAGGCTCCGGATGCGCAGGCCCAGCGGCCATGGCTCACGGGCCCAGCCGCTCCGCGGCATATGGGATCCTCCCAGACCAGGGCACGAACCAGCATCCCCTGCATCGGCAGGTGGACTCTCAACCACTGCGCCACCAGGGAGGCCCCAGGCAGATTCTTAACCACTGCACCACCAGGGAAGTCCTCTCCAGTATTTATTATTTGTAGACTTTTTAATAATGGCCATTCTGACTGGTGTGAGGTTATACCTCACTGAAGTTTTGATTTGCATTTCTCTAATAATTAGCAACATTGAGCATCTTTTTGTGTGCCTGTTGGCCATCTGGATGTCTTCTTTGGAGAAATGTCTATTTAGGTCTATTTAGGCCCATTTTTTGATTGGGTTGTTTGGTTTTTTGTTATTGAGTTGTATGAGCTGTTTGTCTATTTTGAAAATTAAGCCCTTGTTGGTCACATCACTGGCAAATATTTTCTCCCAGTTTTATGGTTTCCTTTGCTGTGCAAAAGCTTTCAGTTTGATCAGGTTCCTTTTGTTTATTTTTGCTTTTATTTTTATTGTCTTGAGAGACTGATCTAAGAAAACATTGCTATGATTTATGTCAGAGAATGTTTTGCTTGTGTTGTCTTCTATATTTTTCTGTTTGTCCTAATCTCTTATGTGTCTGCTGGCAAAAATCTGAGGAGAACAGCACATGAGCCTTTTAACTGGACCCTTGGTTCTGAGCAAAGTTGGCTTCCCCATGCACTAATCTCTGTACTTTAGCCCACAGAGACCAGCATTAGGCATGGCTTTGAATTCTGGTAATGACATACTTCAGCTGATTTGTCAACCAGAACAGTTTGTCAGTGGCCAGCCTCTGTAAGTGGCATAAGGAATCCAGTAAAACAGAACCTTAAATCAGAACGGTAATGATTCATGAAATGTAAAACCAACCTTAAATCTAAAGGGTACTTGAGTACCATCTCTTGGCCATGAGGCCACATACTACAAATTAAGGCAAAAACTGAAAACCTGGAGCGGCCTGATGTATGAGAATAGGAAAGTTGTCCACAGCCCCAAATAAATGGCAGACCACACAATTCTGCCTCCAGAATGGTTAATAAAGGTGTGTGGAGGCTCTTCTCCAAAGATGGCCTTCCAATGAGGCATGCCTCCCTTGACAGACTTTCTGGCAGGTGGGTGTGCCAACAGATGGGTGTTCAGGCACACAGATGTCCAGATGTTACTGGCAATCTTGGATCTACATGCCCTTCATGTAGCAAAGACAATCTACTGACACTGGTTGTAGTGAAGGAAAGTAAAGTGCTTATTGCAAGGCACCAAGCAAAGACAAAGGACAGTTCTTGCTCAAAAGACCAGAACTCCCTAATGGCATTCAGGGAAGTGTTTTTAAAGGCAACATTAGGGGTGTGGGTTTCAGGGTGTCTGATCAGCTCATGGACACTCTTCTGACTGGTTGGTGGTGAGGTAACAGGGTGAAGTTTCAAGAATCTGAATCATCAACCTCTGGTCCCAATGAGTTCAGAGTCTGTGTACTTGTGGTCAGCAGTTTCCATCTGGTGGGAATCTGGTTTCTGTAAAAACAACTTAGGAATGTGTGTCAGACATTATTATCTATGTCTTTCAGTGAGAAATGGAAGGTCTGGTGGCTCTGCTATATGGCTGATCTATTGTTTAAATTTTTACCAGTTTCCCTGCCTGACAGCTATTCTTTGTTTCTACATGTTCACATTTTCCTAATAATTAACTCTTGAGCCAGCTTTTGAGACTCAGGGGAGCCTGAAGCAACGCCTTTTACTTAAGAGAGCCGGAGCACGGGGTGGTGGGCTTGTATACCTGAGAGGGTCCTAAAGAGTCCTGCTTGGTATAACAGACAGACAGATGTTCAGACTGATTTCAACAGATTGACAGATGTTCCGACAGACAAGTTTTGGACACACGGACATTCAGAAACACGATTATCAGACACATGGACAGGGGTTCAGACTGACGTTTAAACAGACTCACATTCAGAAAAGTGAACAGATGTTCAGACAGATGGTTGGTTGGACAGATGGATAGATGTTCAGACAGAGAGCCATTTTTGCAGATAAGCATGCAGACAGATGGATGTTCGCACAGACAGACTGATGTTCAGACAGTGGGTGTTCAGACAGATGGACATAAGTTAAGAAAGATGGACATACAAACAGATGGACATTGGAACAGATTGATACACATTCAGACAGATGGGCATTCTGAGAGATGGGTGTTCTGACACACAGATGTTCTGAGATGGACTTTCTTAGAAATGGATATTCTGATAGATTCATATTTAGACAGATTAATATTCAGAAAGACATTTTTACAGACGGACATTCAAACACATGGACACACATTCTGACAGAGAACCTTTCTGGCAGACAGACTTTCTGACAGATGGGCATGTGGACAGATGGGTGTTCAGACAGACCAGTGTTCAGATGGATGGATGTCCCCACTAATGGACAGTTAGGCAGATGAACAGTTATTCACAGGGAGGGAAGTTCAGACAAGCAATTCTTCTGACAGACATTTCAGCAGACATGTGTGCTGACAGATGTTTTGTGGCAACCCTGCATGAAGTGAATCTATCTATGCCATTTTTTCCAATACCAGTTGCTCACTCAGTGTCTCTGTATCACTTTTTGGTAATTCTTGCAATATTTCAAACTTTTTCATTATCACTTAATTTGTTATGGTGATCTGTGATCAGTGATCTTTGATATTACTATTGTAATTGTTTTGGGGTGCCAAGAATGGCACCCATACAAGATGGTGAACTTAATTAATAAATGTGTGTGTTCTGACTGATTCACTGACAGGCTGCTCCCCCATCTCTTTCCCTCTCCTTGGGCCTTTCTCTACCTTAAGACACAACAATATTTAAATTAGGTCAATCTAGAGGCCTACAATGACCTCTAAATATTCGAGTGAAAGGAAGAATCACATGTGTCTCACTTTAGATCAAAAGCTAGCAATGATTAAACTTAGGGAGGAAGGGATATCAAAAGCCCAAATAGGCCAAAATCTAGGCCTCTTATGCCAAACAATTAGCCAAGTAGTGAATGCAAAGGAAACGTTCTTGAAGGAAAGTAAAAGTGCTACTCCTTTGAACACATGAATGATAAGAAAGTGAAACAAACTTATTGCTGATATGAAAAGAGTGTTAGTGGTCTGGATAGAAGATCAAGCCAGCCACAACTTTGCCTTAAGCCAAAGCCTAGTCCAGAGCAAGGTCCTAACTCTCTTCAATTCTATGAGGGCTTTGAGTAGTGAGGAAGCTACAGAAGAAAAGTTTGAAGCTAGCATAGGTTGATTCATGAGTTTACGGAAAGTAGCTGTCTCTACAACATCAAAGTGCAGGGTCTGATGTAGAAGATACAGCAAGTAATCTAGGACATCTAGCTAAGATAATTAATGAAGGTGGCCATATCAAACAACAGATTTTTAATATAGCCTCATACTGGAAGATGATGTCATCTAGGACTTGCATAGCTAGAAAGAAGTCAATGCTTGGCTTTAAGTCTTCAAATGACAGTCTGACACTCTTGTTAGGGGTTAATGAAGCTGGTGATTTGAAGTTGAAGCCAATGCTCATTTACCATTCTGAAAATCCTAGGAATCTTAAGAATTATGCTATATCTACTCTGCCTGTGTTCTATAAATGAAACAACAAAGCCTGGATGACAGCGCATCTGTTTTCAAATGGTTTACTGAATATTCTAAGCCCACTGTTCAGATCTTCCACTCAGAAAAAAAGACTCCTTTCAACATATTACTGCTCACTGACAATGCACCTGATTACGCAAGAGCTCTGATGGAGATGTACAACAAGATTAATGTTTTCATGGCTGCATCCATTCTGGGTCAAGGAGTAATTTTGACTTTCAAGTCTTCTTATTTAAGAAATACATTTTGGGAATTCCCTGGTGGTCAGTGGTTAGGACTCCATGCTCTCATTGCCAAGGGCCTGGGTTCAGTCCGTTTTTGGGGAAATAAAATCCCAAAAGCCATGCAGCGCAGCAAAAAAAAAAAAGGAAAGAAAGAAACATATTTTGTAAGGCTATACATGCCATCGGTAGTGATTCCTCTGATGGATCTTGGCAAAGTAAATTTAAGGACATTCATGATTCATGGGAAGAGCTCAAAATATAAACATTAACAGGAATTTGGAGGAAGCTGAATCTAACCCTCGAGGATGACTTTTTGAGAGGTTCAAGACCTCAGTGGAAGAAGTAACTGCGGATGTGGTGGAAATAGCAAGAAAACTAGCACTACAAGTGGAGCCTGAAGATGTGAGCGAATCGCTGCAATCTCATGATAAAACTTAGTGGAGGAGTTGTTTCATACAGATGAGCAAGAAAAGTGGTTTCTTGAGATAGAATCAACTCCTAGTAAAGATGCTATGAAGATTGTTGACATGAAAACAAAGGATTAAGAATATTTCATAAACTTAGTTGATAAAGCAGTGGCAGGGTTTAGAGGATTGACTACAATTTTGAAAGAAGTTCTACTCTTGGTAAAATGCTACCAAAGAGCATTGTATGTTACAGAGAAATCGTTCGTGAAAGGAAGTCAATCGATGCCACAAACTTCATTATTATCTTATTTTAAGAAATTGCCACAGCCACCCCAGTCACCTTCAGCAACCACCATGCTGATCAGTCAGCAGCCATCAACAGTGAGGCAAGACCCTCCACCAGCACAAAGATTACAACTAACTTGCTGAAGGCTCAGATGATGGTTAGCAATTTTTAGCAAGAAAGTACATTTAAATTAAGGTATATACATTATTTTTTAGACATAATTCTATTACACATTTAATATACTACAGTACAATGTGAATGTCATTTTATATGCACAGGAAAACCAAAAACTTCATGTGACTCTCCTGCATTGTCTGCTTTATTGTGGTGGCCTGGAACTGAACCTACAATATCTCCACAGTATGATTGTATTCAAACACAGAGACCTATGTAGAGGCAGATGAATGTTCCAAACGGTGGACAGACATACTAACAGATGGCTGTTCTGACACATGGATGATCAGACAGAAGGACAAACCTCAGATGACTGGATGTTTGGACAGATGGACAGAAAATGTTCTGCCAGACAGATATTCTGCCAGAAAGGCAAAATTACAACTATTTACAGAGAATCTATTGATGAGAATGACCTAAAGACTAGCCAAAAAATATATTCCATAACAAAATATATAAAGAAGGAACCACGATGAGATGGGTAGGAGGGGTGGAGACAAGGTATGGTCAAGATCCACAACCAACAAACTGGAGGATAATCATAATTGCAGAGGGTCTCTCAAAGGAGTGAGGGGTCCAAGCCCCACATTAGGCTCTTTAGTCTAGGGGTCCTACACCTGGATGATGAGCCCCTAGAATGCCTGACATGGAAGGCCAGTGGGGCTTATGTATGGAAGATTTGGAGAGCTGTAGGAAATAGAGACTCTGTTCTTATACAGTGCATGAAAAATCTCACATTCTTCAAGACTAAGTGTGGGGGCAGTAATTTGAAAGGAGATTGGGTTAAATCCACTTATTGATCTTTGAGAGCCTCCTGGAGAGGCAAGAGGCAACTGGGACTCCCTCAGGGGACACAGACACAGGTGAGAGCCATTTATGGAAGTTCGTTCTACCATGAGGACACTGGTGCAGGCAAACCCCATTTGGAGTCCTCCCTCAGGCCTAATAGTGCTGGGAGCTTACCTGTCCACCAACTGGTTGGCACCAGTCCCAGAACTCCCCAGGCTCAGAATTCAGCCATGAGGGACACAGCCGTGCACACCAGTGGGCCAGCACCAGTCCTGGGCCTTGTCCCCCAAGGCTCACAGCCAGCTGCTGGGACCCAGCCCATTCCACAAGTGGGTCACCACAACTCCAGTTCCCCCAGGCCATGCAGCTAGCCACACTGTGAACTGATGCCACCCATCAGCAAGCTGGCAGCCTCCACACAAAGCAGGGCCTAACAGCTAAGTAAGTCCAGGGGCTAGCCCTGCCTACCAGGATGCCCACAGTTGTCAGCCCCATTACAATAGAAGGGCCCTTGCAGCCCACATAGGGGGCACCCCTAGAGCATATACATCTGATGTCCAGAGGGGAGGGTACTGCTGGACCCCATAGGACATCTCCTACCTAAGGCCACTTCTTCAAGATTGGGAAACATAACTGAACTGCCTAATACACAGAAATAAACACAGAGAATTCGGCAAAATGAGGAGATAGAGGAATGTGTTGTAAACAAAGGAACAAGACTAAACTGCAGAAGAAGAACTAAGTGAGGTGGAGATAAGCCGTCTACCCAATAAAGAGTTCAAGGAAATAATCATAAAGATGCTCAACGAACTTGGGAGAAGAATGGAAGAACACAGTGAGAACTTAACAAAGAGTTAGAAAATATAAAGAACCAAATGGAGCTGAATAATACAACAATCAATAAAAAAATACACTAGAAGGAAGCAACAATAGATTAGATGATACAGAAGAATGAAGCAGTGAATGGAAGTCAGAATAGTGGAAATCACCCAAGCTGAACAGAAAAAACGAATTAAAAGAAATAAAGATAGTTTAAGAGACCTCTGAAACAATGTCACATATACTAACATTCACATCATAGGGGTCGTAGAAGGAGAAGAGAGAGAGAAAGGGACTGATAACATATTTGAAGACAAAATAGCTGAAAACTTCCCTAACCTTGGAAAGACAACAGACATCCAGGCCCAGGAAGCACAGAGTTGCAAACAAGATGAACCCAAAGAGAGCCACACCAAGACACTGTAATTAACATGGCAAAAATTAAAGATGAAGAGAGAATCAAGAAAAGCAACTAGATATCTACAAGGGAACTCCTGTAATACCACAAGCTGACTTCTCAGCAGAAACTTTGCAGGGCAGAAAGGAGTGGCATGATATAGTTAAGGTGATGAAAGGAAAAAACCTGTAACCAAGAATACTCTACTTGGCAAGGCTATCATTTAGATTTGAAGGAAAGATAAAGCATATTACAGATGAGCAAAAGCTCAAAGAATTCAGCACCACTAAACTGATTGATAAGAATTATTAAAGAGATTTCTCTAAGTGGAAAAGTAAAGATCACAACAAGAAATATTATAATTATAAATGGAAAAACCTCATTGGTAAAGGCAATATACAGTAAAGGTGTAGATCAACCACTTATAAAGCTAGTAGAAAGGTTAAAAGACAAAAGTAGTAAAATCATCTATACCCATAATAAGTAGTTAAGGGATACACAAAACAAAATGATGTAAAATATGATGCAGAAAACAGTACATATGGACGAGGGGAGTAAAAATTCAGCATTGTTAAATGTGTTCGAATGTAAGAGATTTTAAGCTTAAAATAATCATATATATATATATATATATATATATATATATATATATATATATATATATATATGGGTTATTACATATACACCTCATGGTAACCACAAACCAAGAATCTATAATAGATACACACACACAAAAGAGAAAGGAATCCAAACATAACACCAAAGATAGTCATCAAATCACAAGGGAAATGAGGAAAAGAAGAAATAAGTGAAAAAGGACTACAAAACAACCACAAAACTATTGAAATGGCAATAAGTATATACCTATCAATAATTACTTTAAATGTAAATGAATTTTTGCTCCAATCAAAAGACATAGAGTGGCTTGAATGGATAAAAAACAAGACCCATAAATATGCTTCCTACAAGACATTTACTTCAGATCTAAAGTCACACATAGACTAAAAGTGAAAGGATGGAAAAGAGTATTCCTTGCAAATGGAAATGAAAAGAAAGCTGTTGTAGCAATACTTATATAATAAAAATAGAGTTTAGAACAAAGACTGTAATCAGAGACAAAGATATTATAAAGATCAGAGCAGAAATAAATGAAATAGAGACTAAAAAACCAGAACAAAACAAAACAAAAAATCAATGAAATGAGAGCTGGTTCTTCAAAAAGATAAGCAAAACTGATAAACCTTTAGCCACACTCATCAAGAAAAAAAGAGAGAGGATTCAAATTAATAAAATCAGAAATAGAAAAGAAGTTAAAACTGAAACCACAGAAATACGAAGGATCATAATTAACTGCTATGAGAAACAATATGCCAATAAAATGGAAAACCTAGAAGAAATGGACAAATTACCAAAATGTACAATGTGAAACAGAAAGAAATAGAAAATGTGAACAGACAAATTACTATTAATGAAATTGAAAAAATAAAGAAAAATTTTAAAAATTCCCAACAGGGACTTCCCTGGTGGTGCAGTGGTTAAGAATCCACCTGCCATTGCAAGGGACACAGGTTGAAGCCCTTGTCCAGGAAGATCCCACATGCTGCAGGGCAACTATACCCGTGTGCCACAACTACTGAGCTTATGCTCTAGAGCCTGGGAACCACAACTACTGAGCCCACGTACCACAACTACGGAAGCCCATGTGCCTAGAGCCCATACTCTGCAGCAAGAGAAGCCACTGCAATGAGAAGCCCATGCACTGCAATGAAGAGTAGCTCCTGCTTTTCACAACTAGAGTAAGCCCGCGTGAACCAACGAAGACGCAACACAACTAAAAATAAATAAATAAATAAATTTATTTAAAAAATAAAAAACTTCCAACAAACAAAATTCTAGGACCAGAATTCACAGGTGAATTCTATGAACTATTTAGAGAAGAGTTAGCACCCATCCTTCTCAAACTATTCCAAAAAACTGCAGAGAAAGGAATTCTTCCAAACCTATTCTATGAGGCCAGCATCACCCTGATACCAAAACAGAAAAAGGTATCACACACAAAAAAAGAAAATTAGAGGCCAGTATCACTGATAAACATAGATGCAAAAATACTCAAAAAATATTAGCAAACTAAATCCAACAATACATCAGATGGATCATACACCATAATCAAGTGGGATTTATCCCAGGGATACAAGGATTTTTAACATCCACAAATCAATGTGATGTACCACATTAACAAGCTGAAGAATAAAGAACTCATGATCATCTCAATAGATGCAGGTATAGCTTTTGACAAAATTCAAAATCTGTGTATTATAAAAACTCCCCACAAAGTGGGTATAGAGGGAATATAATTCAACATAATAAAGGCCATACTTAAAAATTATGTATTATATAACATACTACTCAAGGGTGAAAAACTGAAAGCATTTCCTCTAAGGTCAGGAACAAGACAAGGATGTCCACTCTCACCGCTTTATCCAACATAGTTTTGGAAGTCCTAGCCACAGCAATCAGAGAAAAAAAGAAATAAAAGGAATACAAACTGGAAAGGAAGAAGTCAAACTGTCACTGTTTGCAGATGACATGATACTAAACATAGAAAATCCTAAAGAAGGCAGCAGAAAACTACTAGAGCTCATCAATGAATTCGGTAAAGTTGCAGGATACAAAATTAACATACAGAAATCTCTTGCATTCTTACACACTAACAATGAAAGATCACAAAGAGAAATTAAAGAAACAATCCTATTTACCATTGCATCAAAAAGAATAAAATACCTAGGAATAAACCTACCTCAGGAGGCAAAAGACCTGCACTCAGAAAACTATAAGATGAAAGGAATCAAAGATGACACAAACAGATGGAGAGATATACCATGTTTTTGGGTCAGAAGAATCAACATTGTGAAAATGACTACACTACCCAACACAATCTACAGATTCAATGCAATACCTATCAAATTATCAATGGCATTTTTTACAGAATTAGAACAAAAACTTTTACAATTTTTAATGGAAACACAAAAGACCCTGAATAGCCAAAGCAATCTTGAGAAAGAAAAACGGAGCTGGAGGAATCAGGCTCCCTGACTTCAGACTATACTACAAAGCTACAGTAATCAAGACAGTATGGTACTGGCACAAAAACAGAAATATAGAGCAATGGAACAGGATAGAAAGCCCAGAGATAAACTCACACACATATGGTCACCTTATCTTTGATAAAGGAGTCAAGAATATACAATGGAGAAAAGACTCCTCTTCAATAAGTGGTGCTGGGGAAACTGGACAGCTACATGTAAAAGAATGGAATTAGAACATTTTCTCACACCATGCACAAAAATAAACTCAAAATGGATTAGAGACCTAAATATAAGGCTATCAAACTCTTAGAGGAAAACATAGGCAGAACACTCTCTGACATAAATTGCAGCAATATCTTTCTTGATCCACCTCCTAGAGTAGTGAAAATAAAAACAAAAATAAACAAATGGGACCTAATTAAACTGAAAAGCTTTAGCACAGCAAAGGAAACCATAAACAAAATGAAAAGATAACCCACAGAATGGGAGAAAATATTTGCTAATGAAGTGACTGTCAAGGGATTAATCTCCAAAATATACAAACAGCTCATGCAGGTCTATGTCAAAAAAACAAACAACCCAATCACAAAATAGGCAGAAGACGTAAATAGACATTTCTCCAAAGAAGACATACAGGTGGCCAAAAACCACATGAAAAGATGTTCAACGTCACTAATTCTAAGAGAAATGCAAGTCAAAACTACAATGAGGAACTAATGAGAACCTGCAGTAAAGCACAGGGAACTCTACACTTCTACTGTGTACAGTAGAAACTAACACAACATTGTAAAACAACTATACCCCAATTGAGAAAGAAAGTTACAATGGGGTGTCCTCTCACACCAGTCAGAATGGCCATCATCAAAAAGTCTACAAACAACAAATGCTGGAAAGGTTGTGGAGAAAAGGGCACCCTCCTACACTGTTGGTGGGAATGTAAAGTGGTACAACCATTATGGAGAACAGTATGGAGGTTCTTTAAAAAACTAAATATAGAACTACCATATGATCCAGAAATCCCACCCCTGGGCATATATCTGGAGAAAACCATAATTTGAAATGTTACATGCACCCCAATATTCATTGTAGCACTATTTACAATAGCCAAGACATGGAAGCAATCTAAATGTCCATCGACAGAGGAGTGCATAAGAAGATAGGGTATATATATATATATATATATATATATATATATATATATATATATATATACACACACATATACAATGGAATATTACTCAGCCATGAAAAAGAATGAAATAATGTCTTTTGCAGCAACATGGATGGACTTCGAGATTGTCATACTGAGTGAAGTAAGTCAGAGAGAGAAAGACAAATATCATATGATAGTGCTTATATGTGGATCTAAAAAATGGTACAAAGGAACTCATTTACAAAACAGAAATAGAGTCACAGATGTAGAAAAGAAACTTATGGTTACCAGGGGGAAATGGGGGAGGGGACAAATTGGGAAATTGGGATTGACACATACATAGTACTATATATAAAATAGATAACTAATAAGGGCCTACTATATAGCACAGAGAACTCTACTCAGTACTCTGTTATGACCTATATGGGAAAAGAATCTAAAAAAGAGCAGATATATGTGTAACTGATTCACGTTGCTGTACAGCAGAAAGTAACACAACATTTTATGTCAACTATACGCCAATAAAAAATTAAAAAAAAAACAAACAAATTGACAAAAAAAAGTTTCTTGTTGGAGAACATTCCAAGGACAGGTGATGCCTAGGTCCTGAAGTGGTATGAAGATGATCTGTTCAATGTATAGAAAGAAACCTAGAGGCAAAGGGCAATGGGGATTTAAAAAAATTAGAGTTATGTCTTATTTTTTCCCTGAATTCTGTTAAAAGATGGACAAATAAATTATTTCCCCAAGTTCAATGGTTGTTTTGGGGGCTCACCATATATAAAGGTTCATGATGACAACCTTCTTCCTCTGAGCTATTATACATGAATTTTTAAAAAATAATTAAAATCGACAGCATTTGTCCCAGTTCAAAAATAAAATCCTTCAGTTCCAACAATAACAAGAATAAATTAATCAATAGAAGCATATCCAGAGAAGACACTGATGACCAAATTAGACAAGAGCCTTATATATCAGTTATAAATATACTATTTCCTTTGTACAAGATAGAGGAAATTATGAGCATAAGTCAGGTGCTCCTGAGACACATCCTAGAATCTAGGGCATCTTGACTCCCCTGACTGGTTTCTGGGGGAATGTGGGGTAAGAGGTGCCCTTGGCTTCTGGGTCATCATGCCAACAGGGCATCTTGGTATTCCACTGAGACTCCTGGAGACTTCCATGCCCTCAAACAGTGTGAAGTGGTTGCTAGCATCCTGTGGCAGATGGGGAACAGGGAGAGGGGGGATGAGGGTTAGGGTCATTCCGTCCCAGGAAGCTCCCTGCCCATAGATGAAAACCCCAGTGGCAGCCCCCAGAGCCCTTGGTGAGCCTGGGTCTGCTTCTTCGGTCTGCTCTCTGGAGGAGAGCCACTGAAGGTCTTGGCATCCTTGGGGGATCTGGAGCTCTTGGGAATCTTCCTCAGGGCACAATGGCTCCCTTCAGCACCAAGAGTTAGTCCCATGGGGAAGGGCCACTGAGCCCAGGTTGGAGTGCTACAACCACATCCTGGTATGCCAGTGACTACACCTTCCTAAGTGGCCTATCAACGTGTCCTTGGCACACACCCAAGGGACCTGGCAGAGCCCCAGCAATCACCTTGGATTTCCCAAACAAGCCCAAAGTCTCGACCTCCTCGAAGGATTTTTCACCTTCAGGACTAGTGAATGGAGCCCTATAGTTGGCCACACATTCAAGTGAAGTTCTCACAAAGCTCATAATCTCCCCCTGAAAAGCAATATTGGACCAGTGATACAATTCTCATATATTTTTTGCCTTATATTCTTTATCGTTAGGAAAGTGAAAATCAAGTGACATGTTTGTGTGTGTGCATGTGTGTGTGTGTGAATGACAGTAAAAGTTGTTTAAGAGGAAGACTTGTGGGGCTTCCCTGGTGGTGCAGTGGTTGGGAGTCTGCCTGCCGATGCAGGGGACATGGGTTCGAGCCCTGGTCTGGGAGGATCCCACATGCCGCGGAGCAGCTGGCCCCGTGAGCCACAATTACTGAGCCTGCGCGTCTGGAGCCTGTGCTCCGCAACAGGAGAGGCCGCGATAATGAGAGGCCTGCGCACTGCGATGAGGAGTGGCCCCCACTTGCCGCAACTGGAGGAAGCCCTCGCACAGAAACGAGGACCCAACAAAGCCATAAATAAATAAATAAAAATTAAAAAAAAAAAAAAGAGGAAGACTTGTGAAAGTGGGATCGACACAGAGGAGAAGTGTTTTGTTTTTGACAAATATCTCCTAGGACATGTGCAGAAAGCAATGAAAGAGACACAGAGATAATAACATGTATCTATGTTATGATGGTCAAAGTAACTGTGAAGGAAGAAGCAACTGCTGCAACTTTGCCAGGAGGGACAGGAGGCCCAGTAATGCTCAATCAAAGGATGATGATGCCTGTAAAAATTAATAAACAGGGGAATTCCCTAATGGTCCAGTGGTAAAGAATCCCCCTTGCAATGCAGGGGATGCAGGTTTGATCCCTGCTTGAGGAACTGGGATCCCAGACGCTGCGTGGCAACTAAGCCCGCATGCCACAACTACTGAGCTCATGCACCTCAACTAGAGCCAGCATGCCGCAAACTACAGAGCCCACATTCCCTGGAACCCAAGTAGAGAGAGAAAACCCGCACACCACAACTAGAGAGAAACCCGCGCACCACAACGAAGAGCCCGTACACCACATCAAAAGCTCCCGCGTGCCCCAAGCAAAGATCCCACGTGCCGCAAATAAGGCCCAACGTAGCCAAAAATAAACAAATCTTAAAAAAAATTAATAAACAGAAACCTCAACTAAAATAGAGCCAGGAGGCCAGAAGGGGAAGCTCTCACACTCTACAACCGTAGTGGAACCCCAAAAGAAGAAGACTTCCTCCTCTTGTCTGGCAAGAGCTCAGCCAACGAACGATTGTCACAATTCAGTAAATGAGAAGCCACTAGACTCTTAATTCTCAATTCCTCTAAGGAACTCTTTGTTTACTAAAACCCTCCCAACTTCCTTTCCCCCCCTCTCCTTATGTGAAAGACTTGCATGTGACTTGCCATGGTTGCAGATGCCAAATTGCAGTTCTTTGATGATCATGAGTAAACCCATTTTTGCTGGAGAAATAACTTGCAGTCTATTTTAGGTCAACAATTTTGGCCCACACAGGGACCCAGAGAAGACCCCCGACAACTGGAAGGTGGGCAAGCAAACAAGTGTGATACCAACACTAACTTCATTGATGCTTGCTGGGACCCTGGGGATTGAGGTAAGTCTTTCTCCTGGATCTGAGCTTCTGCCCTCTTTACTTTGAGGATCTCCAGGTTTTATTCAGGATCTATATTAAGGCTTTGTCCTCTCTGATTAAAGCCTTGTTTATTTGGCACATTGACCCGGCTCTTTTGCAATCAGGCTGCTCCAACTGGAATTCCCTTGCCTTCAGCCTGATTCCCATTGGAACAGGGGCTCTTCTGTTGGATCTGTGCTGTTAAGCAGTTGGCCTGAGTCTTTCAGAGCTAGGCCGTGCCCTTGGAACTGGCTGGTGTTAGGCCTACAGGCTGTTTGAGCTGTTAGGGTTTTTTTTGTGTAATTTATCCTTCTATTCTAGAGAAAGACCTCTGGGAAATAGGATCCCAGTTATCTAAACATTTTGAAGGAGCATTCCCCCCCACCCCTCAACCACAGGGGCCCTGGCTGATTTTATGTTTAAAATCTGTGGTCCTTCCTCATGTGCATTTCTATGTGGACCTGAGGCAGGAGATAGATGGGCCCCAGGCCACACATTTACAACTCGCCTCCTGTACATATTTCTTGAGGCAGGGTAGAGATGGGCTCCAGATTAGACATTTACAGCCAGCCTCCTGTTTATACTTCAAGATAGAAATAACAACAGGAATAGGCTAAGCACTGCCTGGGCAAAAGATCAAGAGGTCACATATTTCTCATCCTTGGGGTCAGGGAGATCTTGACTGCACATGCGCAGATAGGATCCTCGGGGGTCAAAAAGGGAGGGGACACCAGACTATACTAAGTTTTACTAACTTCCCAAAGGTCCTTGTGCTAAAATCCATCTTGGCTAAAGTATGCGTGTGCACATAGGGGTGCACATAGGGGTGGGCCCTGAGTCAAAGGACAAAGCAAGATGATTGGCCAGAGAAAAACAAAGACCTGGAAGACTGCCCCCTTACAAATGATTTAAACTTCCCAGAGGCGTGACTTTTCTCTGAACTCAACCTTGCCTGTGTTGGCATGTACTCTGCTTTTCTAATATATGCCTACTTTCCTCTCTACCTTCTGTCTCCTTGTCAAAATTTTTTTCAAGGCAGACAAGAAATGGGGCTCAGAAGTTATCCGCTGGCCCTCCTGATCTAGTGCTTAAGATCTGGCACTCTCACTGCTGCAATCAGGGTTCAATCATGGTCTTGCTTCCAGCTGCTGCTCACTGCACTCTGAAATTAGACTAACCTAACCAAAGGCAATTACAGGAAACCTTTCAAATCCCCAAACTTACCTTTCTTAAAACCCAAATGAACAACCTTACCTATAAAACTTCTAAAACTGAACAAAACGCTTATTTTTATTGGTATTTTGAGGCTTCCAAATGTTATCAGGAGCCTATAATTGCCTCTCTTCAAAATAAGATTTTAAGGTTAATTGAGGCAAACAAATGATTAAAGAAGGAAAAAATAGCTTCTGAAGCCTCACGTTCTTCTTCTGCAGCCTCTTTGTCTCAGGCTCTGCCTTTAGCGCCATCTTGTTCCCCTCCTCTGGGACCTTGTGCTCAGGCCTTACCTTCAGGGCCATCTTTTTCCTTCCCCTTTATACTGCCTATTCCTCCTCTGTACCCTCAGTTCCTCCACACTAACTCCCTCGCTGAACTTCCCTTTCCCCCTGAAAATCTCCTCACCCCATTTTCCTCTGAATCTATCAGAACCTGTCCCTTTAGAATTGAGCTTTCTGAGGATCCAGAGGTTAAACCCTTAACTTTAAATATTCCTTGGGCTAAAACTGAACTGCGAGCCATAGTTAAAGAGTGTCCCAAAGTAACCAAAGATCCTCACAGATTTACTGAGGAATTTAATATAACAATCTTACCAATCTTGTGCTCTAACTTACATCAGCTAGGTCTTATGCTTGTCGGTGAAGGCCAGGCCCAGCATTGGATGAAAATTGCTGACTGGGAAAGTCCTGAAAGGTCTCTAGAATTAAAAGCAGGAGATCAACCTGCTAACTTATATGCTCAGGCCAAGGCAATTTCTAGGTGACTTCATCAGGCAATCCCTAGGGCTTTTCCAAAGCCTATTGATTGGAATAAAATTCAGGCTTACACACACAAATCTGATGAATCTGTTCATAGCTATTACAATCAACTTCAGATTATTTTAAAGAAAATTCTGGTCTTCCTTCAGATGTTGATCCCACCCAGGTAGATTTAACTCTGTTTATTAATGGTCTGAACCAGCGTCTTTCCTTTCTAGTAAAAAAGAACAGGATGGAATAGGAAATGATGTCCACTCCAGATTTAGTTAATCTTACAAACCAGCTCTCTCACACTCTAGATGAGTCACCTAAAAGGAAAACTGCCAAAATTCTTAATCGTAAACTTCAGCAAATAAAGTTCCCTAAATGAAACAAAAACCCTCCTAGTTTCTGCTATTAGAGCAAAGAGCCAGGGCATTGGAAAAGAGATTGTTACACATACAAGCCCTTCAGTCACCATCAGCCCTCTAACCAGGCTTTCCAACTTCCTCCCAATTCCCAGTTGTGGGGCTCCAAGGAACTACAGGGGCTCTTCCCAATCCTCCCTCTTAATCAGCTTGGAGAAACATTCCTTCAGATTTGGGATGGGTCTCTTCTCATCCTAACTGACACTGCAGCCACCCTCTCGGTGCTCAACCCCACTACTATAAAGCAGCCCCTGCCTCGGAGTACTAATACAGTTCAAACAGTGGGCATCTTTAATGAACCTCAAGAGGTTCCTGCCTGTGAACTGATTCCCTTTCGTTTAGGCCCTTTGAGAAACACACACTATTTTCTCCTTAGTTCCTCTGCCACTATCCATTTATATTAGGCTGAGACTTCTTACAGAAGCATCATGCTAAAATTTCTCTCCCCTGAAAGGGGAAAATAATTTTGGAATTTGACAGTAGTTATCAAAGCAGCCAACCAGATGAATTAAATGACTCTGACATCTTTTATCAGCTCTGTCTCTGAGCTGATTCTGGAAACACTGATCTTTTGTCCCTATTGAATCAACAACCACCTCCCTTATAGGCAAAATCTCCAACTGATATTGGCAAAATTCACAGTGCATCAATTCAAATAGATCCCTCAAAACCTCTCCCAGAATTAATCAACATGCTATAAGTAAAGAAGCCTTTCATGGCATAAAACCCATAATAGGACATTACAAGTCTCAAAGACTCATTATTTCTTGTAAGAGTTCCTGCAATACCCTTATTTTACTAATGAAGAAACCCAAGGGCTGAGGGTGGAGGTTTGTTCAGGACTTCAGAGCAATAAACAACATTGTCATCCCTCCACACCCTGTTGTTCCTAATCCTCGTATTTCACTAACATCCATTCCCACTGGATGTAAATTTTTTATTGTCATTTGATTTATGAAGTACATTCTTTAGTATTCCAGTTGATGAAGATGGACTATTGTCTATCGTTTTTGCCTTCACTTGGAAGAAAAACAATTCACCGTGACAGTAATGACTCAGGGTTTTACTGAGCTCTTATTTCTCAAAACTTCTCAAGGCTGATCTGGATAATGTAAAGTTCCCAGAAGTTCTATTTTGTTGCAACATGTGGACGAATTGCTTCTTTGCTCTCCTCAGACCACTTCACAGGAAGACAGCACCCACTTCCTAAAGCTTTTAGCCTTAAAGGGACACAAGGTTGCCAAGGGAAAATTGCCATTTGCCCAAACCCAGGTTTGATATTTAGGGCATCTGATACCAGAACAAAAGCTATACCTAGTTCCAGATAGCTTTCATGGTGTCTTGAGTTTCCCAAAACCCCAATCTAAGCATTGACTGCAAGGTTTTCTCAGGCTAGTCAGTTATTGCTGAAAGTGTATTCCAAATTTCTCTATTTTTAAAATTTAATTTTATTTATTTATTTATTTTATACACCAGGTTCTTAGTAGTCAAATTTCTCTCTTATAACCAAACCTCTGTATGTTTTACTCAACAACAACAACTCTGACCCAGTTTTATGGGAAAAGCCAAACAGCATAAACAAAATTTCAGGCCTTAAATGAGAGCTTGAGAAACCCACCTGCCCTTTGGAATCCCAGTTATCAGATCCTCTTTTTCTTTTTTGTATATGAAAAGGAAGGGAATGCCCTTGGGATACTCACCCCAAAACACAGGGACTACCATTGACCCATAGGGTATTAAAGCCAGCAGGTGGACCCTGTGGCACACCTTAGAGCCATTACAGCCACTGCCATTTTGGTTGAGGCCACCAAGAAAATCACTGTGGGATTCCCTTTAATCATCCTTGTACCTCATGCAGTAGAAACCCTCCTGAATTCTCATCACACTCAACATTTCTCAGTTAGCCACCTCACATCCTATGAAGTCCTTTTGTTAACTGCTCCTCATATAACTCTTTTATGTTGTAATAACCTTAGCACTACTACTCTTTTCCCGTCCATCACCAATGAAGTCCCTCACAACTGCTTAACGCTGAAGGATCTCCTCTTTCTCTTTTTTTAGAAATTTATTTTATTTATTTATTTATTTTTGGCTGCATTGGGTCTTCGTTGTTGTGAAAGGGCTTTCTCTAGTTGCGGCAAGCGGGGGCTATTCTTTGATGCGGTGCACGGGCTTATTGTGGTGGCTTCTCTTGTGAAGCACGGGCTCTAGGAGCATGGGCTTCAGTAGTTGTGGCACACGGGCTCAGTAGTTGTGGCTCGCTGGCTCTAAAGCATAGGCTCAGTAGTTGTGGCACACAGGCTTAGCTGCTCTGTGGCATGTGGGATCTTCCTGGACCAGGGCTCGAACCCATGTTGCCTGCATTGGCAGGCAGACTCAACTACTGCACCACCAGGGAAGCCCTGAAGAACCTCCTCTTGACTCCACTTGATGATTTGCAGGAAATTCCTTTGGGTAACAGTGGTTTCTCATGGTTCACCCATGGTTCTTATTTAAAAGGTGACAGTGGCAAATATCGTGCTGGGTATTCTACTGCAACTTCCTTTGAGGTTGTTGAGGCAGCATCTTTACTTATGGGTAATTCAGCCTAATAGGCCTACACAGGCTTGAGCTCTTACCCAGGCCTGTACTTTAGCCAAGGGCAAAACTGCCAATACTTATACTGATAGTAGATATGCTTTTGGTGTAGCTCATGCTTTTGGAATGTGGTAGAAGCAACATGGTTGCCTTACTTCCAGCTGAAATAAAATTGAAAATGGTCCCTATGTTTAGGTGTTATTGGATGCAACACTTTTACCTGCCGCTTTAGCCATTAAGATTTCAGGACAGTCTAAACTTGACTCTGTAGAAGCTAAGGGAAATTTATCTTACTGACATTTCCACAAGGAATGCTGTTATTAAAGGGACCAAAACCAGCCAAACCTCTGTCATGGTCCAAAGGGATAGTTCCCCAAATGATAACTGAGGAAAACTGGACCAGAGAATTTCAACAATTGGCCTGAAAAAAGGAAAAACAAGACTGGAAATTCAATATTTTTTTTTTGATAACAAGAGAATGCTCTGGTTTGGACCAAATAACAACCCACTCTTACTGAAGACTCTAAAATTCCCACCCTGGCTGGACCTGTACATCATCTGGTGACCTGAAAATAAAGATTTCCCAGAATTGAAGCAGATGATGTCTGAGCTCTACTTCTCACTATTGGGGGGACTTACATGTGACTTGCCACGGTTGCAGACCCTGAACTGTAATTCTCTTCTGAATAAACCTACTTTTTCTGGAGAAATATCTGGCAGTCTATTTGTTTTCAGTCAACACAATTTGGTGACATTTAGTACAATCACTTTTGCACAACCCTCACCACTATGTAGCCCCAGAACATTTTCATCATCCCCCAAAGAAAACCCTGTACTAATTAAGCAATCACTCCCCATTCATCTGTTCCCCAGCACTGGAAACCACTAGTCTACTGTCTCTTGGATTTGCCTATTCTGGATATTTCACATAAATGGAATCATACGTGGTCTTGTGTCTGGCTTCCTTCACTTAGCATAATGTTTACAAGATTCATCCATGTTGTGGCATGTATCAGCATTTTATTCCTTTTTCTTGCTGAATAATATTTCATTGTATGGATATACTACCTTTTGTTTATCCATTCATCGAGTGATGGATACTGTGTTATTTCCATCCTTTGGCTATTGTGAATAGTGCTTCTATGAACAGTAGTGAACAGGTTTTTGTTTGAACAAATGTTTTCAATTCTCTTGGATATATACCTAGGAGTTGAATTTCTTGGTCTATGGTAATTCTGTATTTAACACCACCAAACTGTTTCCCACAGCAGCTGCACCATTTAACATTCCCACCATTAATGCCAAAGGGTTCAATTTCTCCACATCGTTACCAACATTTGTTATTGAAAAAAATAGCCATCCTAATGGGTGTGATATGATATCTCATTGTGGTTTTGATTTGCATTTCTTGCATTATGACTAATGATGTCAGACATCTTTTCATTTGGTTATTAGCTATTTGTATATCTTCCTTAGGAAAATGTCTATTCAATTACTTTGCCCTTTTTAATTGGATTGTTTTTTACTTGGATTGTGTCAAATTACGAGTTTAAAAAAATATTTCAGACATGAGGCTTTTAGAAAATATTTGCAAATATCTTTTTCCATTCTGTGAGTTGTCTTTTAATTCTGTTGACAGTGTCTTTTGATACACAAAATTTTAATTTTTCTTTTTAAGTTTTAATTTTGATTGAATTTGTTTCCTTGTGTTTTGTGTCATATCTATGAAAATGTTGCCCTATTCAAGGTCATGCAGAGTTTCACCTGTTTCCTTCTAAGAATTTTATAGTTTTTAAAATAGTTTTAGCACTTACATTTAGGTTTTGATTCATTTGGAGTTAATTTTTGTATGTGTTGTGAGGTATGGGTCAGATTCATTCTTTTGCATGTGGATATACACTAGTCTCTGCACAAGTCATTGAAGAGACAATATTTTCCCCCATTGAATGGTCTTTTTAGTCTTGTCAAAAATCAATTGACCATAGATACGTAGGCTCTCAATTTGATTTCACTGAGCTATACGTTTTTCTATATGCCAATACCACATTGTTTTGATTACTGTAGCTTTGTAGTAAGTTTTGAACCTGGGAAGTGTTCTTCTTCCAAATGTGTTCTTCTTCTAAATTATTTCCACTATGTGGGATCCCTTGCAATTGCATATGAATTTTAGGATCTGCTTTTCCACTTCTGCAAAAACGCTATTGGAATTTTGATAGTGATTTGCATTGAATTTGTAAATCATTTTGGTAGTATTGTCATTTTAACTATGTCTTCCAATCCATGAATATCAAATATCTTTCCATTTATTTAGGTCTAGGTCTAGGTCTTCTTTACTATATTTCAACAGTGTTTTGTAATTTTCAGTGTGCAAGTCTTGGACCTACTTGGTTAAATTTCTCCTTAAGTATGTTATCATATTTGATGCTATTATACATGAAATTGCTTTAATTTCCTTTTAAATTTTCTATTACTAGCATATAGAAATAAAACTGATTTTAAATGTTGATCTTATATCCTGAAACACTGCTAAACTCATTTGTAAATTCTAAATGAATTTTGGTACTTGTTCAGCTTTTCTATATATGAAGTCATGTCATTTGCAAATTGAGAAAATTCTTCCTGTCTAATTGTGGTGCATTATATTTCTTTTCCTTGCCTAACTGCTCTGACTACAACATCCAGTACAGTGTTGAATAGAAGTGGCAAAATCAGGCACCCTTGTCTTGCTCCTAATCTTAGGGGGAAAGCTGACATTGTTTCACTATTCAATATGATGTTAGCCGTGGATTTTTCATTACTCTACATTATCATGTTAAGGAAATTCCCTTATATTCCTGACTTGTTCAGTAATTTTACATGATTGGATTTTGCATTTTGTGAAATGTTTTTCCTGCATCAAGATGATTGTGTGTGTGTGTGGGGGGTTGGTAGTATTCATAGGAGAAAACTCACTTTCTTCACTGTGGCATTCCTAGAGGTGACTAGAAGATGGGTAAGAGCAATGTCTTTCAGTCACCCTTGAGGCCGCCACTATCTACCTTTCAAATAGGGAAAAGACTGCCTTTTTCCCGGCTTCTCAATTACCAACTGGATCACCCAGCACATACACCTATCTTCTCTGACAATCCAAGGGAGACCCTTGGAACACACTTCGGCCTTCTGCAATGACACTTTTTTTTTTTTTTTTTTTTTTTTTGCGGTATGCGGGCCTCTCACTGTTGTGGCCTCCCCCGTTGCGGAGCACAGGCTCCGGACGCGCAGGCTCCGCGGCCATAGCTCACGGGCCCAGCCGCTCCGCGGCATATGGGATCCTCCCAGACCGGGGCACGAACCCGCATCCCCTGCATCGGCAGGCGGACTCTCAACCACTGCGCCACCAGGGAGGCCCTGCAATGACACTTTTTGATGCAGTGTGTGCTGCATGTGGTGAACGGCATAATCCTCTAAATGCCCTCAGTAGGCCTAGGTGACTTTGGATGTTCCAAATGCTTAGCAATGCCCAGGGTAACTCTCTACTTTATTTCGGGCTGGACCTAAAGTCCAGTTTCCGCATCACTTAGAGAGACGACGAGCAGGAGTCCACAAACTGAATTGGAGCCCTGGTGGTTTCATTCAGGGCAGCTTAGGCTTCCTCAACGTGGCAGACCCGCATGGAACGAAAGCCTGCCAAGAACCACGGTCCTGAGGCTGTTTCAAAGCTGTAGAACGCTAGCCATAGAGAACACATTAGTTCCAGGCCCTTCCAACGGCATAGTGGGGGATGTTCCCAGAGCTATACATCCCTTCATTGTGCTCAGAAGGCTTTGGGTACACAGTGTACCTCCTTGGAAAGAAGTGCCCACGTGAGAGTCTTGAACTCTGTGAGGCATACTAAAGCAAAAGCCATCCATTGACTAAGACTTCCTGGAAACTGGTGCAACCCTATCTCTGGTAATGGGAAAATGTGCACCTTACCTCGAGACTAGAGGTCACATTTAGTTGGCACTTTAGCTACAGTATGCTCCTGGGGTGAGCTCCCAGGAAGGAATCGAAAGCACCTGGTTTCTTTTGGAAAAGCTCACTGCTCCTCAGAGGCATCTTTGGAATGAATAGTATCCTGGTGGTGAGGTTTTCAGGCGGCTTGGAATCTGCAACCAAGTTGCTTTCCAAAGGGGGAAAGTCGGGCTTCTCCCACATTCTCCCATTATCAATTTGACCCCACAGTGCATTTACCAGCACTCTCTGACTGACTACTTGAGACTTTCAGTCACAATGGGCCTTTCGATGACCACACTTCGTTGGACGTGGGGTGTTTTGCGTGCCATGAATAGCATTACCCGCTGAATGACTGAGTCAGGCCTAGGTGACTTTGGATCGTCCCAATGCCTCACAATTGTACTGGACTTTCTGTACTTTCTGTCAGGCTGGACCTACAGTGTACCTTGCGTCACAAAAGAGAGATGACAGGTAAGAGTTGCCAGGATGCACTTTAGGCTCAGGGATTCTTTCAGTGCCGTTCAGAGGGCCTCCACAGAGGGAGAGCCACGTTGACTGTATTACTGGCAAAAACGTTGTCCCGGGGCTGCCTTACACCTCGAGAAATCCAGCTCTGCAAGCGAGTAGCAGTTCATTGCCCTTACCTCTGCGTAGAAAGAGTTGACCCCTACAGTCTTTTCTGTGTTGTGTGGCTCAGAAAACAAAAAGGGGACTCACAGCATACACTCTCTCCCTCGGAAGGGTATTCACACACGACACTCTTAGGCCTATGGAAAGCCACCAAGGAGTTAAAGCACTCAATCGAGTCAGGGTTCATGGAGATGGCTGCACAAAAAACTTGGCTGATAGGAAACACTCGTGCTTAATTTGAGACTAGGGGTCACTTTTACTTCACAATTTAGCTACGGCAAGCGTGGGATAAGCTCCTTGCAAGGCACTGGAGACCACCTGGATTCGTAGGAGAAAACAAAATTTCTTCACTGAGGCATTCCTTGAGGTGACTAGAAGACGGGTAACAGCAATGTCTTTCAGTCAGCCTTCAGGCCACCCCTATCTACCTTTCAAATGGGGAAAAGACTGCCTTTTTCCAGGCTTCTCAATTACCAACTGGATCACCCAGCACATACACCTATCTGCTCTGACAATCCAAGGGAGACCCTTGGAACACAATTCAGCCTTCAGTGATGACACTTTTGGATGCAGTGTGTGCTGCATGTGGTGAACGGCATAATCCTCTAAATGTCCTCAGTAAGCCTAAGTGACTTTGGATGTTCCAAATGCCTAGCAATGCTCAAGGTAACTCTACTTTATTTCAGGCTGGACCTAAAGTGCAGTTTCTGCGTCACTTAGAGAGACGTCGAGAAGGAGTCCCCCAACTGAATTGGAGCCCCGGGGGTTTCTTTCAGGCCAGCTTAGGTTTCCTCAATGTAGCAGACCCACATGGAATGAAAGCCTGCCAAGAACGCCATTCCTGAGGCTGTTTCAAAGCTGTGGAACGCTAGCCAGAGAGAACACATTAGTTTCCGGCCCTTCCAACTGCATAGTGTGGGATGATCCCAGAGTTGTGCATCCCTTCATTGTGCTCAGAAGGCTTTGCGTACCCAGTGTACTTCCAAGGAAAGAAGTGCCCACGTGAGATTCTTGAGCACTGTGAGGCAAACTAAAGCTACAGCCGTCCATTGACTAAGAAATCCTGGATACCGGTGCACCCCTATCTCTGGTAATGGGAAAAGGTGCACCTTACCTCAACACTAGAGGTCACATTTAGTTGGCACTTTAGCTACAGTATTCTCCTGGGGTGAGCTCCAAGGAAGGAATCACAAGCACCTGGTTTTTTTTTTGAAAATCTCACTGCTCCTCAGAGGCATCAGTGGAGAGAATAGTATCCTCGTGGTGTAGTTTTCAGCCGGCTTGGAAACTGCAACCATGTTGCTTTCCAAAGGGGGAAATTCGGGCTTCTCCTACATTCTCCCATTGCGAACTTGACCCCACAGTGCATTTACCAACACTCTCTGACTGACTATTGGAGACTTTCAGCCACACTGGGTGTTCCTATGATCTCACTGCGTTGGACGTGGGGTGTTTTGTGTGCCATGAATAGCATTACCCGCTGAATTACTTAGTCAGGGTTAGGGGACTTGGATGGTCTGAATGCCTTACAATTGTACTAGTTTTTCCGTACTTTCTGTCAGGCTGGACCTACAGTGTACCTTGTGTCACAATAGAGAGATGACAGGTTAAGAGTTGCCAGGATGCACATTAGGCTCAGGGATTCTTTCAGTGCCGTTCAGAGGGCCTCCACAGAGGGAGGGCCACGTTGAATGTAATACTGGCCAAAACATTGTCCCAGGGCTGCCTTACAGCTGTAGAAATCAAGCTCTGCAAGCGAGAAGCAGTTCACTGTCCTTCCCTCTGCGTAGAAAGAGTTGACCCCAGCAGTGTGTTCTGTGTTGTGTGGCTCGGAAAACAAAAAGGGGACTCACAGCGCACACGCTCTCCCTCAGAAGGGAATTCACACGTGACTCTCTTAGGGCTACAGAAAGCCGCAAAGGAGTTAAAGCACTCAATTGAGTCAGGGTTCATGTAGATGGCTGCACACAAAACTTGGCTGATAAGAAACACTCGTACTTACCTTGAGACTAGGGGTCAAGTTTACTTTGCACTTAAACTAGGGCAAGCGTGGGATGAGCTCCTAGCAATGCACTGGAGACCACCTGGACTCATAGGAGAAAACAAAATTTCTTCACTGAGGCATTCTTTGAGGTGACTAGAAGACGGGTAACAGCAATGTCTTTCAGTCAGCCTGGAGGCCGCCACTATCTACCTTTCAAATGGGGAAAAGACTGCCTTTTTCTAGGCTTCTCAATTACCAACTGGATCACCCCGCACATACACCTATCTTCTCTGACAATCCAAGGGAGACCCTTGGAACACAATACGGCCTTCTGCGATGAGACTTTTGGATGCATTGTGTGCTGCATGTGGTGAACGGCATAATACTCTAAATGCCCTCAGTAGGCCTTGGTGTCTTTGGATGTTCCAAATGCCTAGCAATGCTCAGGGTAACTCTCTACTATATTTCGGGCTGGACCTAAAGTCCAGTTTCCGCATCACCTAGAGAGACATCGAGCAGGAGTCCCCTAACTGAATTGGAGCCCTGGTGTCTTCTTTCAGGGCAGCTTAGGTTTCCTCAACGTGGCAGAGATGCATGGAATGAATGCCTGCCAAGAACCGTGTTCCTGAGGCTGTTTCAAAGCTGTGGAATGCTAGTCATAGAGAACACATTAGTTCCCGGCGCTTCCAACTGCATAGTGGGCGATGTTCCCAGAGTTGTGTATCCCTTGATTGTGCTCAGAAGGCTTTGGGTACACAGTGAACTTCCTTGGATAGAATTGCCCACGTTAGAGTCTTGAGCACTATGAGGCATACTAAAGCTTCAGCCGTTCATTGACTAAGACTTCCTGGAAACCGGTGCACCCTTATCTCTGGTAATGGGAAAATATGCACCTAACCTCGAGACTAGAGGTCATATTTAGTTGGCACTTTAGCTACAGAATGCTCCTGGGGTGAGCTTCCAGGAAGGAATCGCAAGCACCTGTATTTTTTTGGAAAAGCTCACTGCTCCTCAGAGGTATCTGTGGAGTGAATAGTACCCTGGTGAGGTGGTTTTCATGCAGCTTGGAAGCTGCAACCAAGTTGCATTCCAAAGGGGGAAATTCGGGCTTCTCTCACATTCTCCCACTGCCAACTTGAACCCACAGCGCATTTACCAGCACTCTTTGACTGAGTGCTGGAGACTTTCAACCACATTGGGCCTTTCTACGTTCACACTTCGTTGGACACGGGGTGTTTTGCGTGCCATGAATAGCATTACCCGCTGAATGACTTAGTCAGCCCTAGGGGACTTTGGATCATCCCAATGCCTCACAATTGTACCAGTGTTTCTGTACTTCCTGTCAGGCTGGACTTACAGTGTACCTTGCGTCACAATAGAGAGATGACAGGCTAAGAGTTGCCAGGATGCACTTTAGGCTCAGGGATTCTTTCAGTGCCGTTCAGAGGGACTCCACAGAGGGAGAGCCACGTTGAATGCACTACTGGCAAAAACGTTGTCCCGGGGCTGCCTTACAGCTCTAGAAATCCAGCTCTGCAAGCGAGAAGCAGTGCATTGCCCTTCCCTCTGCGTAGAAAGAGTTGACCCCAACAGTCTGTTCTGTATTGTGTTGCACGGAAAACAAAAAGAGGACTCACAGCGCACACGCTGGCCCTCAGAAGGGAATTCATATGTGACTCTTAGGCCTATGGAAAGCCGCAGAGGGGTTAAAGCACTCTATCGAGTCAGGGTTCATGGAGATGGCTGCACAAAAAACTTGGCTGATAGGAAACACTCGTGCTTACCTTGAGGCTAGGGGTAATGTTTACTTCGCAGTTTAGCTAGGGCAAGCATGGGATGAGCTCCCAGCAAGGCACTGGAGACCACCTGGTTTGATAGGAGAAACTCTCTTTCTTCACTGAGGCATTCCTAGAGGTGACTAGAAGACGGGTAGCCGCAATGTCTTTCAGTCAGCCTTCAGGCCACCACTATCGACCTTTCAAATTGGGAAAAGACTGCCTTTTTCCAGCCTTCTCAATTACCAACTGGATCACCCAGCACATACACCTATCTGCTCTGACAATCCAAGGGAGACCCTTGGAACACACTTCGGCCTTCTGCGATGACACTTTTGGATGCAGTGTGTCCTGCATGTGGTGAACGGCATAATCTTCTAAATGTCCTCAGTAGGCCTAGGTGACTTTGGATGTTCCAAATGCCTAGAAATTCTCAAGGTAACTCTGCTTTATTTCAGGCTGGACCTAAAGTGCAGTTTCTGCGTCATTTAGAGAGACGTCGAGAAGGAGTCCCCCAACTGAATTGGAGCCCCGGTGGTTTCATTCAGGCCAGCATAGGTTTCCTCAACGTGGCAGACCCACATGGAACGAAAGCCTGCCATGAACCACGTTCCTAAGGTTGTTTCACAGCTGTGGAACATTAGCCATAGAGGACACATTAGTTCCCAGCCCTTCCAACTGCATAGTGAGGGATGTTTCCAGAGCTGTGTATCCCTTGATTGTGCTCAGAAGGCTTTGGGTACACAGCGCACTTCCTTGGAAAGAAGTGCCCACGTGAGAGTCTTGAGCGCTGTGAGGCCTACTAATGCTAAAGCCGTCCATTGACTAAGACTCCCTGGAAACTGGTGCACACCTATCTCTGGTAATGGGAAAATGTGCACCTTACCTCGAGACTAGAGGTCACATTTAGTTGGCACTTTAGCGACAGTATGCTCCTGGGCTGAGCTCCCAGGAAGGAATCGCAAGCACCTGGTTTCTTTTGGAAAAACTCACTGCTCCTCAGAGGCATCTGTGGAGTGAATAGTACCCTGGTGGTGAGGTTTTCAGGCGGCTTGGAAGCTGCAACCAAGTTGCTTTCCAAAGGGGGAAAGTCTGGCTTCTCCTACATTCTCCCATTGTGTACCTGACCCCACAGCGCATTTACCAGCACCCTCTGACTGACTATTGGAGACTTTCAGCCACACTGGGCGTTTCTGTGATCTCACTGCATTGGACGTGGGGTGTTTTGCGTGCCATGAATAGCATTACATGCTGAATGACTTAGTCAGGCTTAGGGGACTTTGGATCGTCTGAATACCTCACAATTGTACTGGTTTTTCTGTACTTTCTGTCAGGCTGGACCTACAGTGTACCTTGTGTCACAATAGAGAGATTATAGGTAAGAGTTCCCAGGATGCACATTAGGCTCAGGGATTCTTTCATTGCAGTTCAGAGGGCTTCCACAGAAGGAGAGCCACGTTGAATGTAATACTGGCAAAACTTTCTACTGGGGCTCCTCTACAGTTGTAGAAATGAAGCTATGCAAGCGAGAATCAGTTCATTGCCCTTCCCTCTGCATAGAAAGAGTTGACCCCAGCAGTCTGTTCTGTGCTCTATTGCTTGGAAAACAAAAAGGGGACTCAGAGCGCACACGCTCTCCCACAGAAGGGAATTCATACGTGACTCTCTTAGGCCTATGGAAAGCCACAGAGGAGTTAAAGCACTCTATTGAGTCAGGGTTCATGGAGATGGCTGCACACCAAACTTTGCTGATGGGAAACACTGGGACCTACCCTGCGGCTAGGGGTCAGGTTTATTTTGCACTTTAGCCCGGGCAAGGGTGGGATGAGCTCTTAGAAAGACACTGGAGACCACAGGGTTTTGTAGGAGAAAACTCACTTTCTTCACTGAGGCATACCTAGAAATGACTAGAACATTGGTAACATCAATGTCTTTCAGTCAGCCTTGAAGCTGCCACTATGTACCTTTCAAATGGGGTAAAGACTGCCTTTTTCCAGCCTTCTCAATTACAAACTTGTCCACACAGCACATATACCTATCTTCCCTGACAAGCTAAAGGATACCGTTGGAACACAATTCGGCCTTCTGTGATGAAACTTTTGGATGCAGTGTGTTCTGCATGTGGTGAATGGCATAATCCTCTAAATGCCCTCAGTAGGCCTAGGTGACTTTGGATGTTCCAAATGCCTAACAATAATCAGGGTAAAATTCTACTTTATTTCGGGCTGGACCTAAAGTCTAGTTTCCACATCAATTAGAGAGACGTCGAGCAGAAATCCCCAAACTGAATTGGAACCCCGGTGGTATTTTTCAGGGCAGCTTCGGGAAATCATACACGACTCTCTTAGGCTTCCGAAAGCAGTAAAGGAGTTAAAGCACTCTATCGAGTCAGGGTTCATGGAGATGGCTTCACACCCAACTTTGCTGATGGGAAACAATTTGGCCTACCTTTAGGTTAGGGGTCACCTTTACTTCTCAGTTTAGCTACGGCAAGGACTTGAAAGTGAGGTAGAATTCCAGGAAACAGACATCAAGAGGTTGATTGGAATCGCCTTCAAAACACATGAAAATCGGCAGAACTTCCACAATGATGCACGTGGCCAAAGAGCGTGTATGCGAGTTTTCAAGGACATATTGAGGAAAAAACACATACACACTTTGTGGCCAACCAAGCAAGCAGGCAATGCAAATACACACTAAAAAGAAGTCTGACTTCCCACCGTTCAAAAGGTACATCGGAAAAAATTGTAAAAACCATAAAAGCAGGACAAGCCGTGGAGAACAGGGAGCCTTTTTATGCAGATGGGAGGGAGGAAAATTGCCAGCAGCCACTCCGGAGAAGTGCATGGTGTTTCCCAAAAACAAGTAAACAACTCAGTTACAGAGCCTTGGGCACTTTCACTCATGGACGTATACCATGGGAAACCTGAAAATCAAAAAGACACAGCCACCCCAATGCTAAGGGCTGCTCTGTTTACAAGCACCTCAACTTCAGAACAACTCAAATATTGCAGGAAAGACAAAAATGGATAAAGAAGTTGTGGTACTTTCGCACGATGGAATATCCCTCAGCCATGAAATCAATGTCATAAGGCCAGTAGAAGCATAATGGGTGGATTTAGGTCCGATGATTCTAAGTGAAATAAGGCACACAGAAAAAGAAACTTATCATAAGATATCACTTATGGAGGGAATGTAAAAAGGCTACACATGAACTATATTAGCAAACAGAATAGAGTCTCACATTTAGAAAACTCTCCTATGCCTGCTCAAGGGGAAAGGTGAGGTGGGGTGATGCATAAAACCAGAGTTTGATATTAGCACAGGTACCGTTCCATAAACCAAATATATAATAGACAATACCTATTCCATGCTCAGTGAACTGGACTCAACACCCCTTATTCCATGCAGAGGAATATATCTAACTGGCAAGAATCTTAAAACCTATGTACTTATATGTCTCCGTATGGGAATCAAGTGTGTGTATAGTGGCATAAATACGGCAGTGAAAATCAGCTCAACCCCAGTATAAAAATAAGTTTCAAAAACAAAACACAAAAACCGTGAAATTCTTACACAATTCGTTCAGGGGCTCTGATTAAACCTGGATTGAATGCATCTACACCCACACCTGGATGAGACAAAAGGCTCGACACTTGGGGCAGAGAGGATTGGTGAAGTTGGGTGAGCACATGTACACCTTTAAAGCAATAATGCGTGCCACCCATGCCATGAGTCCCTACTCTCCAGGTTTAAGGGAATGTTAGTACAGTTAAATCATGCATGGGAAACCCATAAGTTGGGACACCGTGTGATCGGGAAAGATTTCTAAAAGGCTCCTCATTTTTCCTCTCCTGGGGCTCGGGTTCAACATTCCAGGTGCTTTACTCTCAATCTCCCAACTTGGGGAGTCAGTGCCTATAACCTCCTGTTTCTCACAGTTTGCAACTTGTAATGAGGATGAAAGGGAAGAGAGGGAAACAAAGAGAGCCAAGCTGTTGGCATTTGGACGGGCACATATCACTCTAATTTCCCATCAGGAAGAAGAATTAACCAAACGCTCAGCCTGCCGCCCTGGAACCAGAATACGACCTGAAGCAATCATGTGGTTTTTCGGCCAGCTCACAAAAATGTGTGTTGACAAATGGAGCTCAGGGGCACAACCATTCAGAAAATAACAGAGTTATAAAGGACAACTCTCATCCAAAAATGTGTTCAGGGAAGGCAACCAGGAGGACTTGAAAGCAGGCAGAATGCCAGGAAACAGACTTCAACAGGTAGGTTGGAATCGCCTTTAAAGCACATGAAAATCAGCAGAGCTTCCACAAGGATGCAATTGGCCAAAGAGGGCGTATGCGTGTTTTCCAGAAAATATTGAAGAAAAAACTCATACACAATTTGTAGCCAACCAAGCCAGAAGGCAATGCATATACACAATAAATAGAAGTCTCACTTCCCACCAGTCAAAAGGGACATCCGAAAAAATGGTAAAAACCAGAAAAGCAGAGCAGGTCTTGGAGAACAGGGAGCCTTCTTATGCAGATGTGGGAGGAAAATTGCCAGCAGCCACTCCAGAGAAGTGCATGGTGTTTCCCAAAAACAAGTAAACAACTCAGCTACAGAGCCTTGGGCACTTTCACTCATGGACGTATACCTTGAGAAACCTGAAAATAAACAAGACACAGCCACCCCAAAGTTAAGGGCTGCTCTGTTTACAAGCACCTCGACTTCAGAACAACTCAAATATTGCAGGAAAGACAAAAATGGATAAAAAAGTTGTGGTACTTTCGTACGATGGAATATCACTCAGCCATGAAATCAATGTCATAAGGCCAGTAGCAGCATAATGGGTGGATTTAGGTACGATGATTCTAAGTGAAATAAGTCACACAGAAAAAGAAACTTATCATAAGATATCACTTACGGAGGGAATGTAAAAAGACTACACATGAACTAAATTAGAAAACAGAACAGAGTCTCACATTTAGAAAACACTCCTATGCCTGCTCAAGGGGAAAGGTGAGGTGGGGTGATGCATAAAACCAGAGTTTGATATTAGCACAGGTACAGTTCCATAAACTAAATATGTAATAGACAAGACCTATTCCATGCTCAGTGACCTGGATTCAACACCCCTTATTCCACGCAGAGGAATATATCTGACTAGGAAGAATCTTAAAACCTATGTACTGATATGTTTCTGTAAGGGAATCAATTGTGCCTAGAGCGGCATAAACACAGCAGTGAAAATCAGCTCAACCCCATTATAAAAATAAATTTCAAAAACAAAACACAAAAACAGCGAAATTCTTACACAATTCATTCAGGGTTTCTGATGCAACATGGATTGACCCCATCTACAGCCACACCTGGATGAGACAAAAGGCTGGACACTTAGGGCTGAGAGGATTGGTGAGGCTGGGTGAGCAAATTTACACCTTTAAAGCAATAATGCGTGCCACCCATGCCATGGGTCCCTACTCTCCAGGTTTAAGGGAATGTTAGCACAGTTAAATCATGCATGGGAAACCCACAGGATGGGACACTGTGTGATCGGGAAAGATTTCTAAAAGCCTCCTCATTTTTCCTCTCCTGGGGCTCGGGTTCGACATTCCAGTCGCTTTACACTCAATCTCCCAACTGGGGAGTCAGTGCTTTAACCTCCTGTTTTGCAACGTTGGCAACTTGTTATGAGGATGAAAGGGAAGAGGGGGAACCAATGAGAGCCAAGCTGTAGGCATTTGGACAGGCACATGTCACTCTAAATTCCGACAGGAAGAAGAATTAACCAGAGGCTCAGCCTGCCGGCCCAGAACCAGAATAGGGCCTGAAGCAATCCTGCGGTTTTGCGGCCAGCTCACAAAACTGTGTGTTGACAAATGGAGCTCAGGGGCAAAACAATTCAGAAACATGCAGAGTTATAAGGGACAACTATCATCCAAAAATCTGTTGAGGGAAGGCTACCAGGAGGACTTGAAAGCGAGGCAGAATTCCCGGAAACAGACTTCAAGAGGTAGATTGGAATCAACTTTAAAGCACATAAAAATCGGCAGAGCTTCCACAATGATGCACTCAGCCAAAGAGGGCGTATGCATGTTTTCCAGAACATATTGAGGAAAAAACGCATACACACTTTTTGGCGAACCAAGCCAGCAGGCAATGCAAATACAGACTAAAAAGGAGTCTCACTTCCCACCGGTCAAAAGGGACATCCGAAAAAATTGTAAAAACCAGAAAAGCAGGACAGGCCCTGGAGAACAGGGAGCCTTATTATGCAGATGGGATGGAGTAAAATTGCCAGCAGCCACTCCGGAGAAGTGCATGGTGTTTCCCAAAAACAAGTAAACAACTCAGCTACAGAGCCTTGGGCACTTTCACTCATGGACGTATACCTTGGGAAACCTGAAAATCAACAAGACACAGCCACCCCAATGCTAAGGGCTGCTCTGTTTACAAGCACCTCGACTTCAGAACACCTCAAATATCGCAGGAAAGACAAAAATGGATAAAGAAATTGTGGTACTTTCGCACGATGGAATATCCCTCAGCCATGAAATCAATGTCATAAGGCCAGTAGCAGCATAATGGGTGGATTTAGGTAAGATGATTCTAAGTGAAATAAGTCACACAGAAAAAGAATCTTATCTTAAAATATCACTTAGGAAGGGAATGTAAAAAGGCTACACATGAACTAAATTAGAAAACAGAACAGAGTCTCACATTTAGAAAACACTCCTATGCCTGCTCAAGGGGAAAGGTGAGGTGGGGTGATGCATAAAACCAGAGTTTGATATTAGCACTGGTACCATTCCATAAACCAAATATGTAATAGACAAGACTTACTCCTTGCTCAGTGAACTGAACTCAACACACCATATTCAACGCAGAGGAATATATCCGACTAGTAATAATCTTAAAACCTATGCACTGATATGTCTCCATAAGGGAATCAAGTGTGCTAGAACAGCATAAACACGGCATTGAAAATCAGCTCAACCCATTTATAAAAGTAAATTTCAAAAACAAAGCACAAAAACAGCGAAATTCTTACACAATTCGTTCATGGGCTCTGATGCAACCTGGATTGACCCCATCTACAGCCACACCTGGATGAGACAAAAGTCTGGACACTTGGGGCTGAGAGTATTGGTGAGGTTGGGTGAGCAACTGTACACCTTTAAAGCAATAATGCATGCCATCCATGCCATGGGTCTCTACTCTCCATGTTTAAGGGAATAATAGTACAGTTAAATCATGCATGGGAAACCCACAGGATGGGACACCGTGTGATCAGGATAGATTTCTAAAACCCTTCTCATTTTTCCCCTCCTGGTGCTCGGGTTCGACATTCCAGTCGCTTTATTCTCAATCTCCCAACTTGGGGAGTCAGTGCCTTTAACCTCCTGTTTCACAAGGTTGGCAACTTGTGCAGAGGATGAAAGGGAAGAGGGGGAACCAATGAGAGCCAAGCTGTAGGCATTTGGACGGGCACATGTCACTCTAATTTCCGACAGGAAGAAGAATTAACCAGAGGCTCAGCCTGCCGGCCCAGAACCAGAATAGGGCCTGAAGCAATCCTGCTGTTTTGTGGCCAGCTCACAAAAATGTGTGTTGACAAATGGAGCTCAGGGGCAAAAGAATTCAGAAACATGCAGAGTTATAAGGGACAACTATCACCCAAAAATCTGTTGAGGGAAGGCAACTAGGAGGACTTGAGAGCGAGGAAGAATTCCATTAACAGCCTTCAAGAGGTAGATTGGAATCGCCTTTAAAGCACATGAAAATCAGCAGAGCTTCCACAATGATGCACTCGGCCAAAGAGGGCGTATGCGTGTTTTCCAGAACATATTGAGGAAAAAACGAGTACACACTTTGTGGCCAGCCAAGCAAAGGGGCAATGCAAATACACACTAAAAAGAAGTCTGACTTCCCACCGTTCAAAAGGGACATCCGAAAAAATTGTAAAAACCAGAGAAGCAGGACAGGCCCTGGAGAACAGGGAGCCTTCTTATGCAGATGGGAGGGAGGAAAATTGCCAGCAGCCATTCCGGAGAAGTGCATGGTGTTTCCCAAAAACAAGTAAACAACTCAGCTACAGAGCCTTGGGCACTTTCACTCATGGATGTATACCTTGGGAAACCTGAAAATCAACAAGACACAGCCACCCCAATGCTAAGGGCTGTTCTGTTTACAAGCACCTCGACTTCAGAACACCTCAAATATCGCAGGAAAGACAAAAATGGATAAAGAAGTTGTAGTACTTTCGTACGATGGAATATCCCTCAGCCATGAAATCAATGTCATAAGGCCAGTAGTAGCATAATGGGTGGACTTAGGTACGATGATTCTAAGTGAAATAAGTCACACAGAAAAAGAATCTTATCATAAGATATAACTTATGAAGGGAACGTAAAAAGGCTACACTTGAACTAAATTAGAAAACAGAACAGAGTCTAACATTTAGAAAACACTTTTATGGCTGCTCAAGGGGAAAGGTGAGGTGGGGTGATGCATAAAACCAGAGTTTGATAGTAGCACACGTACCGTTCCATAAAACAAATATGTAATAGACAAGACCTACTCCTTGCTCAGTGAACTGGACTCAACACACTCTATTCCACGCAGAGGAATATATCTGACTAGTAAGAATCTTAAAACCTATGGACTGATATGTCTCCATAGGGGAATCAAGTGTGCCTAGAGCGGCATAAACACGGCAGTGAGAATCAGCTCAACCCCATTATAAAAATAAATTTCAAAAACAAAACACAGGGTTTCCCTGGTGGTGCAGTGGTTGAGAGTCCGCCTGCCGATGCAGGGGACACGGGTTCGTGCCCCGGTCTGGGAAGATCCCACATGCCGCGGAGCGGCTGGGCCCGTGAGCCATGGCGGCTGGGCCTGCGCGTCCGGAGCCTGTGCTCCGCAAAGGGAGAGGCCACAACAGTGAGAGGCCCGCATACCACAAAAAAAAAAAAAAAAAACACACAAAAGCAACGAAATTCTTACACAATTTGCTCAGAGACTCTGATGCAACCTGGATTGACCCCATCTACAGCCACACCTGGATGAGACAAATGGCTGGACACTTGGGGCTGAGAGGATTGGTGAGGTTGGGTGAGCAAATATACACCTTTAAAGCAATAATGCGTGCCACCCATGCCATGGGTCCCTACTCTCCAGGTTTAAGGGAATGTTAGCACAGTTAAATCATGCATGGGAAACCCACAGGATGGGACACTGTGTGATCGGGAAAGATTTCTAAAAGGCTCCTCATTTTTCCTCTCCTGGTGCTCGGGTTCGACATTCCAGGCACTTTACTCTCAATCTCCCAACTTGGGGAGTCAGTACCTTTAACCTCCTGTTTCGCACAGTTTGCAACTTGTGCAGAGGATGAAAGGGAAGAGGGGGAACCAATGAGAGCCAAGCTGTAGGCATTTGGACGGGCACATGTCACTCTAATTTCCCGTCAGGAAGAAGAATTAATCAAAGGCTCCGCCTGCTGCCCCGGAACTGGAATAGGGCCTGAAGCAATCCTGCAGTTTTGCGGCCAGCTCACAAAACTGTGTGTTGACAAATGGAGCTCAGGGGCACAACAATTCAGAAAGTTGCAGAGTTATAAAGGACAGCTATCATCCAAGAACCTGTTGAGGGAAGGCAACCAGGAGGACTTGAAAGCGAGGCAGAATTCCAGGAAACAGGCTTCAAAATGTAGATTGGAATCGCCTTTCAAGCACATGAAAATCGGCAGAATTTCCACAATAATGCACTTGGCCAAAGAGGGCGTATGCGTGTTTTCCAGAACATATTGAGGAAAAAACGCATACACAATTTGTGGACAGCCAAGCAAGCGGGCAATGCAAATACAAACTAAAATGGAGCCTCACTTCCCACCGTTCAAAAGGGACATCCGAAAAAATTGTAAAAACCACAAAAGCAGGACAGTCCAAGGAGAACAGGTAGCCTTCTTATGCACATGGGAGGGAGGAAAATTGCCAGCTGCCACTCCGGAGAAGGGCATGGTGTTTCCCAAAAACAACTAAATAACTCAGCTACAGAGCCTAGGGCACTTTCACTCATGGATGTATACCTTGGGAAACCTGAAAATCAACAAGACACAACCACCCCAAAATTAAGGGCTGCTCTGTTTACAAGCACCTCGACTTCAGAACACCTCAAATATTGCAGGAAAGACAAAAATGGATAAAGAAGTTGTGGTACTTTCGTATGATGGAATATCTCTCAGCCATGAAATGAATGTCATAAGGCCAGTAGCAGCATAATGGGTGGATTTAGGTACGATGATTCTAAGTGAAATAAGTCACACAGAAAAAGAATCTTATCATAAGATATCACTTATGAAGGGAAGGTAAAAATGCTACACATGAACTAAATTAGAAAACAGAACACAGTCTCACAGTTAGAAAACACTCTTATGCCTGCTCAAGCGGTAAGGTGAGGTGGGGTGATGCATAAAACCAGAGTTTGATATTAGCACACGTACCGTTCCATAAACCAAGTATGTAATAGACAAGACCTACTCCTTGCTCAGTGAAGTGGACTCAACACCCCCGATTCCGTGCAGAGGAATATATCTGAGTAGTAAGAATCTTAAAACCTATGTAATGATATGTCTCTGTAAGGGAATCAAGTGTGCCTAGAGAGGCATAAACACGGCAGTGAAAATCAGCTCAATCCGATTATAAAAATAAATTTCAAAAACAAAACGGAAAAACAGCGAAATACTTACACAATTCGTTCAGGGGCTCTGATGCAACCTGGATTGACAACATCTAAACCCACACCTGGATGAGACAATAGGCTGGACACTTCGGGCTGAGAGGATTGGGGAGGCTGGGTGAGCAAATGTACACCCTGAAAGAAATATTGCGTACCACCAATGCCATGGGTCCCCCCTCTCCAGGTTTAAGGAAATGTTAGTACAGTTAAATCATGCATGGGAAATCCACAGGAAGGGACAGCGTGTGATCGGGAAAGATTTCTAAAACGCTCTTCATTTTTCCTCTCCTGGTGCTCGGGTTCGACATTCCAGGTGCTTTACTCTCAATCTCCCAACTTGGGGAGTCAGTACCTTTAACCTCCTGTTTGGCACAATTTGCAATGTGAGGAGGATGAAAGAGAAGAAGGAGAACAACTGGGAGCCAAGCTGTAGGCATTTGGATGGGCACATGTCACTCTAATTTCCCGTCAGGAAGAAGAATTAATCAAAGTCTCAGCCTTCCACCCCGGAACCAGAATAGTGCCTAAAGTAATCCTGTGGTTTTTCGGCCAGCTCACAAAAATGTGTGTTGACAAATGGAGCTCAGGGTCAGAACAATTCAGAAACTTGCAGAGTTATAAAGGACAACTATCATCCAAAAATCTGTTGAGGGAGGGCAAGCAGGAGGACTTGAAAGTGAGGCAGCTTCACTCAACAACCAGCAAGCTACAATGCTGGACACCCTATGCCAAAAAACTAGCAAGACAGGAAGACAACCCCAGCAGAGAGGCTGCCTAAAGTCATAATAAGGCCACAGACACCCCAAATTACACCACCAGACGTGGACCTGCCCACCAGAAAGACAAGATCCAGCCTCATTCACCAGAACACAGGCACTAGTCCCCTCCATCAGGAATCCTACGCAACCCACTGAACCAACCTTAGCCACTGAGGACAGACACCAAAAACAACGGGAACTACGAACCTGCAGCCTGCAAAAAGGAGACCCCAAACACAGTAAGATAAGCAAAATGAGAAGACAGAAAAACACACAGCAGGTGAAGGAGCAAGATAAAAACCCACCAGACCTAAGAAATGAAGAGGAAATAGGCAGTCTACTTGAAAAAGAATTCAGAATAATGATAGTAAAGATGATACAAAATCTTGGAAACAGAATAGACAAAATGCAAGAAACATTTAACAAGGATCTAGAAAAACAAAAGATGAATCAAGTAACGATGAGCAACACAATAAATTTGATTAAAAATACTCTAGATGGGATCAATAGCAGAATAACTGAGGCAGAAGAACGGATAAGTGATGTGGAAGATAAACTAGTGGAAATAACTGCTGCAGGGCAGAATAAACAAAAAACAATGAAAAGAAATGAGAACAGTCTCAGAGACTTCTGGGACAACATTAAATGCACCAACATCCGAATTATAGGGGTTCCAGAAGAAGAAGAGAAAAAGAAAGGGAATGAGAAGATATTTGAAGAGATTATAGTTGAAAACTTCCCTAATATGGGAAAGGAAATAGTTAATCAAATCCAGGAGGCACAGAGAGTCCCATACAGAATAAATCCAAGGAGAAATATGCCAAGACACATATTAATCAAACGGTCAAAAATTAAAAACAAAGAAAACATATTAAAAGCAGCAAGGGAAAAACAACAAATAACACACAAGGGAATCCCCATAAGGTTATCAGCTGATCTTTCAGCAGAAACACTACAAAGCAGAAGTGAGTGGGAGGACATATTTAAAGTGATGAAGGAGAAAAACCTGCAACCAAGATTACTCTACCCAGCAAGGATCTCATTCAGATTTGATGGAGAAATTAAAAACGTTACAGACAAGCCAAAGCTGAGAGAGTTCAGCACCACCAAACCAGCTTTACAACAAATGTTAAAGGAACTTCTCTAGGCAAGAAACACAACAGAAGGAAAATACCTACAACAATGAACCCAAAACAATTAAGAAAATAGAGATGCATTCAACCTGCCTTGAAACCAGGATCTCCTGATGAAGATTCCTATTAGAAGATGAGTAAGACAGCATTCAACTTCAAAATCTTAGAAAGGTCTTGGAACATTCCCTTTGATAGCCAGAGGTAAACTCTGTCACAGGACAGACTAATGTGACTAGAAATTAAACCTTGACCCATAGGGTTAAAAAAAACCCATCACTAAGAGAAATTCTTGAGCTTATCTTACAGAACTGCAGATAAGGAAGCAGGTTGTAAAAAATCACCTCCTCTTATAACATGACAAAATTGACTGAAACCAGTTGGAAAGAGTATGGCAGATTGGAGTTTGTGGAAAATAGACTTGCTTGTCCAATGCATGACCTTTTGACATCACAGCCCATATTTCCCCCACATGTTTCATACCAGCTCTCCAGGAATTTGCACATGCTAGCCATGGAAAACTATGAAGCCCTACACATAAGAATCCATCACTCCCTTAAACTTTATAACCAACCACTTTTTCCCCCTTTCTGCTCCAAAACCTGAACCTGTAGATATCAACCTCAACTTGCTTTTGGAAAGACAGATTTGAGCCTTGCCCCCTGCCTCCTTGCAATAAAGCTTTTCTCAAAAGCTGGTGCCATAGCATTGGCTTCTATGTGCATCAGGCATCAAGCCCTTTGCTCAGGCATCAAGTCCTTTGCTCCATAACAGAAGTATCTGCCCTTCCAGAGGAGGGAAAAGCTGAGATGGAAGACCAGGGATAGAGTGGCGGAGTGTCCTTAGGAATCTGTGCCCTTCTCTCCAGGATCCCCCTTCAGGGTGTTTTCATTCTGGAAAAGTGGAGCTGGACAGGAGCCTCCTCAGTTCCACCTCCTGGAGCTTCCATTGTTCTGCTTCCCATGCTCCCTTCTGCCCTCAGTGCTGACTCCAATCTCCCAGAATCCCCAGTACTGCTCCCTCTAGAGGCTGTGGGCACTAAGTGTCTACCACTGCCCCAGACCCCAACTTGTCTCTGTTCTTGACTTTTCCTCTCCCTGCCACCCTCTTCCCAGAGCATGAGTCCAGCTACAAAAGGCTGATCACTCAAACCATCAAAGCTTGCCCCTTCCAGCTGCAACTTCAAGGTGGCCTCTGAGTGGCCGTGTCCATGGGTGGGGACAGGCAGCTCTGGCTTTGTTTTTCCCCCTGTCCTTTTCACTCTCGCCCTCCTTTTAGTCCTGTTGTCTCTATTTTCTTCCCTAGAAATTCTCCATTTTTATCCATTTCAAGATGCTTTTAAAATGTGTTTGTTCCACGTGTTTATGGAAAGGGGGGATTGAGGTCCCAGAATGGACCTCTTCCCTCCTCATGTCCTTCTAGGAAAGCACTTCCACCTGGGAACAGGGCTCTTGCCCTAGCAGGAAATTCTGCACCTCCTTTGAAAGAGTGAGAGTGGAAGGAGGAGCTCTGAGGGGGTGGGGTGTATGCAAATGAACAGGGAGCCACTTTGCAGGATTTTTTATATTTTACTTTTATTTTTTAATTTTTATTTATCTATTTATTATATTTTGAAATATAGTTGATTAACAATGTTGCATTAGATTCAGTTATACATATACATGTATCTATTCTTTTTCAAATTCTTTTCCTTTTATGTTGTTACAGAATATTGAGCAGACTTCACTGTGTTATACAGTAGGTCCTTGTTGGTTATCTATTTTAAATATAGTAGTGTGTATATGTCAAGCCCAAACTCCCAATTTATCCCTCCCCCTTTGGTAACCATAACTTTGTTTTCTAAGTCTGTGACTCTATTTCTGTTTTGTAAATAAGTTCATTTGCATCCATTTTTTTAGATTCTGCATATGAGCAATATCCTATGATATTTGTCATTCTCTGACTTACTTCACTTACTATGATGATCTCCTGTTCCATCCATGTTGCTGCAAATGGCATTATTTCGAATTTTTAATGGCTGAGTAATATTCCATTGTATATATGTACCACATCTTCTTTATCCATTTATCTGTCAAGGGACATTTAGGTTGCTTCCATGTCTTGGCTATTGTAAACAGCATTGCAATGAACATTGGGGTGCATGTATTCTTCTGAACCATGGTTTTCTCTGGATATATGCCTAGGAGTGGGATGTTTGGATCATATGGTAGCTCTACTTTTAAATTTTTAAGGAACCTTCTCCATAGTGGCTGTTCCAATTTACATTCCCACCAACAGCATAGGGAGGGTTCCCTTTTCTCCACACAGTCTCCAGCATGTATTGTTTGTAGACTTTTTGATGATGCCCATTTTGATTGGTTTGAGGTGATGTCTCATTACAGTTTTGATTTACATTTATCTAATAATTAGAAATGTTGAACACATTTTCATGTGCCTCTTGGCACATATGTCTTCTTTGGAGAAATGTCTATTTAGGTCTTCTGCCCATTTTTTCATTGGGTTGTTTGTTTTTTGATATGAGCTACATGAGCTGTTTGATCAATGGAACAGGATAGAAGGCCCAGAAATAAAATCAAGAACCTGTGGTCAATTAATCTACAACAAAGCAGGCAAGACTATACAATGGAGAAAAGACAGTCTCTTCAATGAATGGTGCTGGCAAAACTGGACAGATATATGTAAAAGAATGAAATTAGAACATTATTTAACACCATATACAAAAATGAACTCCAAATCGATTAAAGACCTAAATGTAAGACCTGATACTATAAACCTCTTAGAGGAAAACATAGGCAGAACACTTTTTGACATAAATCACAGCAATATCTTTTTTGATCCATCTCCCAGAGTAATGGAAATAAAACAAAAATAAACAAATGGGACCTAATTAAACTCAAAAGCCTTTGTACAGCAAAGGAAACCATAAACAAAATGAAAACACAACCCACAGAATGGGAGAAAATATTTGCAAACGATGTGACCGACAAGAGTAATCTCCAAAATTTACAAATGGTTTGCGGGATTGATGCCTCTCCCAGTCCTGCCTAGTGATGCACCAGGGGAACCCAGTGGTCTCCCAGATCAGGGAGGAGGAAGATAGAAAGGACCCCAAGCCCCCAGCCTCCAGCCCCCTCCTCCTGTTAAGACCCAGGCTTGAGGTGGGGGTATGACTCTGTACTATAGGGCACCCTGTCAGCTCCTTCAGTTCCTTCTGTCTCCCAGTTCCTCTGTCTTGCATCCCCCTTCTATGCTCCTGTTGGGGCCTGAGGCAGACCATCCCAAAATGTGCCAAAAAGGCATATTGATTATTTTGAATTAAAGTTACTTGAGAAACAGCCTGTGGGTGGTTAAAAAACCACTCCGACACCCCCTTTCCTCCTGAAAGCAGGAGATAAATCACCCATGTGAAAGTATCTACCCTGTACCAGGAGGATTGAAAGCATCCGTATCACCAGAGTTAAGGAATTCTAGACTTTGAAAGATGTACAAACAAACTTTGTTACTTCTTCAGTAGTCTGTTACCCCAAACACAAGCCCCTTTGCTTTGTTAAATTTTCACAAATTGTTTGTCTAAAATGATCTGTAAACAAACAGCCTATTTTGGTCCCTTTGGTCCACTCATAGAGTGGAGTCCCATTTCTATGAGACCTCTGTGCTTATGAATTAAATGGTTTTTTTCTCCTGTTAATCTATCTTGTGGCAATTCAATTGTTATAAGTAATCAAAAGAACCCAAAAGGGGCAGGAGGAAAATTTCCCCATCCTTATACTCCCTTTGATTTCTTTCTGGCTCATTTTGGCCCCCTTCTTTCTTGAAAAATTCAACCCTTCCTCTCTTGGATTTCCCACGCCCAGAGAAACAGATATGCTCCAGTTTTAATGACTAACTCATAGAAGCAGCTCTTGTCCACAGCACACCCTGACCTGATCCCTTGAGTCAGGCTCATTTGGGACTCCAGAAGGTTGGACCTTGGACTTATGACTCAGGCCATAAGTCAATGAGAGCTCAGAGTCAGAGCCCTGCTCCAGGGTCACACCAGGAGACTGTCCTTCTCCCTCATCCTGTGATGACCCAAGAGCCTGTCATCTCTGTCTGAAACCCCTTAGGTCCTCACTTCTGGGGGTGGGGCCACAAGGACCCTCTGGAGAGGCTAGCGTGGGAGGTGGAGCCACCTATTCCCAAGTCCCCTTCCTCTCTGCAGATGCGGATCTTGGAGCAGTTCCTGGGCACACCAAGTCCTTTAAAATTTAGGAGTGAATGGGTTCCACTCTTCCCAACCCTCACCCTCATAGCTACTTAAAAGACTACATCAAATGTGGAGAAGTTTAAGGTCATAAAATCTATTTCAGGTGATGATGCAAGAAAATGGGATATCTCACATGTCCCAGGAGGAAACATCTTTCAGTCCATTTTGGAAAACAATTTGGCAATGATGTCCAATAGCATTAAAATATATCTATTCCTAGACCCAACAATCTCATTCATGGATATCCATTCCGAGAAAGTATTCACTAAGATCACATACAAAGATGATATTGCAAAATTTTTCCTGTTGAGGGGCTGATGAATATGACAGAGTAGGAGGACAGGGAGTTCACCTCTCCCCACAAATACATCAAGAGTACATCTACAAGTGGAACAATTCTTGCAGCGCACCTGCTGAACACTAGCCGAGAACTTCAGACACCTAAAAGGACAAGAAAGATCCCCACATAACTGGGTAGGATGAAAGAAAGAAAAAGAAAAAAGAAAAACGGAAGCACCCGTTGGGGGATGCTGAAGGAGAAGAGAGGTTCCCGCACCTAGGGAAGTCCTCCTCAAAAGTGGGGAGATCAGCTGGGACAGCAGGGAAATTTCAGGAGCTCAGAGGAGAGTGCAGCAACTGACATATGGCAGGCAAGACAAAGTAAGACTCAAACAGATGGTCTGTGCCACAGCTCTGCATGCCCCAGCCACTGGTGTGGACAGGGGCTGGGTGTTGGAACGTGGAGTTTGGATAGCAGACCAGGAAGAGGACTGGTTTGGCTGTGAGGAGACAGCCTGAGGGGACCAGAGTGTGGGGCTCTGCAAACAGGAATGCTTGTGGAAGAAGTCTGGTCTGTCATAGAAGCAAAGCACCATTGTTGAGTGGTGCACAAAGGATGGGGCCGTCATTGCAGACACATTCTCCATGCCCTGGCCCCTGCCTCTGGGGACACTATAAGGGGTTCCCACCTGAGCAGCCTCAGGCACCCCTGTCAGTCTTTGCTCTCACCCCCTCCTGCCTGACCAGGCTTGCCTGACCCAGTGAGTTGCTGCCTCAGCCCCTTCCCACCTGGCTAGGCTCCAGCTTTAGCAGCTCTAATTTAACAGCTGTGGGCTTTGTGGGCACATCCATGTGGAGGTTGGGCCAAGCCAGAGTCTGAGATACCTCTAAGGTACCCACAGCAGGCCCAGCTGCATGATTACTGTAGTCCTGGGACCTGGCTTCAGTGGATCTGTGCTGATGACATGGTGAAAACAATGCCTGAGAGAGAGCAGGGCCAGTTGCTGGCATACTAACAGTTAAGGCGGGGCCAAGAACAGTGCCAACAATGGTATAATTTGTGAGCCTGCCCAATGGGTGAAAGGTGAAACAACAGAGGACGCTCACAAGTGAGCAGCTCTAGGGGGCGAATACTCACTCAGTGGCTTCTCTCCCAGTGGGAGTACTCCAATCCTGCCTACCTCACACCGAAGATCAGAAACATGCTCAGAAATAGATCTGGGGAGCTCTACTCCAACAACTAAAGAGCAGACCCTGCCCCTGACAGAGCAGTGAAAACCACAGAGCAAAGGGAAGGTCCCATTCAATATCCAGTGCAGACTCTGGTCACCACAACATCAGTCACACCTCCTATCAAGGGGTTAACGGCCAGCATACAGTAAAGAAAGAGGTGGCAGACATCCATACTACAAGCAGCCCTCACAACACACACACAAAAAAAAGTAAATCCACTCAGGCTACATAGGGACGTTCCCACATAAAAAAGCCCTTCAGGACAGTCCGAGAGTCTGGCATCAGAGTCTGGAAGAAACCCCAGAGCGTTTGGCTTTGAAGGCCATTAAGGCTTGAGTGCAGGAGCTCCACACGGCTGGGGGAAACAGAGACTCCACTTTTGGAGGGCACACACAAGGTCTCACATGCACTGGAACCCAGCACAATGTACCTTGATAAGAACCTGGGACAGACCTACCTAGGGGTCTTAGAGGGTCTCCTGAGGATGTAGCTCACAGTGGGGACAAGGAAACTGGTGGCAGAGGCCCCAGGGAATATTGATTGCGTGAGATCTCCCAGAGGTCCCCATTTCAGCACCAAGACCTGGCACTACCCAAGAGCCCTCAGGCTCCAATGCTGGAACACCTCAGGCCTAACAACCAGCAAGATAAGAACACAGAACCGTCCATCAACTGGCTACCTAAAGTTGTACTGAGCTTGCAGCCACCTCAAAACACAGCCAGGATACAGACCTGCCCACTAGAGGGACAAGACCCAACTCCACAGACCAGAGGGCAAGCACCTGTCCCTCCCAGCAGGAAGCCTACACAAGCCCATGGGTCAACCTCACCCACCAGAAGCAAGAGGAACTACGATCCTGCAGCCTACGGGAAGGAGACCATAAAGACAGAAAGTGAGACAAAATAAGATGACAGAGAAATATGTTGCAGACAAAGGAACAAGATAAAACTGCAGAAGAACAACTAAATGAAGAGGAGCTAGGCAATCTACCTGGAAAAGAGTTCAGAGTAATGATAGTAAAGATGATTCAAAAATCTCGAGAAAGAATGCCAGCACAGACCAAGAAGATACAAAAAATGTTTAATAAAGAACTAGAAGACTTAAGAAGAAACATAGATGAATAACACAACAACTAAAATGAAAAATACACTAGAAGGAATCAATAGCAAAATAACTGAGGCAGAAGAACAAAAAAGAGATCTGGAAGACAGAGTAGTGGAAATCACTGCCACCAAACAGAATAAAGGAAAAAAAGAATGAAAAGAAATGAGGACAGTCTCAGAGAGCTCTGGGACAACATTAAATGCACTAGCATTCACATTATAGGGGTTCCAGAAGGAGAAGGCAAAGAGAAAGGGCCTGAGAAAATATTTGAAGGGATTATAGATGAAAACTTCCTTAACATGAGAAAGGAAATACTCACTCAAGTCCAGGAAGTGCACAGAGTCCCATACCAAATAAGTTCAAGGAGGAACGCACCAAGACACATATTAACCAAACACTGACCAAAATTAAATACAAAGAAAAAATATTAAGAGCAACAAGGGAAAAGCAAAAAATACATACAAGGGAATCCCCATAAGGTTATCAGCTGGTTTTTCGGCAGTAACTCTGCAGGTCAGAAGGCACGATATATTTAAAGTGATGAAAGGGGAAAACCTACAGCCAAGAATATGCGACCCAACAAGGCTCTCGTTCAGATTCGATGGGGAAATCAGAAGTTTTATAGACAAGCACAATGTCAGAGAATTCAGCACTACCAAACCAGCCTTACAACAAATGCTGAAGGAACTTCTTTAGGTGGTAAAAAAAAAAAAAAAGTGGCCACAACTAGAAACAATAAAATCACAAATAAGAATGCTCACTGGTAAAGGCAAACATACAGTAAAAGTAGGAAATCATCCACACAGAAATATGATATCAAAACAAGCAACCATTAGGAGAGTACAAATGCAGTAAATGGGAAATGTATTTCAAATTAAGAGACCAACAAATTAAAACAACCTTGTATATATATATATATAGAGAGAGAGATAGAGAGAGACAGAGTGAGAGAGAGAGAGAGAGAGAGAGAGAGACTGCTATGTCAAAACCTCATGGGAACTGCAAACCAGAAAACTACAATAGATAAACACACACCAAAAAAAGAAAAAGCAACCCAAAACAGAACACTAAAAATAGTCATCAAATCACATGAGAAGAGAACAAAAGGGGAAGAAAAGAAAAAAGACCTCCAGAAGCAAATCCAAAATAATTAATAAAATGGCAGTAAGAACATATATATCAACAATTACCTTAAATGTAAATGGATTCAATGCTCCAACCAAAAGACATAGACTGGATGATTGGATACAAAAACAAGACCCATATATATGCTGTCTACCAAAGACCTGCTTCAGATTTAGGGACACATAAAATCTGAAAGTGAGGGGATAGAAAAAGGTATTCCATGCAAAAGAAAATCAAAAGAAAACTGGATAGCAGTACTCATATCAGACAAAATAGACTTTAAAATAAAGACTGTTATAAGAGATAAGGAAGGGCACTACATAATGATCAAGAGATCAATCCAAGAAGAAGATATAACAATTGTAAATATATGTTCACCCAACATAGGAGCCCCTCAATATATAACACAAATTCTAACAGACTTAAAAGGGGAAATCAACAGTAACAATATTGTGGGACTTTATCACCCCACTTACAACAATGGACAAATCATTCAGGCAGAAAATCAATGAGGAAACACAGGCTTTAAATAACACATTTCACCAGATGAATTTAACTAATATTTATAGAACATTCCACCCAAAAGCAGCAGAATACACTTTCTTCTCAAGTGCACATGGAGCATTCCCCCAGATAGATCACATCTTGGACCACAAATCAAGCCTTGGTAAATTAAAGAAAATTGAAATCATGTCAAGCATCTTTTCCAACTACAACACTATAAGATTAGAAATGAACTACAAGAAAAAACCTGTGAAAAACACAAACACATGGAGGCTAAACAGTATGTTACTAAATAAACAAAGGATCAGTGAAGAAATCAAGGAGGAAATTAAAAAATACCTAGAGACAAATGAAAATGAAAACATGATGATCCAAACCTTCTGGAACAAAGCAAAAGCAGTTCTAAGAGGGAAGTTTATAGCAATACAATCTTACGTCAGGAAACAAGAAAAATCTCAAACAACCTAATGTCACAGCTAAAGCAACTAGAGAAAGAGGAACAAACAAAACCCAAAGTTAGTAGGAAGAAAGAAATCATAAAGATCAGAGCAGAAATAAATGAAATAGAGATGAAGAAAACAATAGAAAAGATCAATGAAACTAAAAGCTGGTTCTTTGAAAAGATAAAAAATTGATAAACCTTTCACCAAACTCATCCAGAAAAAGAAAAAAAGGAAGAGGGCTCAAATCAATAAAATTAGAAATGAAAAAGGAGGAGTTACAATGGACACCACAGAAATACAAAGGATTATAAGAGACTACTACAAGTAACTATATGCCAATGAAATAGGCAACCTAGAAGAAATGGACAAATTCTCAGAAAGGTACAATCAACACTGAACCAGGAAGAAACAGAAAATATGAACAGACCAATCACACATACTAAAATCAAAACTGTGATTTTAAAACTTCCCACAAAAAAAGTCCAGGACTAGATGGCTTCACAGGCGAATTCTATCAAATATTTAGAGAAGAGCTAACACCCATACTTCCGAAACTCTTGCAAAAAAATTCAGAGGAAGGAATACTCCTAAGTTCATTCTATGAGGCCATCACCACCCTGATTCCAAAACCAGACAAAGATACCACAGAAAAAGAAAATTACAAGCCAATATCAATGACCAACATAGTTGCAAAACCCCTCAAAACATACAAGCAAACTGAATACAACAATACATTGAAAGGTTCACACACCCTGCAAGTGAGATGTATCCCAGGGATACAAGGATTTTTCAATATCCACAAATCAATCAGTGTGATACACCACATTAACAACTGAAGTTAAAAAACCATATTATCATCTCAATAGATGTAGAAAAAAGCTTTTCAAAAATTCATCGCCCATTTATGATAAAAACTCTCCAGGAAGTGGGCATAGAGGGAACCTATCTCAACATAATAAAGCTTATATGTGACAAACACACAGCTAACATCATTCTCAACAATGAAAAACTGAAAGCATTTCCTCTAGGATCAGGAACAAGACAAAGATGTCCACTCTCGCCACTTTTATTCAACATAGTTTTGGAAGTTCTAGCCATGGCAATCAGAGAAGGAAAAGAAATAAAAGGAATCCAAATTGTAAAAGAAGAATTACAACTATCACTATTTGAAGATGATATGACACTATACATAGAAAATCCTAAAGATGCTACCAGAAAACAACTAGAGCTTGTCAATGAATTGGGTAAAGTTGCAGGATACAAAACTAATTCACAGAAATGACTTGCATTCCTATAAACTAACAATGAAAAGTCTGAAAGGGAAATTAGGGTAACAATCCCATTTTCCATCACATCGAAAAGAATAAGATACCTAGAAGTAAACCTACCTAATGAGGCAAAAGACCCGTACTCTGAAAGCTATAAGATGCTGATGAAAGAAATCAAAGATGACACAAAGAGATGGAAAGATATACCATGTTCGTGGATTGGAAGAATCAATACAGTGAAAATGACTATACTACCCAAAGCAATCTACAGATTCAATGCAATTCCTATCCAATTACCAATGGCATTTTTCACAGAACTGGAGCAAAAATTTTCACAATTTTTATGGAAACACAAAAGACCCCAAATAGCAAAAGTCATCATGAGAAAGAAAAATGGAGTTGGAGGAATCAGGCTCCCTGACTTCAGACTATACTACAAAGCTACAGTAATCAAAACAGTATAGTGCTGACACAAAAACAGAGATATAGCTCAATGGAACAAGATAGAAAGTCCAGAGATAAACCCATGCACCTATGGTCACCTAATCTATGACAAAGGAGGCAAGAATATATAATGGAGAAAAGACAGTCTCTTCAATAAGCTGTGCTGGGAAAACTGGACAGCTACATGTAAAAGAATGAAATTAGAACACTCTCTAACACCATACACAAAAATAAACTCAAAATGGATTAAAGACCTAAATGTAAGACCAGATACTCTAAAACTCTTAGAAAAGGCATAAAATAGGCAGAACACTCTCTGACATAAATTACAGCAATATCTTTTTTTTGAGCAATATCTTTTTAAATCTACCTCCTAGAGTAATGTAAATAAAAACAGAAATAAAACATGGGACCTAATTATACTTAAAAGCTTTTGCACAGCAAAGGAAAACATAAACAAAACAAAAATACAGCCCTCAGAATGGTAGGAAATATTTGCAAATGAAGCAAATGACAAGAGTTTAATCTCCAAAATATACAAACTGCTCATGTAGCTCAATACCAAAAAACAAACCCAATCAAAAAATGGGCAGGAGATCTAAATAGACATTTCTCCAAAGAAGACATACAGATGACCAACAAACAGATGAAAAGATGCTCAACATCACTAATTATTAGAGAAATGCAAGTCAAAACTACAATGAGGTATCACATTACACCAGTCAGAATGGCCATTCATCAAAAATTCTACAAACAATAAATGCTGGAGAGGATGTGGAGAAAAGGGACCCCTCTTGCACTGTTGGTGGGAATGTAGATTGGAACAAGCATTATGAAGAACAGTATGGAGGCTCTTCAAAAATCTAAATATAGAACTACCATATGACCCAGCAATCCTACTCCTGGGCGTATATCTGGAGAAAACCATAATTCAAAAAGATACATGAACTCCAATGTTCCTTGCAGCACTAGTTACAATAGCCAGGACATGGAAGCAACATAAATATCCATCAACCAAGGAATGGGTAAAGAAGATGTGGTACATATATACAATGGAATTATTAGCCATAAATTGAATGAAATAATGCCATTTGCAGTAAACTTGGATGGACCCAGAGATTATCATACTAAATGAAGTAAGTCAGACAGAAAAAGACAAATATCATATGATATCACTTATATGTGTAATCTAATAACAAATGATACAAGTGAACTTATTTACAAAGTAGAAACAGACTCACAGATCTCGAAATCAAACTTATGGTTACCAAAGGGGGAAAATGGGGGAAAATGATAAATTAGGAGATTGGGATTAACATATACAGACTACTATATATAAAATAGATAACTAATAAGGGCCTACAGTGTAGCACAGGGAACTATCTTCAATACTTTGTAATAATCTATATGGGAAAATAATCTGAAAAAGAAGGGATATGTGTATTTGTATAATTGGTTCACTTTGCTGTACACCTGAAACTAACACATCATTGTAAAGCAACTATACTCCAATAAAAATTTTAAAAACTAGTGAGTACACTGCAGCTTCATTCCACATGGATTAGGGCCTCAGAGTCAGCATTAGAGTTTATAGGGTCTGGGGAATAGGGTTCTGGTGAGGACCCTAATGTTAGGGCTGGAGTTAAGGTTGGGGTAATGCCTCAAGGTTAGCACATTTTAGATATAAGAATTAGGGTTAGTGTTTGGGTTGATACTCTAGGGCTAGGTGACTATCAGGATTAGGATCTTGAAAGGAACGATCCCTATCTGCTCTAAGAGCAGAGCTCTTAGATGTGTTGTTAAGGAAGAAAAACAAGATACACAAAAGTGCATATTTTATAATCCCATTTTTGTAAAACTAATGGTACCAAATTTTTCTGTGTGCCATTTATGTTTATACATGTACATTCATAGGAGAATATCATTAACATTGGATAAAGGCAGGGAGTGGAGGGAAAAAGACTTTTAACTGCATTTACAAAGAAGGGGTACCCACCTCTTTTGACCCCACTGATCTAATAGGGAAAGAATCATGGCTTCCGTTTTCTGCCTGGCTCCTGTCCACCTCTCCATATCCAGTCACTTGTCTGTGGACACCTTCATTTACAAGATGATGAATACAAATGATATCCACATCCGTAGGAAAGAGGCAGACCCTGCCTTTTATGGCCACAAGAGGCAAAATAGAATACAAAACACAAAATGCAAATATCTCTGATAATAAACCTAAGGCCTCTGAGAGAAGAGTCTCACATACGGAGGTCAGGGTATCATCTTTGCAGCAGACCATGCTGAAGTGGAAGCAGTGGATGTGCCTACCCCAGGTCAGCACTTGTCTCATCCAGGAGGCTGCTGCTCCATAAGCCCATGGTCTCTTAAGTTATGCTAGACACTCCCCTTGCACTTAAGCCTGTGAAATTTGGCACGTGTCCCCTGAATCACCTATCATACCTTGAGGCCCTGAGCCAGTCTGCTGTGTATCGGTCTGACCTTTGATAGGGGAAGGAAAAGGAGTCTTGACCATAGCCAACCTTCTTAGTACCCTGGTGCTGCCATCCCCTGATGCACAGCATCGGCTGTAGGAAACAAATGCCAGGCTTCAACCCTAAGCAGCAAGGGTCATATTTTGCCTGTCCAGTGTCTATCATTCCACAATCAGTGACTCTCTCCCAGGGCAGTCTGCTGTGGGAATTCCTCCTCCACCATATCCATGAAGGGGCCCATAGGGGATGGTTAGGGTGGGATCACTTTTCTCTCCACCTAACACTAGGTTCTCTTTCCCTGTCCCAATCTAGAACAGTGTAGTCTTCCTCTGGCACTGGCCTCACAGAGCCCTCTGCTCCACTGTTAATGTCACTTCTTGCCTCAGCCTTCTCGTCCTCATTTAGGACTTATCTCTGATTCAGGTCTCAGGCCCCTATTCTCTCAAACAGTTGAAGCTCTGCCCCGGCTCTCACTATTCTAGAATAGGAAACTAAATTGGATTTGATAAAGCTGGTGATGGAGAAGATGAGTGGCTGGAAGTGGGATGGGAAGACGGGTGAAATCTGAGGGGAAAAGAAACAAGAGAGAAGGAGGAGTGTGTGTGCAGGGCAGTGGATTGACATCTGTCCTTGACCTGGTCTCATGTATCTGACTTGAGCACTTATGTAGAGAGGGAGGTCAGAGGTTGAAGTTGATGGTGCCACTGACGAGGGGTTTTATGATGCTCTGGACACACAGACGCTTCAGTGGCACAACACAGAGCGTGTTCCGGAAGGAGGAAGGGGTGCTTCCCTCAAGCTTTGCATGGAAACTGGAACTGCTTGTGGCTCCTTGGGAAATGAAGGGTTGAGGAGCGTCCTGAGCCAGCACCTGAGCTGAAACATGAGCATTCTCATGACAGTCAAGTGAAGCAGGAGGATTCTCTAAGGGGGGACAGATGTAGTCAACAGAGGGGGGAACTAGTCATAAGAAGAGATAAAATGTACCAAACACTTAAGTATATGGCACACATGACAGTTAGCACTTTTTTATCTTATTTATCTTATTTATGTTTATGATTATCTTATTTATGTATAAAACTGAGCCTACATGGAATGTGATATTGCACTACAAGAACAGAGTACAGCCTAGGTTCTCGTGTTTGAGGGTCAGCTCCTATGCAGATGAGTCATGATGTCACCATTCTCAAGTTATTTGATTGCTCAGGGTCTTAGCTCCATCATCTGTAAAAGACAAAAATAGTTGTGATTACATGAAGAAGAATAAAAGGGATAATAAATGCAAAGCACTTGACATCATAGAGGACTTATATAAACACAGTTTAACTCTCACTTATGATTATCTCCATTTTATCTGTAAGTAAACAGAGGATCAATACCTCACCCAAGACACATACTGGAGTGTACAAGTACACATTTGAATGACTGGCCCTGAAACAAGAACAGAAAGTCTTATCCTTGAAGATGCATTGCCCAAGAGACTCAAAACTTACAGTGCTTAATATCAAAGTGGTGAGGTGATTAATGTATCAATCCAAAAACTTTGTACCTATCCATATTATCTTTCAAAAGTAAGTGCCAGAGACCTTCAAGATGGTGGAGGAGTAAGACATGGAGATCACCTTCCTCCCCACAAATACATCAGAAATACATCTACATGTGGAACTCCTACAGAACACTTACTGAATGCTGGCAGAAGACCTCAGAATTCCCAAAAGGGAACAGATGCCCTGAGGCGACCTACACTCAGAGGCAGGGACAAATCCAAAGCTGAACCCCAGGAGCTGTGCAAACAAAGAAGAGAAAGGGAAATTTCTCCCAGCAGCCTTGTGGATTAAATCTCCACAATCATCTTGATGTACCCTGCATCTGTGCAATACCTGAATAGACAATGAATCATCCCAAAATTGAGGCAGTGGACTTTTGGAGCAACTGTAGACTTGGCGTTTGCTGTATGAGACTGACTAGTTTTTGGTTTTATGTTTATCTTAGTTTAGTATTTAGAGTTTATTATCACTGGTAGATTTGTTTATTGATTTGGTTGCTCTCTTCCTTTTTTTTATATGTTTATATGTATATTTTTTTTCCTTTTTCTCTTTTTGTGAGTGTGTATCTGTATGGTTCTTTGTGTGATTTTGTCTGTATAGCTTTGTTGTAACATTTATCCTAGGGTTCTCTCTGTCCATTTTTTGGGGTTTTTTTAGTATAGTTTTTAGCACTTGTTATCATTGTTGGATTTATTTTCTGGTTTGGTTGCTCACTTCTTTCTTTCTTTTTTCTATTTTTTAATTACTTTTTAATATTTAATATTTTTTTAATTTTTATTTTAATAACTTTATTCCTTTTTAATTAATTAATTAATTAATGTATTTATTTTTCTCTCCCTTTTCTCCTGAGCCGTGTGGCTGATAGGGTCTTGGTGCTCCAGCTGGGTGTCAGGTCTGTGCCTCTGGGGTGGGAGTGCCGAGTTCAGGATATTGGTTCACAAGAGACCTCCCAGCCCCACATAATATCAAACAATGAAAGCAATTAGGAATTGAGGGAAGTATATCATCTCCTACCTTAGCGATATCAGAACTATAAGAAAATACCACAAACAATTTCATGCCAACAAATTCTATGACTTAGATGAAGTAGGCAAAGTCCCCAGAAAACCACAAATTATTGAAACTGACTCAAGTAGAATTAGAAAAGCTTAGACCTCTAACAGGAGACTGAATTAGTAAATGAAAATTTTCCCATAAAGAAAAAGCCAGAGCCGAATGGCTTCATTGGTGACTCCTCCCAAATATTTTAAGAATAAATTGTACCAATCCTTCTACAAATTCTTCCACAAGTAGAGGAGGGAAGGAAGCTTTCCAACCTCATTTTGCATGGGCAGTATTAACCTGATACCAAAACCAGACAAAGGCATCACAGGAAAACAAAATTTCAGACCAGCATCGCTCATAAATACAGACACAAAAATACTCCAAAAAATGTAAGCAAACTTTATTCCACAAAGAGTGTTTTACTTTGCAAATTAAAATCAACCAGGTTGTTGGAGGAACCCAAAATGGAATGCGGACTATGACAAATGAATCTAAGTGTGGTACAAATTGATTACATAACCTCGCTGCAGGGTTGCTGAAAGGAGCTAAACCAAGTAACTTTTAAAAGCAGTGTTTGCCTGGATGCTGCAAGGCTAAATACAGAAAGAATTGTACACAAACACTTCGGTAAGTTGATCACAAGGTTGAAAATTGTGAAACTATGTGCATTCTTAATTGAACAAATAAGTAAACATACTGTAGATAATTAAACCAGGTTTCTCTGGAGAAACTGTTGAAGAAGTTACACATAAGCAAAGGGGAACATTTCTAAAATGAACCCTGTTTCTACACTATATAAGAGTCTGAGGTATCAGTGTGAACTCATTTACACACACACACACACACACACACACGGATGCATACACACCCACAGAAGCATAGAGAAATACAGAAATATATGTAAGTGTGTGTAAATGGGAACATATATTTCCAGTTCTGTCTGCTGAGAGGACCTAGGGAAAAAAAAATACTCCCTAGTAGCCATGAGCACACCGAAATGCCCAGATTTTGTTTTCTAAATTCCTTCTCCAATAAAAGGAACCAAAGCTCCTTGGAAAAGTAGTCGACTCCAGAACTGGGGCAGATAAAATACAAGATAACCCTGGAGCATCTTGTGGGGCTAGACAGTAAATAAATCCTTGGGAAAAGCGGGGAGGAAGATGCAGCCATGTTAAAAGGACCCAGTATCTGATCTGAGAGAATTCAAAATGGTCAAATCTGGAACAATTTGAGCAGCAAAATTAACAGTGATAATAATAGATATAGCCCTAGTAAAAAATTAAATATTGATGGGTCCATACAGATATAAATGACTGAATAAATAAATAAATGTAGAGAACTCTTCCTTAGAGAAGAATTCTAATTAAATGTAGAAGAACAAGAGAGGCAGAAAATCACCATTAGAACACCACACTGATAATTGCTGCAGGCAAGATCCACTGGTGATGGCAAAATTAGTGGTGAAAGTTTAAGGATAAACAGGAGTTTTGGGTATAGTATCAAAGTATGACTCACTTAAATATGTATTACATAGGGAGAAATAGTAACTACTCAGTGGAGAACGCTGGCAGATTCCACCTTAATCAGGTGATCAACATGAATATTTCCCATATGCTGAGAAGGATACATCACCTACGTGGGATTTTTTCTTGAAAATCCATAACCTCAATGTACTCATGAGAAAACAGCAGACAAATCCAAATTGGAGAAAATTCTACAAAATACCTAACTGGTACTCTTCAAATGTATATAGGTCACAAAAGATCTTAAGATAGAAAAATGGTCACACTTTGGAGGAGACTAAGGAGACATGACAACTAAATGAAATGTGGGATTCTGGACTGATACAGGTACAGGGAGAAAATTTTACTGGAAAAATGGGGAAATCCCATTAAAGTCTGAAGTTTAGCTAATAGCATTGTAACAGTGTTAATTACCTGGTTTCAATAACTGCTCTGTAAGATGTTAACTTTAGGAGAAGCTAGATGAAGACTAGTTGGGGATCTCTGTACTATCCTGTAAGTCTAAAATTATATCATATTTAAAATTCTTTTCAAAGACTAAAGTTGTCACAAGTCATTTCCTAACATACACTAGGCATGATCCAGCCCATAGTGAGGTCAGGTAGGCAGGTGACCAGCAGAGAGAGAAAAGGCAAGTGCCTTTCCAAAACACAGAAATCAGGACTCAGCATCTAGAGGGGTAAAGCGGTTCCAGATTTCCCAGCTGGGCCACAGAAAACCTGAAAAGTTAAAAGTATGGCCACTCATACAAGCCAATTCTTCCTCCACTGTGAATTGAAAAAGCAAAGATAGGAATAGTTGATAAATTAGCAAAAAGTCATATATGTATTCAAGCTATATTATTATATGTAATGTAATGTAATATTATATATGAATGGATAAAGAAGATGTACCTATATACAATGGCATATTACTCAGCCATAAAAAGGAATGAAATTGGGTCATTTGTACAGATGTAGATAGACCTAGAGACTGTCATACAGAGTGAAGTAAGTCAGAAAGGGAAAAACAAATAGCGTCTATTAAAGCATACATGTGGAATCTAGAAAAATGGTACAGATGAACCTGCTTGCAAGGCAGAAACAGAGACACCGATGTAGAGAACAAATGTATGGACACCAAGGGGGAGGGTGAGTGGGATGAATTGGGAGACTGGGATTGACATATACACTAATATGTATAAAATAGATAAAACTAGATAACTAATGGAAAGATAGATAACTAATGTATAGCACAGGGAACTCTACTTAATGCTCTTTGGTGACCTAAATGTGAAGGAAATCCAAAAAAGAGGGGATATATGTATGCATATAGCTGATTCACTTCCCTGTACAGCAGAAACTAACACAATATTGTAAAGCAACTATACTCCAATAAATCAATAAATACAAATAAAAAGCAATGAATATGTGAGAAAAATAATAAATGTTATAATTCTAATAAAATAAAATATGTAAAATTTAAAAAATACGTATTCTATACATGACATATTAAACATGTATATGTATATGCTATAAAAATGTAATATGGGGCTTCCCTGGTGGCGCAGTGGTTGAGAGTCCGCCTGCCGATGCAGGGGACGCGGGTTCGTGCCCCGATCCCGGAGGATCCCACGTGCCGCGGAGCGGCTGGGCCCGCGAGCCATGGCTGCGGAGCCTGTGTGTCCGAAGCCTGTGCTCCGCAGCGGGAGAGGCCACAGCAGTGAGAGGCCCGCATACAGAAAAAAAAAAAAAAATGTAATATGCACTGTTATACATATTACATATGAATATGTAATATATACATGCAATATGATCAATATTATATATTGATATTCTACATTATAATCACATACTAATTATACACACATATATAGTATATTATACATATGTAATATATAATGTATATACACTGTGTATTCTTATAAGTTACATTATATAATATATAGTCTACACCTAATATATATTACATTATATATGACTTTACCTATAAATATATATGACATATAAATATGTGACTATATGTATGTGACATATATGACTTTGTTCATCAACTGAGTGTTCATGTGGTACCAAATGTTCAGAGAGAGAGAGAGAGAGAATATATAGATTCTAAGAAAGATGGACCAGGGCCCAATTAAAATGGAGAAGGTGGGAAGAGGCAACTCTAGCAGCAGTGGGTGTCCTGCTTGCTCCTGCCTGGAGGAAAACTGGTCCAAAACATCCCTCTTCTGTTGCAAGGATCCTCACCACTGGGGTAGGCCAGACTAACAACCTCAAGCCACCCGACTTCTAGGGGCCCATCTGACAGAAAGTCGATAAGAATGGGACATTGCCTCTCTAGAGAGAACTGACTTGGTGAGGGAATGGGCCCAAAGGAGCAGCACCCTGGGCTCCCTCAAGGGCAAAGCTGGACTCTGATGGTGTCCTGCAATGCTCCTCTGAGGAACCACTGAAGGGCCAAGCAGCAAAGTACTGGGGAACAGACCCTGGTGGGCCAGGGAAAAGGAACAAAAATTTTTTAAGCCAGGTGGAGCAAGACAAACAGGGAAAACCAGGACAAACGGCCCATAGAAGTGGCTGCTCCAGCCAGCTACGGGAAGACCACTGGGCCTGCGGAGCTCTACCTCTTGCACAAGCTCCTCAGCTGTGAATTAGTGCTGGGCACTGGCAGAGTGGAAACAGGAAGGCTGAGGGGCTCTGCAGTCTGAGAGGGCCTCTGTCTTACCCTACCAAGACCTTGTTGATCCACTGCATCGCAGCTCTCTTCTCCAATTCAAGGTCTTCAGCAGTGACTGGATAACCTAGCTGGGGTGGTGGGGGCAAAATCAGTGGGCCACTTCGTCTCGAGGGCAGCAGCAGAGTAATCTTACGTTTCCGGGGTCTGGAACTATCAGATGGCTGTGAGCAATTTAAGTTGTGTTTCTGCTCTAAGGGGCCATCTGCAACCCTTTCACGCTTGATCTTCTTCCTCTGTGTTTCCACTGAGGCTGAAGGGCTAGACTGACAGCCTTGCTCACTGGCTTTCTTTGAGAGCACACGAGGATGCGATGAGGCTGGGCCCAGGAGCCCCGCTGCGCCTGGACCACTCCTCTGCAGCTGTGGGAAACCTCTAGTGGAGCTGTAGGAACCGGTAATGGCATTTCGTTTTCTGCATGAGCTCAAAACGTAGGGCTGGGATTTCCTAAGCAGGATATCTTCAGAGCTCTTGGAGCAGAAGTCTCTCTTCAGAGGGCCAGGCTTGGGCACAGAAGAAGAGAAGACCTCACTGGCCATCAGCCCTCTGAACACAGACTGCGCATTCCCACCGGGGTTTGAGCCCCTTCTCTGTTCGTCCTGACTCTCGGGAGCTGAGTGTCCTTTCTTTTGCTTCATTAGCCTTTTCCTGCTCTCACCCAGGGCTGTCAGGTCCTTCTCTTCCTTGGCTTTCAGTTGACCGCTTTCTTCGAGGTCTCTCACCAGGATCTCCTTTCCACAAAAGTTTGGGAGGTGAACAGACAGTGAAGACCACGTACAGAGGATTGTCTGCTTCAGAGCCAAAAGGAGCATCCGTTTGCCCTTAGCAGGTGCCATCTTCAGGATCACTGAGGTACAGGACATCTTGGAGCTGCAAGCAGACAGCAGTGACTTCTGATGGCCCCTCCGGGGCACCGAGGAAAAGATCCCCAGAAATAAACACCAGGCTTGCTGGATTGGATATTGCCACCGATGGGCTCTGATAAACAGCCGACGGTGCCGACGACGACGGGGTGAAGCCCCAGGACGCTCGTATGACAGCCTGCGAGCCAGGTCCAGGGTTGGGACCGCCGAGTGAGAGCGGAAAGGGAGGGGAAAATGGCGGGCGGGATGCGCAGGCCCGAGGAGCTCGGCTCTCTCCGGCTGGTCCCCACCTCGCAGAGCAGGGGACTGCCGGCGACGGCAAGTCCGGCTCAGGTAACCGCCCATGAGGCGCAATTCTGAACGGTCGTGTCCTTCAGATGGGAGTCAGCGGCTCAGAGAGGTTTCCATTAGCTACTGACGGTTGGGCGTGCCGCCTGTGACGCGTTGTTGGAACGAGTGAGCGGAGAAAGGGGGCGCGAGACCTGCGAGAGGCCTCGCCTGTTTCCGGACCGCTGCTGCGGGCCTCGGGTGTTGGCGCGTGGAGGACAGGCTCCCTGGGATGCAGCCGCCCTTCCCGTGGCCAGGACCCAGCTTCGTCACGGGAAAGGGACGGGCGGGGTTCCCCCAACCCGAAGGGCTCCGGGCTCAGCAGCACCCACTCTATGCTGGAGCTCTGGGGTCAGCACCGGATACCTCAGGGGAAAGCCGTTCAGAACCCGTGCCATCGAGATCCTGCGGGATGGCATAGCCACCCAGGCGTCTAGGGGGCAGGAGGACCGCAGGAGGGAACCCACGGGACACGGGAAGCCAGAGTGGATGTGCTGCCCCCCATCTTCCTCCCTTCCCAGAGAATCTTACTTTCCAGGTGCCCCTTCTTGGCTCCTCGTCGCCTTCCCTGGGAAGTAAGGTTTCCAAGACAGTTTATAATGACCAGAAGTCAGAACTTACAGGTAGAGAACTGGTATCTTTTTAGGCAGCTCTATGTCCAGGAGCTATGTTATCTGGGACCTAAAACTTGAATTCCTGTTTTGAAGGTCATGCTTTACCTTCACCCTAATCTCTGTTTTCTGCCTCTTAGCAAATCCTGTAGGCCTTTTGTCATTCCTTTTTCATCTATTCAGTAAGTCTGTGTCTATGGGATGGGAGAAGTGACCTGGCAATTTAAATTGGAACTCAGAATTTGGCTCCCTATAAGTATTCTGACTGAAGTTAATATTATTAGTTAAATGGTGAATACATTAGAATATTCAGACTATATAGAAATCTTTGATGTTTTAGTACTTACCCCCACTTCTTTGGTTTTGTTTTGTTTGTTTGTTTGTTTTGAAATCTTTTTGCCTTATTTTGAATTGTTGTCACTTAGTGAATGACCCGTGACCCTTTACCAGGCCAGGTCACTTTTCAAAGGAGTTATTCCAGTCAGTGCTGCTCTCAGCAAGCAGAGGAGGGAAGTCTGATTTTGTGTAACCAACATCTAAAGGGCTATACTTAAATATTCTAGTGGGTTCTAAAATTCAGGAGTTTGACTTGCATTTTTATGCAAAAAATTTTAACAATCCTGAGTTAACCTCCCTGCCTGCTGTGCTTCAAAGCCCTTCTTAAAATGAAATAAAAGAAAAAATCATGATGGGTGGATATTCTACCACAATATGAATGGAGTTGTTCCAGGTATTTGAAGGTTCTCAGTTAAAGAATAAATCCTAATTATAGACACATTAAAATTTGTTATCCAACAAATATCATCTTAAGGAATTGTTTCAACCATTAATTTTTAAAACAACTTTATTGAGATATAATTTACATATCATAAAATTCACCTGTATTAAGATTACACTTCAAGAATCTTTAGTAACTTTGTAAAGTGTGTAACTTTCACCTATATCTAATTTTATAACATTTCTATTAACCCAAAAAGAAAACTCATGCCTATTTGCAGTCACTTCCCATTCTTACTCACAGGCCTGGGCAACCACTAATGTACTTTTTGTCTCGATAAATTTGCCTCTTCTGGACACCTTTCAGATAAACAGACTCTTACAATATATGGTCTCTTGTAGCTAGTTTCACTTAGCATGTTTTTGGGGTTCATCTGTATAGCAGCATGTATTAGTAATTCTTTGTTGTTGTTGTTGTGAAACAACAGAAATATATTTTCTCACAATTCTCAGATCAAATTGTCAGCAGAGTAGATTTCTCCTGAAGCCTCTCTCCTTGGTTTGCAGGTGGCCTGTGTCTTTTCTCCCTGTGTCTTCATATGGTCTTTCTTTTCTCTGTGTGTGCATGTCCTGATCTCCTCTTCTTTTAAGGACACAAGTTAAATTGGGTTTGGACCCACTCCCAATAACCTCATTCAACCTTAATTGCCTCTTTAAAAAGTCTGTATCCAAATACAGTCACATTCTGAGGTACTAGGGCTTAGGACTTCAACATATGTATTTTGCAAGGATACAATTTAACCTGTAACACTCCACCCTCTCAGCCTCCAAATTTCAAGTCCTCACATGTGAAATATATTTGTCCCATTCCAACAGCCACAAAAGTCTTAACCCGTTCCAGCAACAACTCTAAGTCTAAACTTTCATCTAAATAGCACCTAAATCAGATATGAGTGAGACTAGAGGTATGATTCATCCTGAGGCAAAATTCCTCTACAATAGTGAACCTATGAAACAAAACAAGTTATGGGCCTCCAAAATACAATGGTGGGACAGGTATTGGATAGATATTCCCATTCCAAAAGGGAGAATTGGAAAGAAGAAGGCTGACAGGTCCTAAGCAAGTCCAAAACCTAGCAGGGTAAATTCCTTTCGATTTTTAGTTTATTCAAAGATTTACCTGATTATATCAACATCAGTACTAGAACTCACAACTTTTACTGTCCAGTCTGCAATATTTCTACAGCACACATTTGCCTGCTGACATTATTTGTGTGACATTAACATATGTGGCTAATTTTAAGAAACTTCTGTGGAAAGTTCCATCAGATTATAAGGAAATCCACTTTGGCTCAATTTTCTGTCCAACAAGGGTGGTGGCTCTGCCTTCTTCTCCCTGAATTTTGTCCCCAAACCCTCTGGAACCAATGAGGAAACAGTCCTGCTGTCTGTGCGTTCAGGACCCATGGTGGCAGTAGCAGCCCTGCTGACCCCTGACCCACCTTTAGAGTCATTCCTCCCTCTACTCGACGGATGATGCATGTTTGCATCCAGATATCTCTGTCATCTAGTTTTCTGCTTGTAGAACCCCAGACGTCTGACAGCCTTTCCTTCATTTCATCCCACCTCTGTCCTCTTCAGTCCAAGCTGACAATGCTTCTGCTGTGATTGGATCCATGTCACACACCCATAATCTCTTTCGTAAAGACTGTCCAGCCACATCTTTGGTGTTCTGTCCTGAACACACGTTCTCATTTTTTTTGCAATATGAATAGGCTGAGGATTTTTGGCCTTCAAGTTCTGGTTCCTTTTTGCATAATAATTTCTTTTTCAGTTGTCTCCCTCTCACACTTTACTATAAGCAGCAAGGAGAAACCCAGTCACAGCTTCAACGTTTTGCTTAAAAATATCCTCCGTTAAATATCCAAGTTCATTACTGACAACTTTTACTTTCTACAAAACACTAGAACACAGTTTGGTCAAGTTCTCTGCCGCTTTGTAACAAGGACTGCTTTTCCTCCAGTTTCCAATAACATATTCCTCATATCCATCAGAGACTTCCCCAGAAGCACCTTTAACATTCATATTTGTGTCAATATTCTGTTCATGATGAAATATATATAAACAGATATATATATATAGCATATATATATATATATATATATATATATATATATATATATATATGAGCAGATCTAGTGATAGGAGCTTTCTGTACAGTTCTCTCTTTCTGAGCTGTCAGAAGAATCACCTTGAATGACTATATTTAGTCTCTTCAAGACAATCTAGGCTTTTCTAACATGCACCTCAAAACTCTTCCCATTACCTAGTTCCAAAGCCACTTCCACATTCTTAGGTATTTGTTACAGAAATACCCAACTTCCTGGTACCAAAATCTGTTGGAGCTGCCATAACAGAGTACCTCAGAATGGGTGGCTTAAACAACAGAAATTTATTTTCTTACAATTCTGGAAGCTAGATGTCTGAGATCAAGTTGTCAGACAGGGTCGATTTCTTCTGAGGCCTCTTTCCTTGGCCTCTCCCTGTGTCTTCATGTGGTCCTTTGTCTTTATTACTTGTTTTGGCTGAAAAATATTCCATTGTATGTGTATATCACACTCGTTAATCCATTCATCAGCTAATGGACATTTGAGTTGTTTCCATTTTGAGGCTATTGTAAACAATGCTGCTGTGAACATTTGCATGCAAGTCTTTGTGGGGACACATTTCTTTTGGAGAGGATTGTCAGATGATGTAGTAAATCTATGTTTAACACTTGAAGAAACTTCCAAACTGTTTTTTCAAAGTGATTGCTGCATTTTAAATTCCCACCAGCAATGCATGAAAGTTTCCATTTTGCTGCATTCTCACCAGCAGTTGTTACCGTCTGTCTCCATCTGTAGCCATTTCGGCAGGAGGGAAGTGGTATTTTATTGTAGTTTTAATATCCATTTCCCTAATAACTAATGATACTAAGCATCTTTTTTTTTATTACAAGCATCTTTTCATAATATTGGCCATTCAGATTTCTTCTTTGGCAAAATGTCTATTCAAATATTTTGCCCATCTTTAATTGGATCATTTTCCAAGTTTCAGTTCTCTATGAATTCTGGGTACAAGTCCCTGATCAGATAAATAAGTTGCAAACATTTTCTAGCAATCTATGGATTATCTTTTCACTTTATTGATGTTCTCTTTTTGAAACACAGTTTTTAATTTTTTTAAGTTTTTTTTAAGTTTTTAATTTTGATGAAGTCCAATTTATCATTTTATCACCTGTGCTTTTGGTATTATATCTAAGGAATCTTTGCTCAACTCAAGATGTGATATTGTGATTTATAAGAAATATATATTTGGTCTTTGTCTCTATTCCTGGCACAGTTCTTGATAAGAGCACTAAGAGCATCTTTTTTTCCAATGAGGTGACTGGGTGGACTTGTGGATGGTTCCTGGATGGGGACTAGTCACCAGAAAGGCCAAACCATATTCAGAAGTTTGGTATTTCCAGCCCCTCCACCAGTTCTCCAGAGAGGAGAAAAGGCTGGAAATGGACTTAATAATTGATCATGCCTATGTGTGGCAGCCTCCATAAAATCCCAATAGCATGGGGTTCAGAGAGGTTCCAGGTTTGTGAATACATCCATGTACCAGGAGGGTGATGTACCACAACTCCACGGGGACAGAAGCTCCTGAGTTTGGGACACTTCCATACCTCACCTGATATATCTCTTCATCTGGCAGATCATCTGTATCCTTTATCATATCCTTTATTGTATAATAACCAGTAAACATAAATACAGTTGAACTTTGGAAAACAGGTTTGAACTGCGTGGGTCCACTTATATGAAGATTTCTTTAAAGTGAACACTACTAGAGTAGTACAAGATCTGCAGTTGGTGTATGTGAAACCATAGATACAGAGGGCCAATTGTCAAGTTATACTCAGATTTTCAACTGTGCAGGGGTCCCCATGCCCAACTCCCACATTGCTCACTGTATAACTGTGTTTCCCTGAGTTCTGTGAGATGTTCTAGCAAATAAGTGAATCCAAGAGGGAGGAGGTCATGGGAACCTCTGATCTGCAGCCAAGTTGGATAGTTGTGGGGAAACTTGGGACCTATTACTTGTGATTGGCACCTGAATGGGGGGCAGTCTTGTGGGACTGAGCCCATAATCTATGGGATCTGAGATGCTGTCTTCAGGAACACAGTGTCAGAATTGAGTTGAATTGTAGGACACTCAGCTGGTGTCACAGAATTCCTTGGTGTGGGCAAAATGCTCACACACCTGGGGTCAGAAGTGTTGTGAGTGTAATAGTAGTGTGACAGTAAAGAAGAAACACACAAGAGGCCGGGTGAGGTTTTTCTTACACACAGGTCTCAAAGATTTATTCCTATGTTTTTCTTCTAGGAACTTTATAGTTTTAGCTCTTACATGTAGGAATATGATCTACTTTGAATTAATTTTGGTGTATTGTGTGAGGTAATGGTCCAAATTCATTCTTTTGTTTGTGGCTATCCCGTGGTACTAGAATCATTTATTGAAAAGACTGTCCTTTACCCCATTGAATTGTGTTGGCACATTTGTCCAAAACTAATTAACCATAAATGTAAGGGTTTATTTCTGGAATCTCAATTCTGTTCCATTGGACTATGTGTCTTATGCCACTATCACTCTGCCTTAATTACCATAGCTTTGTAGTAAGTTAAAAAAATTGGGAAATATATGTTCTTCAACTTTATTATTTTTTAAGATTGTTTTAGTCATTCTTGGTTCCTTGTATTACCATGTGAATTTTAAGATTAATTTGTCAATTTCAAAAGAAAAAAAGACCAGCTGGGATTTTGATAGGGATTGCATGGATTTGTAGAATCAACTTGGGAAATAGTGCCATCTTAACAATATTAAGTCTTCCATCCATAGACATAAGATATTTTTCCATTTATTTGGGTCTTCTTTAGCTTTTGGAACAATGTTTTGTGGTCTTCCGTGTACAAGTCTTGCACATCTTTCATTAAATGTGTTTCTATGTAATTTTATTCTTTTTGCTGATAATTGAATGAAATTATTTTTCTTACTTTCATTTTCAGACTGTTCATTGCTGATTTATAAAAATGCAATTAATTTTTGTATATACATCTATCCTGCAACATCCTTGAACTCCTTTTTTAGTTGTAGAAGCACACACATGCGTGTGCGTGCAAGAATGTGTCTCTTAGGGTTTTTCTATATATAGGAACTTGTTCTATGTGAATAAAGACTGTTTTACTTATTTTCCAATCTGGATTTTTTTTCCTTCTCTAATCTCACTGGATAAAACCTCCAGCACAATGTTGAATAGAAGCAATGTGAGTAGATTTCCTTCTCGTGTTCCTGATTTTAGGTCGAAAGTGTCTAGTCTTTCACCACTAAGACCACTACGTATAATGTCACCTGTGGGTATTTTGTAAGTACTCCTTATCAGGTTCAGGAAACTCCCTTCTATTCCTAGTTTATGAAGGATTTTATTATGAGACGGTGGTGGATTTAGTGAAACATTTTTATGCATCTGTTGTGATGATCATTTGGCCTTTATTCTATTATTATTGTGAATTATGTTCACTGAGCTTCAGATATTAAACCAACTTTGCATTCCTGGGATAAATCCTACTTGGTCATGGCATATAATTTTATATTTTGCTAGATTTGTTTTGCTTTTATTTTGGTTTTTGTTTGTTTGTTTGTTTGTTTTTGCAGTACACGGGACTCTCACTGTTGTGATCTCTCCCGCTGTGGAGCACATCCTCCAGACGCACACGTTCAGTGGCCATGGCTCACGGGCCCAGCTGCTCCACGGCATGTGGGATCTTCACAGACCGGGGCACAAACATGTGTCCGCTGCATTGGCAGGCGGCCTCTCAACCACTGCACCACCAGGGGAGCCCTGCTTTTATTTTGTTGTTTTGGGGGGTATGAAAAATATTTGTCTGTAGTTTTCTTTTCCTGTGATTTGTTTATCTGAGTGGTATCAGGATAATCCTGGCCACATACAATGAGTTGAAAAGTGTTCCCTCCCCCCCCCTATTTTCTGGAATAATTTTTAAAGGATCGATATTATTTCTTATTTAAATTATTGAAAGAATTCACAAGTCTACTCATCTGGGCCTGTGCTATTTTATTGTGGAAATTTTTTAAACTTTTTCTTTTCAAATAATCATACATTCACAGCAAAATGTATATATATATATACAGGAATATTCCATGTACCAGTTTCCCCCAATGGAGATGTTCATGTGTGTGTGTGTGCATATTTCTATGTGATTTTATCACATGTGTAGATACACATAACCAACACAACCAAGATTCAGAACTCTACATCATCACAAGGCCCTCTAATGCTACCCTTAATAACCACATCTACACTCACTGCTTTGAGAAGATTTTTAGTTATTATCAATATTTCTTACAAGAAGATTTAAGTTTTCTGTTTCTTCTGGATTCAGTTCTGGTAACTTGTGTCTTCTTTTCTAAGAATTTTCCATTTCATCTTAGTAGTCTAATCTGTTGGCATGAAGTTGTTTATACCACTCCCTTAAAATCCTTTTGATTTCTGTAAGGATAGTAGTGATAGCCCCTCTTTCATTTCTGACTTTATCAATTTGTGTCTTCTCTCATTTTTCTTGATTAACGTGGCTAAAGATTTGTCCATTTTAAAAAATGTTAATAAAGAACTAACTTTTGGTTTTATTAATTTTCTCTGCATTTTTCTGTTTCCTATTTAACTTACTCCCACTACCATCCTTATTAGCTCATTCTTTCTGCTTACATTGGTTTAGTTTCCTCTCCTTTTTCTAGTTTCTTAAGGTGGAAAGTTAGGTTATTGATTTCAGATATTCTCCTTTTCTAATATATGTGTTTTAATCTGTACATTTTCCTCTAAATATGATCTTATCTGCATTTCATAAATTTGGTTTCTTGTGTTTTTTATTTAATTCAACTCAATTTCTTAATTGTCAATTTCCTTTGTGATTTATTCTACTCATTGGTCATTTGAAAGTGTGTTAATTTCCACATATATGTGGATTTCTTAAATTTCCTTACGCTGTTGACATCTATACATTAATTAATTTATTAAATTTATGAGAATTGTTTTATTGTATGGCATATGGTTTATCCTGGAGATGTATACTTGAGAAGAATTTGCATTCTGGTGTTGTTGGATGGAATATTTGATAGATGTCAGTTAGGTGTAGTTGATAGATAGTGTTGTTCAAATCTTCTACATTCTTGCTTATTTTCTAAGCAAATTGTCTAGTTGTCTTATTGATTATTGGGATTGGTATTGGAGTTCCAACTATTATTGTTGAATTGCTTGCCTCCCTTCAGTTTGGTCAGTTTTACTTCACGTATTTCAGGGTTCTGTTGGGTTCATATATGTTTATAATTGTTATATTTCTTGATTGCAACATTAATACATTTTCATGGTCTCTAGGAACATTTTTTGTCTTAACATCGATTAAACCTGATATTAATATAGGCTTTCATGCTTTCTTTTTGTTACTGTTTGCATGATATATCTTTTTCTATAATCTTACTTCTAATCTATTTGTATATTTGAACCAAAAGTGTCTCCGTTAGAACCCTCTAGCACTGTTGGTGAGAATGTAAATTGATACAGTCACTATGGAGAACAGTATGGAGGTTCCTTAAAAAACTACAAATAGAACTACCACACGACCCAGCAATCCCACTACTGGGCACATACCCTGAGAAAAGCATAATGCAAAAAGAGTCATGTACCACAATGTTCATTGCAGCTCTATTTACAATAGCCAGGACATGGAAGCAACCCAAGTGTCCATTGACAGATGAATGAATAGATGTGGCACAGATATACAATGGAATATTAGCCATAAAAAGAAATGAAATTGAGTTATTTGTAGTGAGGTGGATGGGCCTAGAGTCTTTCCTACAGAGTGAAGTAAGTCAGAAAGAGAAAAACAAATACCATATGTTAACACATATATATGGAATCTAAAAAAAAAAAGGTTCTGAAGAACCTAGGGTCAGGACAGGAATAAAGATACAGATGTAGAGAATGGACTTGAGGACATGGGGAGGGGGAACGGTAAGCTGGGATGAAGTGAGAGAGTGGCATGGACATACATACACTACCAAAGGTAAAATAGGTAGCTACTGGAAAGCAGCCGCATAGCACAGGAAGATTAGTTCCGTGCTTTGTGACCACCTAGAGGCGTGGGATAAGGAGGGTAAGAGGGAGACGCCAGAGGGAAGGGATATGGGGATATATGTGTACATATAGCTGATCCACTTTGTTATACAGCAGAAACTAACACAACATTGTAAAGCAATTATACTCCAATAAAGATGTTTTTAAAAAGGTAACAAACTGACAAAACTTTAATTACAATGACTAAGAGAAAAGAGGGAAGACAAATTATTACAATCACAAATCAAAGTGGAGACATTAAATGACCTTACACATATAAAGAAAAAGGATTCCAACATAATTCTGTGAACAATTGTATGCCAACAACTTAGATACATGGATGAGCTGGAAACATTCTTGGAAATAGAAAAACTACCTAAATTGACTCAAGAAGAAATAGAAAACTTGAACAGACTTTTAAGAAAGCAAAGAGTTTGAGTCAGTAATCAAAAACTGCCCAATAAAAAAGCCCAAGACCAGATGTTTTCAATGACGAAAACTACCAAACATTTGAGGAAGAAGTAACACTAATTATTTTCAAACTCTTCTAAAAAATAGACAAGGAAAGACTTCCTAACTCATTCTATGAGGCCTGCATAACCCTGATAGCACAACCAGATAAAGCCACTGAAACACAAACTGAAGAACAGTATGCCTTATTAATATAGATACAAAATTCTCTACAAACTTTTAAGAACCATATCCAGAAGCTTATCAAAGGATTACACATCATGACCAACTGGGAATTATCCTAGGAATGCAAGGGTGGTTCAAAATCCAAAAATCAATGTAATACAACACATTAAAAAAGTGAAGGAAAAAATACTTGATCATTTCAATTGATGAAGGAAAAGCATTAGACAAAATCTCAGAAAGTTTCATGACAAAAATATGCAACAAACTAGGAATAAAAGGGAACTTCCTCAATATGATAAAGGGCATCTATAAAACCTCAGCTAAAATCACACTTAATGGTGAAAGACTGGAGGGAGATCAAGATGGCAGAGTTAAGAAGTCAGAGAGTGCACCTCTCCACTGCCCCAGCCCCAAACACATAAAAAATACATCTACACGTGGAAGAGTCCTCACTGAAAACTGGCAAAAGTACATCTGTACAACCAAGCTGTAAGAAAGATTCACATGTAATCGGGTTGGAAGGAAAACATAGCAATTGGAAAGGGACCTGTGCCCCTGGGATGGGACTCAGGCAAAAAGGGAGATTGCATGAGCAGACATGTGCCCTGGGGAGGGAGCAGGTCAAGCCACAGACTGGGTGTCCCATTCCTGGCATCCTAGATGTAGGAGACAAGTCCCCTTCACTGGTTGGAAGACCACTGCAATAAATAAAAGGGTGGAATAAGCCTGGTCTCTGCTCATGAGGAGTGCAGGCATGCTGGATGACCCCCAAGGCAAGGCAAAGAGATGTTCACAACAGAACGGCTTCACAACAGAACAGGGGTAGCAGAGGCAGGGTGCAGTGTTCAGCTCTGAGAGACAAAGGGGGATTGCACCTGAGACTGTGTCTGAATGGAGCCATAGATACCTACAAAGGCAATGCATCAAACTTGTCTGTGCCCAGGCCCAACTTGCTTTAGCACTCCCCTCCTCTGGGGCAAAAGTTCCACTGCAAGGAGAGGGAAAACTGCACACACTTAAAGGGAACAGAGCCACCACAAGACTGACCCTCAGGGCTTCTGCTCCAGCAACTTTGGCTCAGATCCCTGACAGGGTGCTCTTGGCCACTGAGCAGAGAGGAAGTCCCACATCACACCGGGCCCCAGCTGTAGCAACTCCATCTCCAGCCTTACCCCCTACCATGGTGATAGTTGCCAGCACACCCCAAGGAAAGTTGTGATAGCCATCCAGGTCAAAGCCAACCTTCCCACTAAAGGTATTAGGCACACACAGTTTGCCTAGGGATGCTCCCACATAAGAATATTGCTTCAAGACTGAAACTGGTAACTGATTCACACAATTCAGAAAATTAAAAGGCAGAGGAAATAATCTCAATTAAAAGATCAAGAGAAACCCTGAAAAAAATGATGAAATAAATAATTTACCAGATAAAATATTCACAACATTGGCAATAAAGATATTAAGAGAATTAGGGGAAAGAACTGACCTAAACACAAAACATTTTAACAAGAAACTAGAAAATATAAAAGAATACCCAGTTAGAAGTTAATAATCCAATAGCTAAAATAAAAACACACTAGAAGTAATGAATATCAGATTATGTGATACAGAAGAATGCATAAGAGCTCTGGAAGAAAGAATAATGGAAAGCACACACTCAGAATAGCAGAGAGAAAAACCAATGTTTAAAAATGAAAATAAGAGATTACTGTAATAGCATTAAGCATTCCAACATTTGTATTCTAGGGGTTCAAGAAGGAAAAGAGAGAGAGAAGGGGATCAAAAATCGATCTGAAGATATTTTGGCTAAAAACTTCCCAAAACTAATGAAGGAAATAGATATCCAGGTACAGGAAGGACAGAGGGTCCAAAATAAGGTGACCCCCAAACAGATCCACAGCAAGACACGCCATAATTATAATGGAAAAAGTTAAAGAGAGAATTCTAAAGGCAACAAGAGAAAAAGAGTCCTATACAAGGGAACACCCGTAAGGCAATCAGCTGATTTCTCTGCAGAAACTTTGCAGCTAGGAGGGAATAGCATGACATATTCAAAGTGCTGAAAGGGAAAAATTTGTAACCTAGGATGCTCTACCCAGCAAGATTATCATTTAGAATAGAAGGAGAGATAAAGAACCTCTCAGACAAGCAAACACTAAAAGAGTTCATCTATACTAAACCTACCCTTAAAGAAAGGCTGAAGAATATAATCTAAATGTAGAAGAAGTAAGAATCTATAGGAAAAGGAAAATCACACTCATAAAGGCAAATATACAGTAAAGACTGAAGATCAACAACTGAAATAAGCCAGCACATTGAATAAAAGACAAAGAAGTGTAAAAGCAACTATAACTATAAACAGTTAATGGATAAGCATTAAGATGTAAACTATGACATTGAAACCACAAAATGTGTGGGAGGGGAGTAAAAAAGTGTAGATATTTTAGAATGTGTTTGAAAGTAAATGACTACCAGTTTAAGGCAAGTAGATACAGCTACTTAGTAAATATATGTCAATATATATGGACCCCATGGTAACCAGAAATCAAAAACCTACAACAGGGACACAAAAACCAAAAAGAAAGAAACACAAGCACACTCTTAAAGAAAGTAATCAAACCACAAGGGAAGAAACAGAAAAAGAAGAAATGAAAGGAGAAGAACTACAAAAACAACTGGGAAATAAGTAATAAAATGGCAATAAGTACATACCTATCAATAATTACTTTAAATGTCAGAGGACTAAATGCTTCAATCAAAAGACCTAAGGAGGCTGATTGGATTAAAAAAAAACTAGATGCTTCAATATGCGGCCCATAAGAGACTCACTTCAAGGCTAAAGACACACACAAATTGAAAGTGGGGGGATGTGAAAAGATATTTCATACAAAGGTAAATGACAAGAAAATGGGGATGGCAATACTATCAGATAAAATAGGCTTTTAAACAGTCTAAAAGAAAAAACAAACAAAGGCATTATATAATGATAAAGGGATCAATATAAAAAGAGGATATTACAATGTTGAACCAATACAGGAGCACCTAAATATATAAAGCAAATATTAACAGACATAAAGGGAAAAAAGGACAATAATATAATAATAGTAGGAGACTTTAAATCCCCACTTATGGTGGTACACTGGTTAAGAATCTGCCTGCCGGGGCAGAGACTGTGGGTGGCAGAGGGGAGAAGCTTCAGAGTAGCAGAGGAGAGCGCAGCAACAGGGGTGCAGAGGGCAAAGCGGAGAGATTCCCACACAGAGGATTGGTGCCGACGGCCACTCACCAGAAAGAGAGGCTTGTCTGCTCGGCCGCCGGGGTGTGCGGGGCTGGGAGCTGAGGCTCAGGCTTTGGTCGTAGCACAGGGAGAGGATGGGGGTTGGCGGCGTGAACACAGCCTGAAGGGGTTAGTGCACCATGGCTGGCCAGGAGGGAGTTCAGGAAAAAGTCTGGACCTGCCGAAGAGGCAAGAGACTTTTTCCCCCTTCTTTGTTTCCTGGTACACAAGGAGAGGGGATTAAGAGCGCTGCTTAAAGAGCTCCAGAGACCAGCGTGAGCCGCTGCTATAATTGTGGAGCCCAGAGACGGGCGTGGGAGGCTGGGGCTCCTGCTGCCACCGCCAAGAGGCCTGTGTGCGAGCGCAGGTCACTGTCCACGCCACCATTCCAGGGAGGCTGTGCAGCCCGCCACTGCCGGGGTCCGGGAATCCAGGGACAGCTTCCCCGGGAGAGCACACGGCGCGCCTCGGGCTGGTGCAACGTCATGCTGGCGTCTGTCGCCGCACGCTCGCCCTGCCTCCATGCCCCTCCCTCCCCCCCGGCCTGAGTGAGCCAGAGTCTCCGAAGCGGCTGCTCCTTTAACCCTGTCCTGTCTGAGTGAAGTACAGACACCCTCCGGCAATCTACACGCAGAGGCGGGGCCAAATCCAAAGCTGAGACCCGGGAGCTGTGAGAATAAAGAGAAAGGGAAATCTCTCCCAGTAGCCTCAGAAGCAGTGGATTAAAGCTCCACAATCAACTTGATGTACCCTGCATCTGTGGAAGACATGAATAGACAACACATCATCCCAAATTGAGGAGATGGACTTTGAGAACATGATTTATGACTTTTTCCTCTTTTCCTCTTTTTGTGAATGTGTATGTGTATGATTCTGTGTGAGATTTTGTCTGTACCGCTTTGCTTCCACCATTTGTCCTAGGGTTCTATCTGTTCGTTTTTTTTTTAATTTTTTTCTTAATAAATATTTTTTATCTTACTAAATTTATTTTATTTTATCTTTATTTTATTTTACATTATCTTCTTTCTTTCTTTCCTTCCTTCCCTCCTTTAGACAACGAATCATCCCAAATTGAGGAGGTGGACTTTGAGAGCAAGGTTTATAATTTTTTCCCCTTTTCCTCTTTTTGTGAATGTGTATGTGTATGCTTCTCTGTGAGATTTTGTCTGTATAGCTTTGCTTCCACCATTTGTCCCAGAGTTCTATTTGTCCTTCTTTAAAAATTTTTTTTAATAATTATTTTTTATTTTAATAGCTTTATTATATTTTATCATACTTTATTCTATTTTACTTTATCTTCTCTCTTTCTTTTTTCCTACATTCCCTCCTTCCTCCATCCCGCCTTTCTTTCTTTCTTTGTTTCTCTTTTTCTTTCTTCTACTAATTCTTTCTTTCTATATTTTCTCCCTTCTATTCTGAGCTGTGTGGATGAAAGGCTCTTGGTGCTGCAGCCAGAAGTCAGTGCTGTGCCTCTGAGGTGGGAGAGCCAATTTCAAGACACTGGTCCACAAGAGACCTCCCAGCTCCACATATCAAATGGTGAAAATCTCCCAGAGATCTCCATCTCAACACCAGCACCCAGCTTCACTCAACGATCAGGAAGCTACAGTGCTGGACACCCTATGCCAAACAACTAGCAATACAGGAACACAACCTCACCCATTAGCAGAGAGGCTGCCTAAAGTCATAATAAGGCCACAGACACCCCAAAATACACCACCAGACGTGGACCTGCCCACCAGAAAGACAAGATCCAGCCTCATCCAGCAGAACACAGGCACTAGTCCCCTCCACCAGGAAGCCTATGCAACCCACTGAACCAACCTTAGCGAATGGGGACAGACACCAAAAACAACGGGAACTACAAACCTGCAGCCTTCAAAAAAGAGACACCAAACACAGTAAGATAAGCAAAATGAGAAGACACACACATAGCAGGTGAAGGAGCAAGATGAAAACCCACCAGACGTAACAAATGAAGAGGAAATAGGCAGTCTACTTGAAAAAGAATTCAGAATAATGATAGTAAAGATGATACAAAATCTTGGAAATAGAATAGACAAAATTCAAGAAACATTTAACAAGGATCTAGAAGAACAAAAGAAAAATCAACTAACAATGAGCAACACAATAAATTTGATTAAAAATACTCTAGATGGGATCAATAGCAGAATAACTGAGGCAGAAGAATGGATAAGTGATGTGGAAGATAAACTAGTGGAAATAACTGCTGCAGGGCAGAATAAAGAAAAAACAATGAAAAGAAATGAGGACAGTCTCAGAGACCTCTGGGACAACATTAAATGCACCAACATCCGAATTATAGGGGTTCCAGAAGAAGAAGAGAAAAAGAAAGGGAATGAGAAGATATTTGAAGAGATTATAGTTGAAAACTTCCCTAATATGGGAAAGGAAATAGTTAATCAAATCCAGGAGGCACAGAGAGTCCCATACAGAATAAATCCAAGGAGAAATATGCCAAGACACAAATGAATCAAACGGTCAAAAATTAAAAACAAAGAAAACATACTAAAAGCAGCAAGGGGAAAACAACAAATAACACACAACGGAGTCCCCATAATGTTAACAGCTGATCTTTCAGCAGAAACTCTACAAGCCAGAAGGGAGTGGGAGGACATATTTAAAGTGATGAAGGAGAAAAACCTGCAACCAAGATTACTCTACCCAGCAAGGATCTCATTCAGATTTGATGGAGAAATTAAAAACGTTACAGACAAGCCAAAGCTGAGAGAGTTCAGCACCACCAAACCAGCTTTACAACAAATGTTAAAGGAACTTCCCTAGGCAAGAAACACAACAGAAGGAAAATACATACAACAGTGAAGCCAAAACAATTAAGAAAATGGAGATGCATTCAACCTGCCTTGAAACCAAGATCTCCTGATGAAGATGCCTATTTGAAGATGGGTAAGACAGCATTCAACTTCAAAATCTTAGAAAGGTCTTGGAAATTTCCCTTTGATAGCCAGAGGGAATCTCTGTCACAGGACAGACTAATATGACTAGAAATTAAACCTTGACCCATAGGGTTAAAAAAAAACATCACTAAGAGAAATTCTTGAGCTTATCTTACAGAACTGCAGATAAGGAAGCAGGTTGTTAAAAATCACCTCATCTTACAACGTGACAAAATTGACTGAAACCAGTTGGAAAGAATATGGCAGATTGGAGTCTGTGGCAAATAGACTTGCTAGTCCAATGCATGATCTTTTGACATCACAGCCCATATTTCCCCCACATGTTTCATACCAGCTCTCCAGGAATTTGCACATGCTAGCCATGAAGAAGTATGAAGCCCTACACATAAGAATCCATCACTCCCTTAAACTTTGTAACCAACCACTTTTTCCCCCTTTCTGCTCCAAAATCTGAACCTGTGGATATCAACCTCACCTTGTGGTTGGGAAGACAGATTTGAGCCTTGCCCCCTGCCTCCTTGCAAAAAAGCTTTTCTCAAAAGCTGGTGCCATAGCATTGGCTTCTATGTGCATCAGGCATCAAGCCATTTGCTCTATCATCAAGTCCTTTGCTCCATAACAGAAGTAAATGCCCTTCCAGAGGAGGGAAGAGATGAGATGGAAGACCAGGGATAGAGTGGGGGAGTGTCCTTAGGACTCTCTGCCCTTCTCCCCAGGATCCCCCTTCAAGGTGTTTTCATTCTGGACAAGCGGAGCTGGACAGGAGTCTCCTCATTTCCACCTCCTGGAGCATCCATTGTACTTCTTCCCATGCTCCATTCTGCCCTCAGTCCTGACTCCAACATCCCAGAACCCACAGCACTGCTCCATCCAGAAGCTGTGGGCAATAAGTGTCTACCTCTGCCCCATGCCCGAACTCGTCTCTTTTCTTGACTTTTCCTTTCCCTGCCGCCCAATTCCCAGAAAATGACTCCAGCTACAAAAGGCGGATCACTCACAACACAGCAATGTCTGTCAGTCAGCCTTGAGGCTGCCACTAACTACCTTTCAAATGGGGAAAATACAGCGTTTTTCCAGGCTTCTCAAATACAAACTGGATCCCCCAGCACATACACCTATCTTCTCTGACAATCCAAGGGAGACCCTTGGAACACACTTCGGCCTTCAGCGATGAAACTTTTGGATGCACTGTGTGCTGCATGTGGTGAACGGCATAATCCTCTAAATGCCCTCAGTAGGCCTAGGTGACTTTGGATGTTCCAAATGCCTAGCAATGCTCAGAGTAAATCTCTACTTTATTTCGGGCTGGACCTAAAGTCCAGTTTCCACGTCACTTTGAGAGACGTCGAGCAGGAGTCACCCAACTGAATTGGAGCCCCGGGGGTTACCTTCAAGGCAGCGTAGCTTTCCATAATGTGGCAGATGCACACGGAACGAAAGCCTGCAAGGAACCAGAGTCCAGAGGCTGCTTCAAAGCTGTGGAACGCTAGCCATAGAGAACACCTTAGTTCCCGGCCCTTTCAACTGCATAGTGAGGGTGTATCCCTTGATTGTGCTCAGAAGGCTTTGGGTACACAGCGCACTTCCTTGGAAAGAAGTGCCCACGTGAGAGTCTTGAGCGCTCTGAGGTCTACTAATGCTAAAGCCGTCCATTGACTAAGACTTCCTGGAAACTGGTGCACACCTATCTCTGGTAATGGGAAAATGTGCACCTTACCTTGAGACTAGAGGTCACATTTAGTTGGCACTTTACCGACAGTATGCTCCTGGGCTGAGCTCCCAGGAAGGAATCGCAAGCACCTGGTTTCTTTTGGAAAAACTCACTGCTCCTCAGAGGCATCTGTGGAGTGAATAGTACCCTGGTGGTGGGGTTTTCAGGCGGCTTGGAAGCTGCAACGAAGTTACTTTGCAAAGGGGGAAAGTCGGGCTTCTCCCACATTCTCCAATTGCCAACTTGACCCCACAGCGCATTGACCAGCACTTTGACTGACTACTGAAGACTTTGAGCTACACTGGGCCTTTCTAGGATCACACTTCGTTGGACGTGGGGTGTTTTGCATGCCATGAATAGCATTACCCGCTTAATGACTTAGTCAGGCCTAGGTGACTTTGGATCGTCCAAATGCCTCACAATTATACCGCTTATTCTGTGCTTTCTGTCAGGCTGGACCTGAAGTGTACCTTGCGTCACAATAGAGAGATGACAGGTAGGAGTTGCCAGGATGCACTTTAGGCTCAAGGATTCTTTCAGTGCTGTTCAGAGGGCCTCCACAGAGGGAGACCCACATTGACAGTGATACTGGCAAAAACGTTGTCCCAGAGCTGCCTTACAGCTGTAGAAATCAAGCTCTGCAAGCGAGAAGCAGTTCATTGCCCTCCCCTCTGCATAGAAAGAGTTGACCCCAACAGTTTGTTCTCTGTTGTGTGGCTCGGAAAACAAACGGGTCTCACAGCACACACGCTCTCACACAGAAGGGAATTCATACGTGACTCTCTGAGGCCTACGGAAAGCCGTAGAGGAGTTAAAGCACTCTATCGAGTCAGGGTTCATGGAGATGGCTGCACACAAACCCTTGCTGATAGGAAACACTCGTGCTTAACTTGAGGCTAGGGCTCACGTTTACTTCTCACTTTACCTAGGGCAAGCGTGGGATGAGCTCCCAGCAAGGCACTGGAGACCACCTGGTTTCATAGGAGAAACTCTCTTTCTTCACTGAGGCTTCCCTAGAGGTGACTAGAAGACGGGTAGCAGCAATGTCTTTCAGTCAGCCTGGAGGCCGCCACTATCTACCTTTCAAATGGGGAAAATACTGCCTCTTTCCACGCTTCTCAATTACAAACTGGATCACCCAACACATACACCTATCTTCTCTGACAATCCAAGGGAGACCCTTGGAACACACTTCGACCTTCTGCGATGGAACTTTTGGATGCAGTGTGTGCTGCATGTGGTGAACGGCATAATCCTCTAAATGCACTCAGTAGGCCTAGGTGACTTTGGATGTTCCAAATGCCTAGCAATGCTCAGAGTAAATCTCTACTTTATTTCGGGCTGGACCTAAAGTCCAGTTTCCACGTCACTTCGAGAGACGTCGAGCAGGAGTCCCCCAACTGAATTGGAACACCGTGGGTTTCTTTCAGGGCAGCGTAGCTTTCCATAATGTGGCAGACGCACATGGAACGAAAGCCTGCCAAAAACCGCAGTCCTGAGGTTGCTACAAAGCTGTGGAACGCTAGCCATAGAGAACACCTTAGTTCCCGGCCCTTTCAACTGCATAGTGAGGGATGTTCCCAGAGCTGTGTATCCCTTGATTGTGCTCAGAAGGCTTTGGGTACACAGCGCACTTCCTTGGAAAGAAGTGCCCACGTGAGAGTCTTGAGCACTGTGAGGCCTACTAATGCTATAGCCGTCTACTGACTAAGACTTCCTGGAAACTGGTGCACACCTATCTCTGGTAATGGGAAAATGTACACCTTACCTCGAGACTAGAGGTCACCTTTAGTTGGCAATTTAGCGACAGTATGCTCCTGGGCTGAGCTCCCAGGAAGGAATCGCAAGCACCTGGTTTCTTTTGGAAAAATTCACTGCTCCTCAGAGGCATCTGTGGAGTGAATAGTACCCTGGTGGTGGGGTTTTCAGGGGCTTGGAAGCTACAACGAAGTTGCTTTGCAAAGGGGGAAACTCGGAATTCTCCCAGATTCTCCAATTGCCAACTTGACCCCACAGCGCATTGACCAGCACTCTCTGACTGACTACAGGAGACTTTCAGCCACACTGGGCCTTTCTAGGATCACACTTCGTTGGACGCAGGGTGTTTTGCGTGCCATGAATAGCATTACCCGCTTAATGACTGAGTCAGGCCTAGGTGACATTGGATCGTCCAAATGCCTCACAATTGTACCGGGTTATCTGTACTTTCCATCAGCGTGGACCTACAGCTTACCTTGCGTCACAATAGAGAGATGACAGGTAAGAGTTGCCAGGATGCACTTCAGGCTCAAGGATTCTTTCAGTGCCGTTCAGAGGGCCTCCACAGAGGGAGAGCCACGTTGACTGTGATACTGGCAAAAACGTTGTCCCAGAGCTGCCTTACAGCTGTAGAAAGCAAGCTCTGCAAACGAGAAGCAGTTCATTGCCCTCCCCTCGGCATAGAAAGAGTTGACCCCAACAGTTTGTTCTCTGTTGTGTGGCTCGGAAAACAAACAGGGGACTCAAAGCGAACACGCTCTCCCACAGAAGGGAATTCACACACGACTCTCTGAGGCCCACGGAAAGCCATAGAAGAGTTAAAGCACTCTATCGAGTCAGGGTTCATGGAGATGGCTGCACACAAAACCTCGCTGATAGGAAGCACTCGTGCTTACCTTGAGGCTAGGGCTCACGTTTACTTCGCACTTTAGCTAGGGCAAGCGTGGGATGAGCTCCCAGGAAGGCACTGGAGACCACCTGGTTTCATTGGAGAAACTCTCTTTCTTCACTGAGGCATTCCTAGAGGTGACTAGAAGACGGGTAGCAGCAATGTCTTTCAGTCAGCCTGGAGGCCCCATTATATACCTTTCAAATGAGGAAAATACTGCCTCTTTCCAGGCTTCTCAATTACAAACTGGATCACCCAGCACATACACCTATCTTCTCTGACAATCCAAGGGAGACCCTTGGAACACACTTCGGCCTTCTGCGATGAAACTTTTGGATGCGGTGTGTGCTGCATGTGGTGAACGGCATAATCCTCTAAATGCCCTCAGTAGGCCTAGGTGACTTTGGATGTTCCAAATGCCTAGCAATGCTCAGAGTAAATCTCTACTTTATTTCGGGCTGGACCTAAAGTCCAGTTTCCACGTCACTTCGAGAGACGTCGAGCAGGAGTCCCCCAACTGAATTGGAGCCCCGGGGGTATCTTTCAGGGCAGCGTAGCTTTCCATAACGTGGCAGACGCACACGGAACGAAAGCCTGACAAGAACAGCGGTCCTGAGGCTGCTTCAAAGCTGTGGAACGCTAGCCATAGAGAACACCTTAGTTCCCGGCCCTTTCAACTGCATAGTGAGGGATGTTCCCAGAGCTGTGTATCCCTTGATTGTGCTCAGAAGGCTTTGGGTACACAGCGCACTTCCTTGGAAAGAAGTGCCCACGTGAGATACTTGAGCGCTGTGAGGCCTACTAAAGCTAAATCCGTCCATTGATTAAGACTCCCTGGAAACTGGTGCACACCTATCTCTGGTAATGGGAAAATGTGCACCTTACCTCGAGACTAGAGGTCACATTTAGTTGGCACTTTAGCGACAGTATGCTCCTGGGCTGAGCTCCCAGGAAGGAATCGCAAGCACCTGGTTTCTTTTGGAAAAACTCACTGCTCCTCAGAGGCATCTGTGGAGTGAATAGTACCCTGGTGGTGGGGTTTTCAGGCGGCTTGGAAGCTGCAACGAAGTTGCTTTGCCAAGGGGGAAAGTCGGGCTTCTCCCACATTCTCCAATTGCCAACTTGACCCCACAGCGCATTGACCAGCACTCTCTGACTGACTACTGGAGACTTTCAGCCACACTGGGCCTTTCTAGGATCACACTTCGTTGGACGCGGGGTGTTTTGCGTGCCATGAATAGCATTACCCGCTTAAAGACTGAGTCAGGCCTAGGTGACTTTGGATCGTCCAAATGCCTCACAATTGTACCAGTTTTTCTGTACTTTCTGTCAGGCTGGGCCTACAGTGTACCTTGCGTCACAAAAGAGAGATGGCAGGTAAGAGTTGCCAGGATGCACTTTAGGCTCAGGGATTCTTTCAGTGCCGTTCAGAGGGCCTCCACAGAGGGAGAGCCACGTTGACTGTGATACTGGCAAAAACGTTGTCCCAGAGCTGCCTTACAGCTGTAGAAATCAAGCTCTGCAAGCGAGAAGCAGTGCATTGCCGTCCCCTCGGCATAGAAAGAGTTGACCCCAACAGTTTGTTCTCTGTTGTGTGGCTCGGAAAACAAACAGGGGACTCACAGCGCACACGCTCTCCCACAGAAGAGAATTCATACGTGACTCTCTGAGGCCTACGGAAAGCCGTAGAGGAGTTAAAGCACTCTATCGAGTCAGGGTTCATGGAGATGGCTGCACACAAAACCTCGCGGATAGGAAACACTCGTGCTTACCTTGAGGCTAGGGCTCACGTTTACTTCGCACTTTAGCTAGGGCAAGCGTGGGATGAGCTCCCAGCAAGGCACTGGAGACCACCTGGTTTCATTGGAGAAACTCTCTTTCTTCACTGAGGCATTCCTAGAGGTGACTAGAAGACGGGTAGCAGCAATGTCTTTCAGTCAGCCTGGAGGCCGCCACTATCTACCTTTCAAATGGGGAAAATACTGCCTCTTTCCACGCTTCTCAATTACAAACTGGATCACCCAACACATACACCTATCTTCTCTGACAATCCAAGGGAGACCCTTGGAACACACTTCGACATTCTGCGATGAAACTTTTGGATGCAGTGTGTGCTGCATGTGGTGAATGGCATAATCCTCTAAATGCACTCAGTAGGCCTAGGTGACTTTCGATGTTCCAAATGCCTAGCAATGCTCAGAGTAAATCTCTACTTTCTTTCGGGCTGGACCTAAAGTCCAGTTTCCACGTCACTTCGAGAGACATCGAGCAGGAGTCCCCCAACTGAATTGGAGGCCCCGTGGTTTCTTTCAGGACAGCGTAGCTTTCCATAACGTGGCAGACGCATATGTTACGAAAGCCTGCCAAGAACCACGGTCCTGAGTCTGCTTCAAAGCTGTGGAACGCTAGCCATAGAGAACACCTTAGTTCCCGGCCCTTTCAACTGCATAGTGAGGGACGTTCCCAGAGCTGTGTATCCCTTGATTGTGCTCAGAAGGCTTTGGGTACACAGCGCACTTCCTTGGAAAGAAGTGCCCACGTGAGGGTCTTGAGCGCTGTGAGGCCTACTAAAGCTAAAGCCGTCCATTGATTAAGACTCCCTGGAAACTGGTGCACACCTCTCTCTGGTAATGGGAAAATGTGCATCTTACCTCGAGACTAGAGGTCAAATTTAGTTGGCACTTTAGCGACAGTATGCTCCTGGGCTGAGCTCCCAGGAAGGAATTGCAAGCACCTGGTTTCTTTTGGAAAAACTCACTGCTCCTCAGAGGCATCTGTGGAGTGAATAGTACCCTGGTGGTGGGGTTTTCAGGCGGCTTGGAAGCTGCAATGAAGTTGCTTTGCCAAGGGGGAAAGTCGGGCTTCTCCCTCATTCTCCAATTCCCAACTTGACCCCACAGCGCATTGACCAGCACTCTCTGACTGACTACTGGAGACTTTCAGCCACACTGGGACTTTCTAGGATCACACTTCGTTGGGCACGGGGTGTTTTGCGTGCCATGAATAGCATTACCCACTTAATGACTGAGTCAGGCCTAGGTGACTTTCGGTCGTCCAAATGCCTCACAATTGTACCAGTTTTTCTGTACTTTCTGTCAGGCTGGACCTACAGTGTACCTTGCGTCACAAAAGTGAGATGACAGGTAAGAGTTGCCAAGATGCACTTTAGGCTCAGGGATTCTTTCAGTGCCGTTCAGAGGGCCTCCACAGAGGGAGAGCCACGTTGACTGTGATACTGGCAAAAACGTTGTCCCGGAGCTGCCTTACAGCTGTAGAAAGCAAGCTCTGCAAGCGAGAAGCAGTGCATTGCCCTCCCCTCTGCATAGAAAGAGTTGACCCCAACAGTTTGTTCTGTGTTGTGTGGCTCGGAAAACAAATAGGGGACTCACAGCGCACACGCTCTCCCACAGAAGGGAATTCATACGCGTCTCTCTGAGGCCTACGGAAAGCCGTAGAGGAATTAAAGCACTCTATCGAGTCAGGGTCCATGGAGACGGCTGAACACAAAACCTCGCTGATAGGAAACACTCGTGCTTACCTTGAGCCAAGGCTCACGTTTACTTCGCACTTTAGCTAGGGCAAGCGTGGCATGAGCTCCCAGCAAGGCACTGGAGACCACCTGGTTTCATAGGAGAAACTCTCTTTCTTCACTGAGGCATTCCTAGAGGTGACAAGAAGACGGGTAGCAGCAATGTCTTTCAGTCAGCCTGGAGGCCGCCACTATCTACCTTTCAAATGGGGAAAATACTGCCTCTTTCGAGGCTTCTCAATTACAAACTGGATCACCCAGCACATACACCTATCTTCTCTGACAATCCAAGGGAGACCCTTGAAATACACTTCGGCCTTCTGCGATGAAACTTTTGGATGCAGTGTGTGCTGCATGTGGTGAACGGCATAATCCTCTAAATGCCCTCAGTAGGCCTAGGTGACTTTCGATGTTCCAAATGCCTAGCAATGCTCAGAGTAAATCTCTACTTTTTTTCGGGCTGGACCTAAAGTCCAGTTTCCACGTCACTTCGAGAGACGTAGTGCAGGAGTACCCCAACTGATTTGGAGGACCGGGGGTTCCTTTCAGGGCAGCGTAGCTTTCCATAACGTGTCAGGCGCACATGGAACGATAGCCTGCCAAGAACCGCGGTCCTGAGACTGCTTCAAACCTGTGGAAAGCTAGCCATAGAGAACACCATAGTTCCCGGCCCTTTCAACTGCATAGTGAGGGATGTTCCCAGAGCTGTGTATCCCTTGATTGTGCTCAGAAGGCTTTGGGTACACAGCGCACTTCCTTGTAAAGAAGTGCCCACGTGAGAGTCTTGAGCGCTGTGAGGCCTACTAATGCTAAAGCCGTCTATTGACTAAGACTCCCTGGAAACTGGTGCACACCTATCTCTGGTAATGGGAAAATGTGCACTTTACCTCGAGACTAGAGGTCACATTTAGTTGGCACTTTAGTGACAGTATGCTCCTGGGCTGAGCTCCCAGGAAGGAATCGCAAGCACCTGGTTTCTTTTGGAAAAACTCACTGCTCCTCAGAGGCATCTGTGGAGTGAATAGTACCCTGGTGGTGGGGTTTTCAGGCGGCTTGGAAGCTGCAACGAAGTTGCTTTGCCAAGGGGGAAAGTCGGGCTTCTCCCACATTCTCCAATTGCCAACTTGACCCCACAGCGCATTGACCAGCACTCTCTGACTGACTACTGGAGACTTTCAGCCACACTGGGCCTTTCTAGGATCACACTTCGTTGGACGCTGGGTGTTTAGCGTGCCATGAATAGCATTACCCGCTTAATGACTGAGTCAGGCCTAGGTGAATTTGGATCGTCCAAATGCCTCACAATTGTACCGGGTTATCTGTATTTTCCGTCAGGGTGGACCTACAGCGTACCTTGCGTCACAATAGAGAGATGACAGGTAAGAGTTGCCAGGATGCACTTTAGGCTCAAGGATTCTTTCAGTGCCGTTCAGAGGGCCTCCACAGAGGGAGAGCCACGTTGACTGTGATACTGGCAAAAACGTTGTCCCAGAGCTGCCTTACAGCTGTAGAAATCAAGCTCTGCAAGCGAGAAGCAGTGCATTGCCGTCCCCTCGGCATAGAAA